>NW_005354426.1:403829-440723 GCF_000412655.1 Myotis brandtii | reverse complement strand
CATGGTAAACAACCTGCTTCCCTATTTATAATGGTCTGGCCTTCTAGCAACTTTAGCGCGAAATTATAGCTAATTTGCCTACAAACGTCAGGTGGTCATAATAATCTGGACACTCAGTGTATATTGGCAAAAATATTGGTATGAGACATGTCTGAGATTTCACTACCTATGTTTTCTTCTAGGATTTTTGTGGTGGTGCGACTTAACCATTTAAGCCCTTTATCCACTTTGAGTTTATTCTTGTGTATAGTGTAAGTTTTTGCATGTACCCATCCAATTTTCTCAACACTGTTTATTGAAAAGACTGTCTTAATCCATTGCATGCTCTTGCCTCCTTTGTCAAATATTAATTGAGCATAGTGGCTTAGGTCAATTTCTGGGTTCTCTATTCTGTTCCTTTGATCTCTATGCCTCTTCTTACGACAGTATGAGGCTGTTTTGATTACAATGGCCTTGTAGTATATTTTGATAACTTTGCTTTTGTTTTTCAAGATTGCTGAGGCTGTTTGGGGTACTTTTTGGTTCCCTGTAAATTTTTACAATATTTGTTCAAGATCTGTAAAATATGCCAATGGTATTTTATTAGGAATTGTGTTGAATCTATAGATTGCTTTGGGTAGCATGGACATTTTAATGATGTTATTTTACCAATCCATGAACATGGTATATGCTTCCACTTATTTGTATCTTCCTCAATTTCTTTCTTCAATACCCTATAATTTTCTGAGTACAGGTCTTTTACCTTCTTCGTTAAATTTATTCCTAGGTACCTTATTTTTTGTTGTTATAATAGTAAATGGGATTGTTTTTCTTGTTTCTTTCTGGTAGTTCATTATTGGTGTATAAAAATGTCACTGATTTCTAGATATTAATGTTCTATCCTGCTACTTTGCCAAATTCATTGATTAGATCTAGAAGTTTTTTGGTGGAGTCTTTAGGATTTTCTACATACAATAGTATGTCATCTGTGAATAATAACAGTTTTACTTCCTTCTTTCCATTTAGATGCCTATTATTTCTTCTTCTTGTCTGATCATTGTGGCTAGGACTTCCAGTACTATGTTGAATAAATGTGGTGAAAGCAGATATCCCTGTCTTGTTCTTATTCTTACGGGCAATTGTATTAGTATTTGCCCATTGAGTATGACATTGGCTGTAGGTTTGTCTATATATGGCCTTTATTATGTTGAGGTATGATCCCTCTATTCCCACTTTGCTGAGAGTTTTTTATTTAAAATGGGTGTTGGATTTTGTCGAATGCTTTTTCTGCATCTATTGATAATACCATATGATTTTTATCTTTCATTATATTTATATGATGTATCACATTTATTGACTTGCCAATATTGCACCAACCTTGCATCCCCAAAATAAATCCCATTTGATCATGGTGTATGATTTTTTAAATGTATTGCTGGATCCAATTTGCTAGTATTTTGTTGAGGATTTTAGCATCTATGTTCATCAGAGATACTGGTCTACAATTTTCTTTCTTTGTAGTATCTTTATCTGGTTTTGGAATTAGGAAAATGCTGGCCTTGTTAAAAGAGCTTGGAAGTTTTCCCTCCTCATGCTTTTTGTTGTTTGTTTGTTTGTTTGTTTAATAGTTTGAGGAGGAGAGGTATCAGTTCTTCTTTGATTGGTAAAATTCTCCTGTGGAGCCATCCAGTTTGGGACATTTGTTTGCTGGGAGGTTTTTAAAAATTATTATTATTACTGCTTCAATTTCCTTAGTTGTAATCAGTCTATTTAGGTTTTATGATTCTTCCTGAATTTTGGAAGATTGTTTCTAGGAATTTGTTCATTCGTCCAGGTTGTCCATTTTGTTGGCATATCGTTGTTCATGGTATTTTCTTACAAAACGTTGTATTTCTGTGATGTCAGTTGTTACCTCTCCTTTCTCATTTTTTATTTTATTTATTTGGGTTCTCTATTTTTCTTTCTTGATGAATCTGGTTTATCAATTTTGTTAATCTTTACAAAGAACCAACTCTTGGCTTCACCAATCTTTTGTACTTTTTTTTCGTTTAGTCTCTATGTCATTTATTTCCACTCTAATCTTTATTATTTCCTTCCTTCTACTTACTCTGGGCTATTCGTTGTTCTTTTTCCAGTTCTTTTAGGTGTAGAATTAGATTATTTATTTGATATTTTTTCTTCTTTTTGAGTTAGGCCTATAATGCTATGAAATGCCTTTAGAGACTGCTTTGCTGTGTCCCATAGATATGAGATTGTGGTGTCTTCATTTTCATTTGTTTCCAGGTAATTTTTTATTTCTTCCTTGATCTCATTGGTAACTCATTCATTGTTTAATAACATGCTATTTAGCCTCCATGTGCTTGAATGTTTTTGAGGGTTTTCTTTTATTGTAGTTGATTTCTAGTTTAATGCCATTGTGATCTGAGAAGATTCTTGATACGATTTCAATCTTCTTGAATTTGTTAAAACTTTTTTTGTGTCCTAATATGTGGTCTATCTTTGAGAATGTTCCATGTGCACTTGAGAAGAATGTATATTGTGGTCCTTTGGGATGAATATTCTGCAAATATTAATTAAATCATTTGATCTGATGTGTCATTTAAGTTCGCTATTTGTTTGTTGATATTTTTGTCTGAAAGATCTATCCAGTGATTACAGTGGTGTGTTAAAATTCCCTATCATGACTGTATTGCTATTGCTCTTGCCTTTAAAGTACACCAGGATTTTCTTTATATATTTGTGTTCATATATTTTTGTGCATATATATTACAGGGATTCTATCCTCTTATTGGATCATGTAGTGGATCCTTTAGTGTCATGTAGGGACCTTATTTATCTCTTGTTATGGCCTTTGTTTTGAAGTCAATTTTGTCAGAAGTATTGCTACCCCAACTTACTTTTTGTTTTCATTTGCATCTATATTGATTTTTATATCCTGCCGCTTTACTAAGTTTATTTATTAGTTGTAATAGTAACTGCAAATAGAAACAGTTTTACTTCTTCCTTTTCGATTTGGATGCCTTTTTTATTTTTTACCTAATTACTCTGAATAAACTTCCAGTACTATATCAAATAAGAGTGGTGTCTTGATCATAGCAGCAAAATTTTCAGTCATTCACTATTGAGTATGATGTTTACTGTTGGTTTATCAGACATGGTCTTTATTGTGTTAAGGTATATTCCTTCTACACCCAATTTGTTGAGAGTTTTTGCCATAAAATGCTGGTAAATTTTGTCAAATGCTTTTTCTGCAACTATTGAGATGATCATATAATTTTGACCTTTCATTCTGTTAATGTGGTGTATATTTATTAATTTGCATATGTAGAATTATTCTTGCAACCTGGGGACAAATCCCACTTGAACATGTTATACAATTCTTTTACTGTACTGTTGAATTTTGTTTCCTGGTATTTTATTAAGGATATTTGCATCAATGTTCATCAGGGATATTTGTCTGTAGTTTTCTTTGCTTGTAGTGTCCTTATCTGGCTTTGGCATCAGGGTAATGTTGGCCTCATAAAATGAGTTTGGGAGTGTTCTCTCCTCTTTTTTTAGAAGAGTTTGAGAAGGATTAGTATTACTTCTTTTAATATTTGGTAGAGTTCATCAGGAAACCAGTTTGTTCTGGGCTTTTCTATGTTGAGAAATTTGTTTGTTTTTTAAATTTAAATTCTTTATTGTTTAAAATATTGCATATGTTTCCTTTTTCCCCCATTGACCTCTTCCCGGCCACTCCCACCCCCCAGCACATGCCCTCACCCCCCTACTGTCTGTGTCCATTGGTTATGCTTACATGCATGCATACAAGTCCTTTGGTTGATCTCATTCCCTCCCCCCCCCCTCCCCTGCCTTCCCTCTGAGGTTTGACAGTCTGTTTGATGCTTCTTTGTCTCTGGATCTATTTTTGTTCATCAGTTTATGTTGTTAATTATATTCCACAAATGAGTGAGATCATGTGATATTTATCTTTCTCCGACTGGCTTATTTCACTTAGCATAATGCTCTCCAGGTCCATCCACGCTGTTGAGAATGGTAAGAAAGAAGTTTTTGATAACTGTTAAAATCACCTCACTTGTTATTGGTCTGTTCAAATTTTCTAACTCTTCATAATTCAGTTGTGTGAGGTTGCATATTTCGAGGAATTTATCTTTCTAAGTTATCCAATTTATTGAAATATAATTGTTCATAGTAGTCTCTTATGGGCCTTGTACTTTTGTTGTATCAGTTTTAATACTTCCTCTTTCAGCCCTGACTGGTTTGGCTCAGTGGATAGAGCATCGGCCTGCGGACTGAAGGGTCCCAGGTTCGATTCCGGCCAAGGGCATGTACCCCTTGGTTGCGGGCACATCCCCAGTGGGAGGTGTGCAAGAGGCAGCTGATCGATGTTTCTCTCTCATCAATGTTTCTAACTCTCTATCCCTCTCTCTTCCTCTCTGTGAAAAATCAATAAAATAAAAAAAATACTTCCTCTTTCATATCTGATTTAATTTTTTGAGTCTTCTCTTTTTTTTTTCTTTCTCAGTCTAGCTAAGAGTTTGTCAATTTTATCTTTTCAAAAAACCAGCTATTAGTTTTGTTGATATTTTCTATTGTTTCTGTGGTCACAATTTTACTTATTTCTGCTCTGATCATTACTATTGCCTTTCTTGGGCTAACTTTGGGCTCAGTTTGATCTTCTTTTCCTAATTCCTTGAGGTGTAAAGTTAGATTGTACCTATATTATGATCTTCCTTTTTTCTTAACATAGGTGATTTATCACTATAAACTTTACTCTTAGAACTGCTTTTGCTGCATCCCACAAGTTTTGACATGTTGTGCATTAATGTTCGTTTATTTCAAGATATTTGTTATTTCCCTCTTGATTTCTTCTGTGACCCTGTGGCTGCTCAAAAGTGTATTGTTTAGTTTCCACACATTTAAAAATAATATTTAAAAATATTTGTATTGATTTCTGAGAGGGAGAGAGAGATAGAAACATCAATGATGAGAGAAAATCATTGATCGGCTGCCTCCTGCACAGCCCACACTAGGGATCGAGCCCACAACCCAGGCATATGCCCTGACCGGGAATTGAACCATGACCTCCTGGTTTATAAGGCAATGCTCAACCACTGAACCACACTAGCCAGGCTCCACAAATTTTTTAACTTTCTAGTTTTCTACCATTGTGGTCAGAAAAGATACTTGGTTTGATTTCAATCTTCTTACATTTACTAAGGTTTGTTTTGTGATTAACATATGATGTATATACTAGAGAATGTTTAGTGCATGCTTGAGAAGAATGTGTATTCTGCTGCATTTGGGTGGAATATTCTGTATATGTGTTAGGTCCATTTGGTCTAATGTATAGTTCAAGTCCAATGTTTTCTTATTGATTTTTCATCTGAATGATCTATTAACTGCTGAAAGTGGGGTATTGAAGTCCTTTACTATTATTCTATTTTTTTCTGTTTCTTTTTTTCAGATCTGTTCATATTTGTTTAATATGTTTAGGTGCCCTGATGTTGAGTGCATATATATTTACAATTGTTATATCCTCTTGATGAATTGATCCCTTAATCCTATATAATAAAAGGCTAATATGTGAATCAACTGAACAGCAGAATGACCGGTCACTGTGACACACACTGACCACCAGGGGGCCCTCAGGGAGCAGGCCTAAGCCATCAGTCAGACATCCCCCGAGGGCTCCTGGATTGTGAGAGGGCACAGGCCGGGCTAAAGGACCCCCTGAGTGCACAAATTTTGTGCACTGGGCCTCTAGTCATTATATAATGATCTTTTCTGTCTCCTGTTACAGTGTTTGACTTAAATTATTTAATCTGATATAAGTTTAGCTATCCCTGTTTCCTGTTGTTTTTCATTTATGTAGAATATCTGTTTTCATTCCTTCTATTTGAGCCTATGAGTGACCGTAAGTCTGCAGTTAATCTCTTTAGGCAGCATATAGTTGCTTTTTGTTTTCTAATGCATTCACCCACTCTCTTTCTTTTGACTGGAAAAGTTAATAAATTACACTCAAAGTAATTACTGATAGGTGAAGACTTGCTAATTCTGTCTTATTAATTGTTTATGGCTGTTTTCTAGTTCCTTTGTTTCTTTCTTCCTCTTTTGCTGTCATTATATGTGGGTTGATACTTTTTGTTATTGGTATGTTTTTAAAATATTTATCTGCTTCTTTTGTATATTTGCTGTAGGTTTTTCATTTGTGGTTCCCATGAGACTTACCTAAAACATCTTATATATAAGTCTATTTTATGCTAATAACAACTTAACTTTAATTGCATATAAAAACTCTACCCTTTACCTACCCCCATAAATTTTACTTTTGGTGCATAATTTACCTCATTTTATATTGTATATCCATTAATAAATTATTGTAGCTATTTTAATATTTTGTCTTTTAAACCTTTACACTAGAGTTAAGTGATTAATATACCACTACATTACAGTATCAGAATATTCTAAATTTGACTATGTACCTTTACCAGAATGTTTTATATTTTCAGATGTTTTTTGTTACTAATTAACATTCTTTCATTTCAGCTTAAAGAACTCCTTTTAGCATTTCTTGTGAGGTAGATCTAGTGGTGATGAACTCTCTCAGTTTTTGTCTATTTAGGAAAGTCTTAATCTCCATTTCATTTCTGAAAGACAACTTTTCAGGGTAAAGTATTCTTGGCTGGCAGGGTTCCCCCTTGCCCCCCCGCAATACTTTGACTATATAAACTCACTCTTTCTTGGCCTGCAAAGTTTCTGTTGAGAAAGTTGCTAATAATCGTAGGAGTATTTTCCTGTATGTGAGATTTTTTTTTCTCTTGCTTTTAAAATGTTCTCTTTTCCTTTAATTTTAGACAGTTTTATTTTAATGTGCCTTGGAAAAAAATCTTTTGGATTGAAATGTTGGGATTATATATTTATTAGCTTCATGAACTTGGATAGCTAAATCTTTTTCAGATTTGGGAATTTCTAAGTCATGATTTTTTAAATAAGCTTTCTGATTCTTTCTCCATTCTTTTCCTTCTGGGACTCCAATAATACATAGATGTTTCTTTAATGAAATCACATAATTCACATAAATTTTCTTCTGTTTTCTCCTCTAATTGGATGATTTCAAATGACTTGTCTTTTAGTTCACTAAATATTTCTTATTCTTGGTTGATTCTGTTATTGAAGTTCTCTTTTGAATTCTTCTATTCAGTAATTGTAGTCTTTAACTGTAGGAATTCTGCTTGTAATAGTTTTTATTTCCTTATTAATATCATGTTGTTTATGAATTGTTTTCCTAATTTCACTTATTGTCTATCTGTCTTTTCTTGTAGTTTACTAGATTTATTTATTTTTTTGAATTCTTTGTTAGACAGATTCTAGATCTCCATTTCTTTAGGCTTAGTCATTAAAATTTTATTAGTTTCATTTAATAGCATTATTTTTTCTTGGTTATTTAGGATTCTTGTTGCCATTCATTGGTGTGTGAAAGTTTGAGGGTGTAGGCATCACTTCCAGTCTTTTCAGGCTGGTTTTACCAGGCAAAGTCCTTTAACAGTAAGCCTGTAAGGAGATTCTGGGTGGGCCATATGGTGATTTCCATGGGTAGTTTGCTTCTGGATTTCTTGGATGATCTGGTGCTGGCATGAGATGAAAACCTGGGACATTGGTAGTCAGCCTGGAATTGGGCCCCGTGAGACGCTGAGTCCACAGATGCCCTCTTGGATCTTGGGATTGTGAGCATTGATTGGTTGCCTGGGGCCACAAAAGGCCCTCAGGGGCAAGAAATCCAGCCATTGCTGAGTTGTGCTAGAAGCATGGGTTTGTGGGAGCTTGCTGGGAGGCTAGTGCTGTGGGAATTGAACAACACTAGCCTGGGCCAGGGGCCTGGACCCCGTGGAATTGACTGTTTCAGCATTAGAAAACCTCTCAATGTTCTATAGCATGATAATAGAACTAAGGGGGGAAAACCCACACAATAATCTTGCATCCAAAGACATTTTCAAGAAAATGTAATGATAACCTACAGAATTAAAACAAAATTGCAAATCATATATACGACAGAAGGATTGTGTTGAGAATATATAAAGAATTCTTACAACTCAACAACAAAAGGACCAAAAAATGTAATGGTCAAAGGACTTGAATAGACATTTCTGCAAAGAAGATATATAAATAGCCAACAAGCACATAAAAATAAAAATTCATCATTAGTCATTAGGGTCATTAGGGAAATGCAAGTTAAAATCACAATGAGATACCACCCAACAATGGCTAAAAACAAACTATTTTAGAATTTGACAATATCAAGTGTTGCTGAGGATGCCAATCAACTGGAACTCTTATACTGGTAGGAATAAAAACCTGTAAAGACTCTGTGGGAACAGTTTTCTGATTTGTTATAAATTTAAACATATATGCAGTATGACCCAATTATTCCATTGCTAGGTATATATCCAAGAGAAATTCAAATATATACCTATTTACACAAGGACTTTACTTTAATGTTCATATTATCTTTATTTATACTAGACACAAATTAGAAACAACCTAAACGTTCATCAACTGATGAAAGGATAAACAATATTGTGGTACATCCATACAATAGAACACCACCCAGCAACCAAAAAAATTGACTAGACATGCAACAACACAGATGTATCTCAGAAGCATTTTGCTGAGTGAAAGAAGCCAGACCCAGAAGATTGCCTGTGACTCTATTTATATGAGATGCTGGAAAAGGCAAAACTATAGTAACAGAAAACAGATAGTGGTTACCAGGAAATAGAAGTGGATTGACCGAAAATGGGCATCAGGGAATATTTTGGGGTGATGAAAATGTTCTATATCATGATTATGGTGATGGTTACATGATTGAGTCTATTTGTCTAAACTCATCAAACTGTACATTTAAAATGGCTACATTTTATTGATGTAAGTTATAGCTTAATAAAGCTGATTTTAAAAATCATATCCAGAATCCATCCCCTTATTGCTATCCCACACTGCCACCCTGGGCTCCTGTCTGGACAATTGAATTTGCCACCTCAGTGGAGCCCCCTACTGGGAAGAACCCAGAGAGTTCTTCCATAATCCAAAGTAGCCAGATGGATCTTTATAAACATAAATCAAATCTCATAATTTCTTTGTTTAAAGCCCCACAGCAGCATCTTGTTTTACTTACAAGAAAACCCTCACTCTTATGTAGCCTTTATGGCCTCTGATGACCTCTGACCTCTGATCTCTACTCCCTTCTCTCTCCTGCTCACTGCTGTTAATAAATAAAATTTAACCGAGTAAATTTGAAGGTTGAATTGGCTCTACTAAATGATTCCCTAATTGGACAGCTAGCAAAGAGATACTCCCAGAGGCTATACAAGATGGAAGGGTGAGACAGGAAGTCCTAAGCAAGAGAAAAATGAAAGTTCATTGGCAAAAGGCAAGAGCTCAGGTGATGAGGGCTTTTCATTGGCTGAGCTGCAGTGTTTCTATTGGCTGGGCTTGTTGTTGGGCAAGAGGAAAATCTTCCTTCCTCCTTCTGGGGTAGTAAAGTAATAGCACTTCCTGTTGAGGTCATTGACTGAGAGCTCCCTCTACAGGCCTTCCCAACTCCAATTTTAGCTGGGGGTTCCTTTATTAATTTTCACATGCCCTCCAGCCACAAGGGCGAAGCTTGCTCTGGCTTCAGGGACTCTTGACATGCCATCTTCCAGCCACCATTTTTACCCTCGCTCTGCCCCTCACACCATAACTCAGCCCAGCTAGTGCCACTGCTAAAACCCTTCAGCTGGTGTTTCCCAAACTTCACCCATTTGTGAAATTTCTTACTAATTTTTGCTGTATCAACATATATTTTATAATATTTTGTTTAAATCTATTCCATTTTTATTTAAACAAATGTATTTCAAGGAAGAAACTAGGGTATGGAGCAGGAGGGGACTGGGTGTGGCTCTAAAAAACAATACAAGGTATCCTTGTAATGGAAATGTTCTTCTTGACTATTATCAATATCAATCTCCTGGTTATGATATTGTACTATACAGTTTTGAACATGTTATCAGTGAGAGAAACTACATGAAGGGTGCTCTGGATCTCTGCATTATTTTATACAACTGCAGGTGAATCTAAATAAAATAAAAAGTTTAAATAAAAAATAGAGTTAAGCCCTAACCAGTTTGGCTCAGTGGATAGAGCGTTGGCCTGCGGACTGAAGGGTCCCAGGTTCGATTCTGGTCAGGGGCATGTACCTTGGTTGTGGGCACATCCCCAGTAGGGGTGTGCAGGAGGCAGCTGATCAATGTTTCTCTCTCATCGATGTTTCAAACTCTCTATCCCTCTCCCTTCCTCTCTGTAAAAAATCAATAAAATATTTTTAAAAATAGAGTTAAAATGGATGGCAACAATAATAGTACAAGAGACAGAGGGGTAAGTGAATGGAATTAATGTGTTCATGGCACTGTCCAGACACTGATAAAAATACAAATTTAAATTATATTTTAATAAGTTAGGGTTACATATTATAATCTCTGTGGTAACTATGAAAACAATGGGAAACAAAGGTATTGTATAACTAAGAAGTCAATAGAGTAGAAAAATGAAAAAGTGAAATCCAGAATAAAGCAAGAGAGTAGAGAAAAAGAAATTTAGAATAGGTGAGACCAATTTAAAAAAATAATAAATGGTAGATTTAGATCCAAATCAACCACTACTTATATCATTTGTAAATAGACTAAATATTCTAATTAAAAGATAAAGATTACCAGGCTGGATAAAATATCAATAACTAGAGGCCTGGTGCACGAAATTCATGCATGGGTAGGGTCCCTAAGCCTGGCTGGTGATCACGGCCAATCTGTGGAGCAACTGGCGGGGTGATCAGGGGTTTGCTGGCACTCGCCTTGGCCAGCCTGGCACTGCCTACTCACTGACCCCGCTCCCCGCTGCTGCCGTCGGTTGCCTCCCTCTGCGGGGTGATCAGCAGGGCGATCCGGGGTGGGGGGGTTCCCACTGGCACTCACCTTGGCTGGCCTGGGGCCTGTGGGCTAGGGGCAGCTCCTGCATTGAGTGTCTGCCCCCTGGTGGTCAGTGTGTGTCATAGCGACCGGTTGTTCCACCATTTGGTCAATTTGCATATTAGGCTTTTATTATTGCTTACAAGACATACTCCTTGATTATAAAGTTAAAAGTAAAAGTGCATAAAAGCATATTTTTCATAATGTCCAAAAATAAGCCAATATCAGGCAAAAAACACATTAATAAATATAATTATAAATGAAGAAAGACATCTCATAAAAGATTTAATTTTATTGTTTTAAATTTGCAAACACCTTATAATAGAGCCTCAAAAATAAATAAAGTAAAAATTGACAAAAATTAGAAAGAAAAAGAGATAAGTTTACAATCATAGAAGATTTTGACTTCTTGGTAAATGATGTAACAAGTATAAATATATCTGTAAGTATATAAAAGTTTAGAACAATATGAATAAAACACAATATCTGCAGGGATATGTTCCAAGACACCCAGTGGATGGCTGAAACCACGAATAGTACCGAATCTTTTTATACTGTGCTCTTACCTATACATACATATCTATGATAAAGTTCAAATTAACAAATCAGGCACGGTAAAAGATTAATAACAATCCTATATAATAAAGAGCTAATATGCAAATGGTCATCATGCCCTCACACTGTCACGCCATCATGCTGTCACACTGTAACGGCTCAGACACTCAACACTGGTGAGAGAGGAATGGGGACAAGCCAGGCACAAATGAGCTCACGAGAGAGGAATGGGGACCAGCCAGGCACAAATGAGCTCATGAGAGAGGAATGGGGACCAGCCAGGCTGCAGCCCAGGAGAGGGACTAGTGGCCCACCCTGCAGTCCCAGGCGCCTGTGGCTGCAGCCCGGGCGAAGTTGGCCTGGGTCCTGGGTGCCTGCGGCTGGCCAGAGGGAGGAAAGCCCGGGTCCCAGGTGCCTGTGACCAGCCGGAGGAGGGAATCCTGGGTCCCAGGTGCAGGGCAAGGCAGAGGCGATTAGGGGTGATCAGGCCAGCTGGGGAGCAGTTAGGGGTGATCAGGCAGGCGAGCAGTTAGGAGCCAGCAGTCCCGGATTGTGAGAGGCAGTTGGACATCCCCCGAGGGGTCCCAGATTAGAGAGAGTGCAGGCCAGGCTGAGGGATCTCCCCCACCCCTGTGCACGAAGTTTGTGCACCAGGCCTCTAGTAACTAATAATAAAATAGAATGATTGTAGCAATGTACCGTAATAAAAGTTATTAAATGAAAATATTTTGTTGTACTGTACTCACCATTCCGCTTCTTGTGATGATGTACAAACAATACAATGCTGATGTGATGAGGTACTTAGAATGGTGCGTAACTTAAAACCTATAAATTATTTATTTCTAGAATTTTTCATTTAATATTTTCAGGCCACAATTGACTGTGGGTAACTGAAATTGCAGAAAGTGAAACTGTGAATAAGGGGAACTACTGTAGTTTTACTTGCAAGAGCAATGAGACATAAGTGATCTTTATTTTGGTGAATCATTTGCCAATGCTTTTTATGGTAACCTCATGATAAGAAGATAAATTATGTAGTATGAGTATAAAGTTAAGACAATTTCAAGGAGTTTGTGGGAGCTCTCTAGTGCCAAAGATTATGTTCTTGGTTCAGTCCCTATTCTATTCAAGTCATACATGACTAGTACCAGTGATAATAGAATCAGATTCAAAATTCTTTTAATGGTTTGAAACAATAGTTTTATGGTTTAAAACTGTGAGATGAAAATTTAGCATAAAAGCAAAGTCTTGTGCATTGCATTTTTGGTGTCAAAATAGTTTAGCACTAGTCGAAACCGGTTTGGCTCAGTGGATAGAGCGTCAGCCTGCGGACTGAAAGGTCCCAGGTTCGATTCCGGTCAAGGGCATGTACCTGGGTTGCGGGCACATCCCCAGTAGGAGATGTGCAGGAGGCAGCTGATCAATGTTTCTCTCTCATCGATGTTTCTAACTCTCTATCTCTCTCCCTTTCTCTCTGTAAAAAATCAATAAAAATATTTTAAAAAATCTGAAAAAAAATAGTTTAGCACTTAAAAAAATTTGAGAAATAAATACATATATACAAAACTGCCCAATTCAATGACTTGTCCCTTAAGTTACACCCATGAAACCAGGTCATGGACTATTTCCAGCACCCTGAGAAGCTCCCTCATGCCTCTTCCCAATCATCACCCTCCTCCACAGAGGTAACCAATAGTTTGCCTTATATTACTGTTGGCATTGCATATTCTTGAACATCATATAAATGGAATCATACATGCATACATATGTATATGTATCTATATACAGTGTGTCCCTCAAAATGTATACAAATGCACATACTTGAAGAGCTGATAGCTCTTATATTTTAAAAATAAAATGTATTTTTATAAATATGACTTTATAATTATTCAAAGTATGTATACATTTTGTGGGGACACCTTGTATATATGTGTGTGTACACATCTATCTTGGTATCTATCATTTATTTGTCCATTTACCTATCATCTACCTGTCCACCTATCATGCATGTATGTATGTATGTACGATTTATCTATCACTTATCTATCTACTAGAGGCCCAGTGCACGAGTTCGTGCACCAGTGGGGTCCCTTGGCCTAGCCTGTGGGATCAGGCCAAAACCAACTCTCCGACATCCCCCCAGGGGTCCAGAATTGCGAGAGGGCACAGGCCAGGCCAAGGGACCGGCTGGGAGGTTGGCCAGCTGGGGAGGGACTGCGGAAGGGCTCCAGGGCATGTCCGGCCCATCTCACTCAGTCCCGATCTGCCGGATCCCAGCAGCAAACTAACCTACCAGTTGGAGTGTCTGCCCCCTGGTGGTCAGTGCACATCATAGTGACTGGTAGACCAGTTGACTGCCCCCTGGTGGTCAGTGCACGTCATAGCCAGCGATTGAGCGGCCTTACCATATCATTAGCATATTACGCTTTGATTGGTTGAATGGCCAACCAGATGATCGGACACTTAGTATATTAGGCTTTTATTATATAGGATTTATCTTTCTTTATACCATTAATTTTCTATATAACATTAATTTTGTATCTCTACCTATCATCGATCTGTCTATCTATCTGAATGAAACTATGTCATGCTCCTCCACTCAGCCTTCAGGCTACACCTACTCTGAGATTCAGAAGAGGAGACCTCACTCTGGACTTTGGGTCAAAACAGATCTACTGCCCTCCCTTCCCGCAGTGACCAGCGGGGCAAGCTTGGCCGGCCTTTCCGTTGGGCACCAGTTTCCCCCTGACAATGGCGCAGGGCAGAGTGACCACTGACACCACAGTAGGCGCTCACACTGAACAGTCAGCAGCAGATGGGCTGTTCCCACACCCTCTCTCCGAGGGCTCCTCCCCCACGCCTACCCCTGCATATCCCCTTGGCTGTGGGGAGCGGCTGGTGGTTGTGTCTGAGTAATTTGGGCCCCTGTTTAAGGAGAGGAAGCAATAATAGCCGCCGTAATTGTCCAAATTACTGCTGCCCCTTCAAGCTTGACATCTGCCTGATGACTGCGGATGGAAACCTGACCCCAGCAGCGTGCGGCTGGCGGAGGGGCTGGTCTCCCAGGGTTGGCCCCGCCTGGTGGGAGGAGCGCCTGACTTGGAGCCCTTGCTGCCAGAAGGGAGAGCCCACCTCATCAAGGGGACAGAGAATTACAACCACACAGTCAGTCAGCACGTGCTCTTGCTACCTGCAGGAGCCCAGCTCACAGGCCCCCCGGGGGAACCCTCTGAGAAGGACCTGGAGGGGCAGCTAGTGCAATTGTGAGCCCAAGGGGGCACACACTCTTCCTTCCTGAAAGTGGATGCCTTTCCAGGAGGAGGGAAGGCGGGGTCAGAGGGCACTGTGGGACCCTGTGTGGGTGGGTGGAGTGAGAGGGCCAGGGGGCACTGTGGGGCCTGTGGGGGCATCTCCCAGGCACAGGTGGACTAGAGGGTGAGCAGAGCCCGGCTGGAAGAGGGTCCAGCAGGCAGAAAGGAGAGAGGAGGCACTGGAGGGCAGATGGATGAGAGTTTGGTGGCTGGAGAGGAGAGAGCAGGGAGGGAGGGGTCTGGTCACGAAAGGTAAGGTCAGCCCTCAGGGGCCTCTGTTTGTGTCTTTGCTTGGCAGGGTATTGATGCCATTTGTGGAGCATTTTAGAAAACCTGGCAGGCCACTCTTCTGCAAAAAAAAAAAAAACAGGAGCAGGAAGGCTGGGGCCTGAACTGGGGGTGGCAGCTGTGGGTGGACAGGTGTTCAAACCCCACATCTACTGCACCCTTGCACTTGTCCCCACTTGCGCCTTCCAAGTTTTCCACTGTGACAGCGGGTCATCTAGTCCTTCGTTTGGTCAGCATTCTGGAGAAGCTGACCCTGGGACAAGGGTCCCAGCAAGTCTTTATTTGGGGCTGATTTCAGGAAGCATCCGTTGGGTGAAGAAGAGCAACAGGGAAGGAACGGTGACAACGAGGCATGTGGTGTCCCCGTCAATCACTGTGAGCAGCTGCACCTCAATCCTTAGGGCTCAGATGCCATTGTGGACCGCGCTCCCCTCCCCAGGTGAGGGCGGCATCCCCTCGCCTGCTCTTCCTGACCGTGGGGCACTTACAGGTTCAAGGACAGAGGCTGCTTTGGGGAGGCCTGGGGTGCGGGGGGACGGGGAGAAGAGGCTGGGTGTCTGATATTTGGTATATTTTGGAATTTGATGCAGTATGGCATCATCTATTAAAAATTTAAAATAAACAAGACAGACCCTCTTCACCTCTTGCTTAGATCTCTCCTAAAGGTTGGAGATCCCTGGTGACCTGGCATCCAGGAGAGAAACACCTGCTGACCCTACTGGCCAGCATCCAAGTGATAGACACCTGGGGACGTGGAGAGCAGGGGGCAGGCACACAGCCGTGGTGTCTGACCCTCCCTCCCTCAGAAGGCTCTGAGGGTCAGTAGGCCCAGGAGCCCCTGTCTTGGGATATCTTGGGTCTATAACCTTTAAAAAGTCAGGGAGAAACCTGCCCATGGCCCCACAGTGGGTCGTCAGGCAAGGGCCTCGGTATAACAAAGGTCTCAGCACCCAGGACCAACCTCTTAAAGGAGAGGGTAAGGATGAGGTAATAGCTTTGGGGCCTTGCAGGGGGACCCCACTCCCAAGACTTTAGGACAAAGAAGAAGCTGGTCCCAGAGGCAGGAGGGGAATGCCCAGCAGGTCCTTGACACCCCAGGGGAGATCACCCTCCACTTGGCGGCTCCATCCGTGGGGGTATCTCCAAATTTAGCCAGGACTCCCACTGCCCACCCCAGCTTCCTCCTGTGTTTGCAAAAACTTAGACTCATTGAAAAGATGGAGTTGGGTGTCCTGAGGTCTTTGGGGGCAAAGAGAGAAGAAGGCCGGAGAGCCTAGGAGATGGGGCGGTAAGGATGGCCTGTCCAGCCCTGCGGGCACCTGGAGCCCAGCGCCCCACCCAGATGACCAGGCGGGGGAGACCACAGGCTCCTCAGAGGTCAGCAGAGAGTCAGTGCCCTTCCCTCACTGGGACTCAACGTCAGGCTCGAATTAGTATTAAAAAAGCTAAACAGTGCACGGCTCTTCCTCTCCACAGGGGCTCTTAACCCATCTCTCTTCATCTGCTTTTCCGGAAAACTCTGAGCTCCATGTGGGCCCTGCCTGGCATCGAGAGGGGCAGCTCAGTGCTACTGATCAAATACTAGATCACTCTGATAGTCTTTTCCGGGGGGCTTCTTTAGTCCTCCTTTTGCAGGCGAAGGGGCAGGCACCGGGTGACAACGAATTCTGTACCTGGAGCCACATGCTCCAGGTTCGAATCCCAAATCCTGTCCATTTGCCACCTTGATCAGCTCTGTTCACTTTCTATGGGTCAGTTTGTCCCTCAAGAGAAATGGGAATATTGATCCTACTGTTGTAGGTCTGTGGGTCCACAGGCCTTAGGCTTTCCCTGCAGGGCCTCCAGCAGCACCAGGCCTGGAGATGCCCTCGTGGGTCCACTCACCTCACGCCTCACCCTGTTGCATGTGGCCTGACCCTTATGTTTGCGGTTGGGGTGGGCTGGGGGTTGCCTGGAGCTTCGGGGTCACAGGCTGATATACTAAGGGGATTCCAAGAAACCAAGATGGAAGGTGGGCTGAACAGACCTGGGGTTCGGGCTGGAGAGAGGGCACCTGGCCTGTGAAGCTGAATGCTGTGCACCCTTCACCTGGACACACAAGTGGCCTGGAGCCTAGTGGGCAAGTCCCTCCCCTTCACACTCAGGTGGCCAGGGCCTTTGTGGGTGGGTCCCCTGCAGCTGTGCTTCCCCCACGCCCGCCGTGTGCGCTCAGGTGGCCCAGAGCCTGTTGTGAGTTGGGGGCTCTGTCCTAGTGACACTGCAGACATGGGAGAGGGAGCGAGGAGGGAGACGGGAGAGAAAGGTCAGTGAGCACCTCTCCGGTGCTTGTCTTCTCCCACAGACTCTCAAACCAGCACAGGAGCTACAGTCACAGCCAGGGCCCGCCGCCTCCCAGTCTCTGTACTGGGGGTTGTGGTGCTGCTTCGCTGGGCACCCAGAAGACAAACTGGGCATTCCTCAGACCTGAGGCCCCATGAGATTTGTACTGGGGGTTGTGGTGCTGCTTCGCTGGGCACCCGGAAGACAAACTGGGCATTCCTCAGACCAGAGGCCCCATGAGATTCATGTGCCCTGTGAGATCCTGTGTGCCCTGTGAGATCCTGTGTGCCCCATGAGATCCATGTGCCCTGTGAGATCCATGTGCCCTGTGAGATCCATGTGTCCTGTGATATCCATGTGTTCTGTGAGATCCGTGTGCCCTGTGAGATCCATGTGCCCTGTGAGATCCGTGTGCCCTGTGAGATCCGTGTGTTCTGTGAGATCCATGTGCCCTGTGAGATCCATGTGCCCTGTGATATCCATGTGCCCTGTGAGAGCCATGTGCCCTATGAAATCCATGTGCCCTGTGAGATCCATGTGCCCTGTGAGATCCGTGTGCCCTGTGATATCCGTGTGCCCTATGAGATCCGTGTGCCCTGTGATATCCGTGTGCCCTATGAGATCCGTGTGCCCTGTGATATCCGTGTGCCCTATGAGATCCGTGTGCCCTGTGATATCCGTGTGCCCTATGAGATCCGTGTGCCCTGTGATATCCGTGTGCCCTATGAGATCCGTGTGCCCTGTGATATCCGTGTGCCCTATGAGATCCGTGTGCCCTGTGATATCCGTGTGCCCTATGAGATCCGTGTGCCCTGTGATATCCGTGTGCCCTATGAGATCCGTGTGCCCTGTGATATCCGTGTGCCCTATGAGATCCGTGTGCCCTGTGATATCCGTGTGCCCTATGAGATCCGTGTGCCCTGTGATATCCGTGTGCCCTATGAGATCCGTGTGCCCTGTGATATCCGTGTGCCCTATGAGATCCGTGTGCCCTGTGATATCCGTGTGCCCTATGAGATCCGTGTGCCCTGTGATATCCGTGTGCCCTATGAGATCCGTGTGCCCTGTGATATCCGTGTGCCCTATGAGATCCGTGTGCCCTGTGATATCCGTGTGCCCTATGAGATCCGTGTGCCCTGTGATATCCGTGTGCCCTATGAGATCCGTGTGCCCTGTGATATCCGTGTGCCCTATGAGATCCGTGTGCCCTGTGATATCCGTGTGCCCTATGAGATCCGTGTGCCCTGTGATATCCGTGTGCCCTATGAGATCCGTGTGCCCTGTGATATCCGTGTGCCCTATGAGATCCGTGTGCCCTGTGATATCCGTGTGCCCTATGAGATCCGTGTGCCCTGTGATATCCGTGTGCCCTATGAGATCCGTGTGCCCTGTGATATCCGTGTGCCCTATGAGATCCATGTGTTCTGTGAGATACATGTGCCCTGTGAGATCCGTGTGCCCTGTGAGATCCGTGTGCCCTGTGAGATCCGTGTGCCCTGTGAGATCCGTGTGCCCTGTGAGAGCCTGTGTGCCCTGACTCCTACTGACCCGCTGTCAGCCCCACCCCACTCCCCACGTGCTCCCCAGAGGTTCAGCCTGCACCAGGCTAGCAAGTCCAAGGTCGGAGTGGGTCCTCCTAACTTCTTCAGAGGAGGGCGCAGGCTGACTGGGTTGGAAGGGCCCTGCCCTGACCCCGTGCTCCCTCTCAGGCCTGGAACCAGCCACTTCCTCAGGCCACTTGCTAAAAGCTTCAGGTCCTTCCGGCTACATGGCAGCTGGGCCTCGAGAAAAGCATAAAAATGTCTGGATGACACTCTTTCACCTTTATTATATACAGAGGCCCTCATCTCCTGCCTTTCAAGAGGGCCCCTCCGCCAGGCCCCTGTGGGGGTGGCCACTCAAAGCAGTTTATCTGCCGGAGGAATGTCTGTAAGACGGGGGCAGGGGGACGGAGCCTCCCCTGCCATCCATCACAGCCTGCCCGGGAGCCCCTCGCTGCGCTGGGCCGTGGGGAGGCCTGGGGACACCAGCCTGGGAGGTGATGGCAGAGGCCGGCTGGGGGCCCTGCTTGGCTAGCTGGGGGTTCATGTACCTGACACGAGGGGCTCCCACCTGCCTGGGTCAGCCTTAGGCCAGGCCTGCTTCCTGGGAGCAGGGGCATTCGAACTGAGCAGGCGACAGAAGTGGGGCCTGGGGCTCTGCCCACTCAGCCTGGCTGGGCACGTCCGGGGGAGGGGGAGTCCAGAGCAGGGCAGGCTGGAGGCCCTGGGGGAGACATCTGAGGTGTGGCCGTGATGTGCAGGACTCCGAGTGCTGGGTGAGCCCTGGTCTACAGGCCAGAACACTTGTCAGGGTCCTACACATACTCACGGATGAGGGTTCTTCAGTGTCCCAGCCGGCTCTGTTTTACACAAAAATGTAAGGATCTCTTTTAAGGTTCTGACATACTCTGGCTTTTTCAGGAGCGCAATGCCACAGTGACACAAGGGACAGCCACGGCAATGTCGGAAAGCATTCACAGGCGCTATTCACCTTTGCATGAAACAGACCTGGGTGAGCCTGGTTCTGAGGGCCCGCCTGGCCCTGCCCAGCGCTGCCTGGCTCTGCCTGGCATGCCCGCCTGGGCTGCATTGCTCAGGTGCATGTTCGTAACCGGGCTGCCACTTCAGAGTTCACATCGGTAGTGATGGTGTTGACCGTCCACAATTGAATATCGTTGCTCACTGGTTCGTACCTGCTACACCATGCATGCACCTGCGTGCCTCCTGTGTGTGCCATGCGGCCAAGCCTCCTGCATGTGCTTATGTTGAAACACGAGTTTAAAACCATCAGGTTAATCTACGTCTTCTGTTGCAGTTGAGGCATAATAGGGAGATTTGAAATGATGTGCATGGGAGGTTGTGTAGTTTACTCATTTCACCCCAGGAGGTAACCGATGTCACAAAATACATCAGGAGCTGGGGTGCTGGTTCTGGCCTGGCAGGGGGGCCAGCTGAGGGCCCACAGCCCTCTCCCTGGCTATAGTCCCTGGACAACTCCTGGGAGTTGGAGGAGGATGGCCATGGTGGTGCCCACTCACCCCGCCTTCGCATTCGGGGGTCGCTGGTCTAACTGTGGTCCAGCTCCACTCGCCGATGTGCATCCTCCAGCAGGTCACCTCGCCCGGTTCTGTCACCCATAGCACAGGTGCTCGCACAGTGTGAGCCTGCTGGTGCTCCAGCGGGGGCGGAGGAAGCGGGGCCAGAGCCACGGCGAGGCCCCAGCTGCCATGCAGCCCTGGACGCTGACACGTGCTGGATGCTCATTCCTGTCCTGAACAATATCTGGGGACACGTATTCTTAGCCAGGCTCTGCTCCAGGCAGCAGACACACCTGTGAACAAAACAAGCCCAAACCCCATGTCCTGAGCGAATGTTCCCATGAGGAAGGCCAAGAGGAACATCGACACAAAACAGCCATTTTGGAGAGAGAGAGAGAGAGAGAGAGAGAGAGAGAGAGAGAGAGAGAGAGATGAAGAAGGTAATACAGGTCATGTACTGGGGGTGGGAGCTCTAGCTCGGTGGCCCAGGAGGCTCTCTTGGTGTGGTGATGTGTGTCCGAGGTGTGTGACATGAGCTGGAGCCGGACGCTCACAGGACTGAGGGATGCAGCTGTTCGTCCTCTGGGTGCGGGCTGGGAGCTCTGCAGTACCTCATGATATCACATGCACACAGGCCGCAGCCCAAGGCGGATGTGCAGTGGGGGTGGGGGAGGCTCGGGGTGGCACCCAGGACAAGTCCCCTCTTCTTCTCAGGGAAGAGAGTCTCTCTCAGAGGCCACTTCCCTGGGGGTTTTCTCTATAAATCTTTGGCCAGAACTGCCTGCCCCTCTCCTTCCCTTCTTGGCCGCGGTCTGCCTCTTTCACCCTCAGTGCGAGTGAAGGCAGATGCGTGGGGCTAGTTGTGGGGTCAGCTAGTCAGTCCCACCGCAGGGCTGCAGGACTTCTCAGACCTGTCATGCTTCTCTCTCTCCACCCCGACCCCCAACCTCTCTACCTCTTCCCTTCTTTCCACCCCCTACTGGACCCTTACCAGCCTTTCACTGTTCCTTGAACTCCCTCCCCACTCAGGCTGGTCTTTCCCCAGGGCCTTTGCACGTGCTGTTCCCTGAAGCACTCTTCCCCACACATCTGCCCGCTTAGCTGCCTCCTGTGCCTCCCCAGGTCTTTCTGCAAAGCCCCTTTCTCAGCAATTCCCTTCCCACCTGATCGCAATGTCCCCCAGGGCTTCCCGCAGCACAGACCACAGTCTGCCCCGACGTGCTGCCTGGCACGTGGTAGGTGCTCAAGAATTCATTTATTCCTTTATCCATTCACTCAGGAAACACTGATTAGCGTTGACAGGGGAGGTGGAGGTCATTAAAATCCCTCAAGAGCCCTCTGTCTGGTGCGGAAGACAGCCTTGTAAACAG
The DNA here is from genome assembly GCF_000412655.1 of Myotis brandtii. Taxonomy (NCBI): domain Eukaryota; kingdom Metazoa; phylum Chordata; class Mammalia; order Chiroptera; family Vespertilionidae; genus Myotis; species Myotis brandtii. The sequence goes on along the minus strand of NW_005354426.1, from coordinate 418,819 downwards.
ACCATCAGAGCCCTGTGGTAAGTGCTGGGTGGGGGTGGGGGCGGCAGAGCGGCTGCTCGGGAATCCCAGGGAGCTGCTCCCCACAGAGGCCAGGGCACCCCCAGGTGCCAGGCCCGGAGGCAGGAAGGCACATGGCTTCAGGGCCCTGCTGGTCCCCGTGCCTGGTGAGAGCGTGGTGGGTGCACCTTCACCTCTGTCTCTCCCCGGGGGCCGAGACACCTGAGGTGCTGAATGGCGCGTGGGGGGCAGACGGGTCTCGGCACGTCCCTGCAGACGGGCCCAGCCCCTGCCTCGGGCTCAGGTGTGCCAGGTGCACCCCGGCCCTCCCCGCCTTTCAGCTCCCTGAGCCCTGTGTTTACACAGCAGCAGCCAGCAATACAAATCACCTGCCTGCACTAATGGACCGCCTGCCCTCGGAGGGGCCCTGACAGCTGGGAGATGCTTTAGGGAAAGCTTTGACATTTGGGTGCGATCTCTGGCTCTCGGCCCCAGCCCTCGCCCAGCTGCAGGGGGCAGGAGGTGGAGACACACAGGAAGGAGTTTCCAGGACAAAACACTAGCGGAGGCAGGAGGAGCGGGTCACAGGCACCAGGCTCTCCTCCCGAGGTCCCCGGAACGTTCTCAGGAAGGGGAGCAGAGGGGCTGCCAGTCCCCCACACACACACCCACACACCCACACAAAGAAATTAGCTCCAGCGACCACCTCTGTGCTGGGAGAAGATGCTGGAGCCACACACTGAACACAGACCTGGCCAGGTGGTTCCCTCCTAGCGTTAGCAGGGCCAGGCCCTGTGGCCCTGGGCAGGTCTCGGCACAGCACATCAGTTCAGGTATGGGCGTGCTAGGGGGACTAGGGGGCAGCACCCCCCCCCTTTTAGTCCCTAGGAACCTCTGCTGGCTCTCGGAGCAAGTCCCTGTCCACCCAGGCTCTGAGCTGTAGAAGGGGGCAGGTCTGGTTAGAGTTTAATATTACTGCTCAGCCCCTATTGTCTCTGTTTTCCCAGGTATGGTCCATGTATGGTTTTTGTGGTGGTGGTGGTAAGTCTCCTTTGAAGTAAATTAATTTCAGGAAAAGGAAGCAAATCCATGGATGGAAAAGCAGGCGTGGCACAGCCGCGGTGACCTGAGCCCAGCCTGAAGGTGACGTGTATGCGATCGGCCAGCAGGCCTGGGCCTACACTGGTTCGGGGTCCTGTTTTGCCCAGCAACCCAGCAGAAGGCCTGGCCCCCACCTTTGTGCTGGTGTGGGCACTGACCCCACCTTCCCTCCCTCACCCTCCCCTGCCTCACTTGGAATTCCAGAGAACTACCTGGGGGTGAGGGGTTCTGGTGGGAGATGGAGGCTGACAGGGAAGGAGCAGTCCCCTCCCATCTCTGTCAGCACCATCCTGCAGGTGCCGGGGCCACGGGAGGGGGGCTTCCCGCAGGCACCAGTGCCTCCCCCAACACCTGCACAACCAGACCTCTGCATTAGAGACCCCCTCTTCTCAATGCACAAGGAGTTGCCTGCTACCCGGTTCCACCTCTTCTGTGATCTGAGATGCATATTTCTCCCCGGCCCTGCTGCCCTCTGCCCGCTGGAAAGCCATGCAGTGAGCATGCGTACACCCGCCCCACCAGCAGGCCCCACGCACTGCCCACTTGATGGGCTGTCCTGACCTTAGGTTCAGGCTCTGCACCATCCACCTGACCTGTGGACATCCTCTGACTTTGGAGGGTGCTTGTTTGATATAAAGATGTGAGCATAGCATGGGAATGTCATGAAACCACAGTCATACCCCACAAAGTCACTCACCCACGGACGGTTGGGCCTCCGTTGCCTCGTTCTACACCTCACCCTCCATTTGTAACCCAGGGAAAGGCCTGCTGTCCCTCCAGCCTTGAGACAGGTCACTGGATGAAACAGTTGCTAGAAGCACCCACATGCACAAAGCGTTTTGCTTTTTAAATAATTTCTGCAGAAGAAACATTCCCAAGAGGGGGGTTACTTTGCTAAAGGAAATGAGTGCTTGGGGGGCTGATTCCACTGCTTTTAAAGTCTCAGTTGCAAATAGTTAAACATGCTAAGCCCACTTATCATCCCAGGTCTGATGGACAATTTTCCCCTTTATTTATTAACCGCAGGTGTGCTGGTCTCTCCGCTACAGAATTCCAAGCAGTCAATTATTCCTGAAGATTGTAGGGTTTTGAAGGAGATTTAGAGCCAAATGGCAGAGGAGTCCCTACTCCCCCATGAAATCTGTTGACCCATCACCTCCCTGATGGAAACTTGGGGCCAGAATGGGAAAGGCAGGAACAGCTTTGAGACATCAGTTGATGCCAACTCAAATAATTACTATTTTTATATAACAGCTGTATTGAGATATAATTTATGCCATAAAATTCACCCCTTTTAAGTATCCAATACAGTAGTTTTTAATATTTAGACGTATGCAACCATCACCACTGATTCTGGAACATCATTATCACCCTGAAAGGAAACCCCATACCCCTTAACAGTTACTCACAATTTATCCCCTCCACCCCCCACCCCCACCTCAGTCCCTGGCAATCACTAATCTCCTTCCTGTCTCTACGGCTTTTCCTATTCTGAACATTTCATATAAGTGCAATCATACAATATATGGTCTTTTGCGACTGGCTTTTTTCTCTCCACATAATGTTTATCCATGAATTAGTGCTTCATTCCCTCTTATGACTGAATAATATTCCATTTTATGGATAGATCAGATGTGTTTATTAGTGATGGGCATGTGGGTGGTTTCCACTTTGGAGCTGTTATGGATAATGCTGCTGTGAACATTTATGTACAAGTTTTTGTGCGACATATGTTTCCAATTCCCTCGGGCATATGCGTGGGTGTGAACTGCTGGGATATGTAGTAACTGTATGTTTAACACTGTGAGGAACCACCAGAGTGTTTGCCACAGCAACTTCACTGCTTTCTATCCCACCAGCAGTGTATGAGAGTTCCAGTGTCTCTATATCCTCGCCAACACTTGACATTATCTGTCCTTTTGAGTGTAGTCATCCTTGTAGGCGTGAAGTGGTCTCACTGTGGCTTTGATTTGCATGTCCCTCATGACTAATGACGTTTTGCCTTTCCATTTTACTAGTAGTTGTAAGAGTCCTTTGTGTATTCTGGATGTAAGGCCCCTATCAGATACATGATTTGCATATATTTTCTCCCATTCTGTGGTTGTTTTTTTTTACTTTCTTGATGAGGTCCTTTGAAGCACAAAGGTCTTTGATCTCAATAAAGTCTAGTTCAGCTGTTTTTTCTTTTGTTGTCTGTGTTATATCCCAGGTCACAAAGACTTGCTCCTACATTTTCCTTTAAGGGCTTTATAGTTTTGTCTCTTACACGTGGGTCCTTAATCCATTTTGAGTTGCATACGTGGTTCTGTACACTGGCTTTTGGAACAGTTCCCTTTTCCTGCCTTCTCCCTGTGAGTGGAACTTCGTGAAGATCATAGGTGAGGCCAGGTGTTCTTTTCTCCATCAGTCACAATACACCTGGGTTTTTGGAGATGCCTCGCTTTGAGGAACACAGTATCATACCCATTATCCCCTCCCCACCACAGCCCTACATGAGTGTGTTAGTGACCCCGCTTCACAGGGAGAAACTGAGGCTCATGAGAGGAGAAGTTGTCTACTCAGAGGAACAGAGTGAGGTGAGCCCATGTTCTTTCCACAACCCTTTCTGTTCCTGCCAGCAAAACCAAGGTCTGCTATCGAGCGGAGTGACTTCTTAACCCATCAGCCTTCTTCCTCAGAAACCTCGATCTACTGACTGCTCGGGTTCATTTGAGGAGCAGACAATGACTGAGGGCTGAATTTTCCATATTTTCTGTTTCTTAAACCAAACAGCCTCATCTGTTGAAGAAAGGAGGGAAAAGGAAAAGGAGAGAGGGAAGGAAAGAAGGAAGAAAGGAAGGAGAAAGAGAGGGAAGGAAGAAAGGAAGGAGAAAAGAAGAAAGAAAGAAAGAGAGGGAAGGAAGGAGGGAGTTTACTTCCTTAAAGCAGGCATTGAGCTTCCCTGGCCGGAGTAGACCATGACAACAGGAGAACATGAGTTAAACAACACACCAGGTTTGTCTCTGGGGAGAGCCCTCAGTCTGTGTGTGCAGGACCTGGTTACCAAGTCTTTAGGGATAAGCAGAAAGCCCAGTGGTTACTCGGGGTGGCTGAGCTCGAAGATCCCTGGTTGGACTTGCAGCCAGTGATTCTCAAAGCTGTGTGTTCTTGTCAGGCTGCCTGTCCCATCTGTCACATGCTGGCAGCTGAATGGGACCCCTAGGCCTGACAGGCTAAAACTCTAAGTGCTGCCTGAGTGAAAGCAGCAAAACCACCTGAGAGCCTGTCTAGGACCCCTAGTAGCCTGGGTGAGTGATGGTCCCGGGGGATTGACTGGCTGTTTGGGTGTCCCATAAACATGGACTTACAGTGCAGGGTGACACCCATCCATCACGCCCGGGGCCATGACTGGCTCTCTTCTGTGGCCCGTATTGATGTTGCTTTGGCCCCCCTGGGTGGGGTGCGGGTTGTGCCTGACTGATGATGACTCCTTGATGGATGGGTTGCTCCCTGCAGAGGTGCCACATCCAGCAGGCCCAAGAGACACCAGGGTCTTTAGCAGGAGGAATCTGGGTGAGAAAGAGCTGTCCTGCTGGACCAGTCCTGAGTCCTGGGAGCGGGTTGTGAAGCCAGAGCTTCCAGGTCCATGAAGGGGGTCTCCAGCTCAGTCCCACTTACACAGTAGACCCTCCAAGTTCCCAGAATGCCACCAACAATCCGCTCACTCCCCTACTGCGGAGGACAGGCAGTAGGGTTGTCTTCTGGGTTCTCTTTGACCACAGAGGGAACACCGGCCCCAGCCTGGTGGGAAACAGCTGGCTAGGGGCCTGCACTGGGGACAACAGGGAGAGATGGGGCAGCCAGCACACACGCGAGCCAGGCCACTCAGGAGTCTGGATCTAGAACAGCCATGTCTTCTGATTCCTCCAGGAACCTCCTGAATGACTCAAACACAGCTATTCCTCTTAAACCCGTGGGCCTGACCACAGACAACCAGCGAGTTCCTCCTCCCTGCATCTTGTGATTTATCATCAGGGCTGAGAGACTGACCACAAACTCACCTGGAGCTCTGCAGAGGCCAGGCAGTGGGCACATGCTCACTGAAGCTGCACACCAGCCCGTTGGTGGTGCCAAGTCTGACTTCGCGAGCCAGTCACTAGGGAACACTGTGACGGAGAATGGACCGTTTCAGCGGTTTGTCGCTCTGCTCACATTGTCACTGCCACATCCTGCCTTGGGATCTCTGACGAACTGGGAAGAGGATCTGAGGGCCTGACCCTGGCTGCAGGCAGAGGTGGGGTTCAGACACCCACAGGCACCAGTTTTGTTACCCTCTACACCACCGACTTCCTCCAAACACACCCTCTCCCCGGGCCTGGCTGTCCTACATCATGCCCATCCAGAAATCTAGGCTCTGGGGAGCAGAAGGGCCTTAGCATTCAGAATGCACTTTACAGCTACCCTAGAAGTTGGGCGCCTGCCCCTGCTTGCATACCTCGAGTGTCACCACCTGTTAGACAGCCCTCTCTATCCTTGTCTCTTTACTTCTGGTCTCTGCACCTTTCCCTTTCCATCCCTGTCCCTGTCCGGTCCCTCCCACTCCCCTGCTCTGCTCTCCAGACCCTAGGTCTCCAGTCAGCACCCCTTGCCCCAGGGCTGTCCGGTCCCTCCCACTCCCCTGCTCTGCTCTCCAGTCAGCACCCCTTGGTCTCCTAGGTCTCCAGTCAGCACCCCTTGCCCCAGGACCAGCCCTGCAGAGGCTTGGGGACAGTGAGTTCATCTCTCCCCACCTGTTCTGTGGATCTGGCAGTCCCCGCTCTCCAGGGGTTGGAGTCTCCACCCCCTCCTCACCTTGGCTGCTTCCTGTGGGCACATTCCTGTCTCTCTCCAGGTCTGGGCTCCAGGCAGTTCTCCTCTCACACACACTCATCCCCCTCACTGTGGCCACTTTGGGGCAGAAAGTCCTGCCAATGCAACAACCTATTAAATGTCAGGCCAATATGTCACTTCTGGTCTTTATCTAGTGCACCAAAAGGTTGCTGATTCAATTCCTGGCCAGGGCACATGCCCAGCTTGCAGGCTCAGTCCCCAATAGGGGGTGTGTAGGAGGCAGCCAATTGATGTTTCTCTTTCTCCCTCTTTCTCTAAAAATCAACAAAAATATTTTTAAATAAAAATAATAATAAAAGAAGTGAAAGTAGCTTCAGGGGCCTATGGGCCATCAAGTGGAATAACATTGTCATCATAGGTCCCAGAAAAAGGATCGAGAGAGAATGGGGCAGAACATTTATCAAAAAAGTAATGGCTGAAAACTTTCCTAACCTGAGGAAGGAAACAGACACCTGGGTTCTGGAAGCCCAGAGAGTTCCAAATAAGATAAACCCAAAAAGAGCCACATCAAGTCACATTATAATTAAAATGTTAAAAGTAAAAAATAGAGACTATTAAAAGCATCAAGAGAAAAACAAATTGTGACATAGAAGGGAAATCCATAAAGCTATCAGCAGATTTTTCAGCAAAAACTTTGTAACCAGAAAGGAGTGACATGATATACTTAAAATGCTAAATGAGGAAAAAAATTCTAAACATGAGTACTCTATCCAGTAAGATTATCATTCAGATTTGAATGAGAGATAGTTTTCCAGACAAGCAAAGGCTAAAGAAGAACATCACCACTAAACTGATCATACAAGAAATGTGAAAGAAACTTCTTTAACCTGAAAAGAAATGGCACTAATTAATAAGATAATTAATAAGAAGAAAACATATGAATGTTAAAATCTCACTACAAGAAAAATATATAGTAAAGGCAGTGGCTTTATCACTTATAAACTAGTATAAAGGTTAGAAGACAAAAGTAGTAAACTTAACTAAAACTACAATAATTTGTTAAGGGATGAATAAAATAAAAAGAGAAAAACTAACAGCAATACAATAATACTGGACTTTAATACAATAGAGGACTTTAACACTCCACCTATATCAATGAATAAATCATCCAGACAGAAAATCAATGAGCAAACAATGATCTTAAATTACACATTAGAGCATATGAAGCTAATAGATATATACATAACATTCCATTCAAAAGCAGCAGAATACACATTCTTCTCAAGTGCACATCAAACATTCTCTAGGATAGACCACCAAACAAGTTTCAATAAATTTAAGAAGATTAAAATCATATTAAATATCTTCTTAGACCACAATGGTTTGAAATTGGAATCAATCACAAAAAGAAAACTAGAAAAATCCTAAATATGTGGAGGCTAAACAACATTTTATGAACAACCAATTGGTCAATGAGGAAATTGAAGACAAAATAAAAAAAATACCTTGAGACAAATGAAAATGAAAATACAAGATTCCAAAATCTATGGGATGTAGCAAAAGCAGTTCTAAGAGGAATGTTCATAAAGATACAGACCTACCTCAGGAAACAAGAAAATTTTCAAATAAACAATTTAACGTTACATCTAAAGGAACTATAACAAGAAGAACAAATTAAGCCCAAGTTAGCAGAATGAAGAAAATAAACATCAGAGCAGAAATAAGTAAAATAGAGACTAAAAAACACACACACACAACAACAAACAAAAAAACACAACAACAGAAAAGATCAATGAAACAAAGAGCTGATTCTTTATAAACAAAATAGATAAATCTGTAGCTGAACTTCCCAAGAAAAAAAGAGAGAGGGTCCAAATAAATAAAACCAGAAATGAAGAAGGTGACATTACAACTGATACCACAGAAATACAAAAAAAGATAAAAGACTATTATGAATAATTATACATCAACAAATTGAGAAGCTTAGAAGAAATGGAGAAATTCCTAAAAATGTAAAGTCTTCTAAGGCTGAACCATGAAGAATAGTAGTAAAGCTGAGTAGATCAATTACTAGTAAGAAGATTGAACCAGTAATTAAAAAAAAACTCTCAGCAAACAAACATCTAGAATGAGATGGTTTCACTGGTGAATTCTATCAAATATTCCAAGAAGATTTAATACCTAGCCTTCTCAAACTCTTCCAAAACATTGAATGAGAGAGAATGCTTCTGAACTTATTTTATGAAACCAGCATTACCTTGATACCAAAACCAGAAAAGGATACCCCATAAAAAGAAAATTATAGGCAGATATCCCTGATGAACATAGATGGGGTGGGGGGGAGAATTGACAAAATATTAGCAAACAAAATTCAACAAAATATTAAAAGGATCAGACACCATGATTTAGTGAGATTTATCTCAGGGATAAAATAATGGTTCAACATTTGTAAATCAATCATTGTGATAGCTCACATCAACAAAATGAAGAATAAAAATCATATGATCATCTCAATAAATGTAGAAAAATCATATGCCAAAAATCCAACACATATATGATTAAAAACTCTCAACAAAAAGTTGGTATAGAGGAAAGTACCACAACATAAAAAAGCCACATCTGACAAACACACAGCTAACATCATATTCAATGGTGAAAAGCTTAAGGCTTTTCCTTTATGATCTGGGACAACACAAGGACACACACTTTCACTACTCTTATTCAACATAGTATTGGAAGTCCTAGCTGCAGCAATAAGGCAAGAAAAAGAAACAAAATCCAAATTGGAAACAAAGAAGTAAAACTGTCACTATTTGCAGCTGATATGATACTACATGCAGAAAACCCTAAAGCCTACACACACACACACACACAACACACAACTGTTTTACCTAATAAATGAATTCAGTAAACTTACAGAATATAAAATTAATATACAGAAAACTGTAGTACTTTGACATATGAACATCAAACTACCATAAAGAGAAATTAAGAACATAACCCCATTTACAATTGCATCAAAAAGAATAAAATACCTAGGAATAAATTTAACCAAGGAGGTGAAAAGACCTATACACTGAAAACTAGAAGACATTGTTGAAAGAAATTAAAGATGCAAATACTATGCTCATGCATCGAAATACTTAATATTAAAATGTCCATACTACAAAGCAATCTACAGACTTAATGCAATTCCTATTAAACTTTTAATTACACTTTTCACAGAACTAGAACAAATAATTCTAAAATTTGTATGGAACCACAAAAGACTCTAAATAGCCAAAACAATCTTTAGAAAGAAGAACAAAACTAATGGTATCATACTTCCCAACTTCAAATTATACTACAAAGCTATAATTATCAGAACAGTATGGTGCTGGCCTTAAAACAGGCACACAGAACAATGAAACATAATAGAGAGCCCCTAAATAAACCTGCACATATATAAACAATGAATTTATGACAAATGAGCCAACAGCATCCAATGGGAGAAGGACAGTCTCTTCAACAAATGGTGTTGGGGAAACTAAATAGGCACATGGAAAAGAATAAAACCAGACCACTATCTTATACCATACACAAAAACTAAGTCAAAATGGATTTAAGAGACTTGAATGTAAGACTTCAAACCATAAAGTTCCTGAAAATATAGGTGGTAAGTTACTTGACATCAGTCTTAATGTTTTTCTTAGCAATGTTTTTTAAAAATATATATTATTGATTTTACAGAGAGGAAGGGAGAGGAATAGTTAGAAACATCGATGAGAGAGAAACATCAATCAGCTGCCTCCTGCATGCCCCCTACTGGGGATGTGCCCACAACCAAGGTACATGCCCTTGACCAGAATAAAACCTGGGACCCTTCAGTCCACAGGCCGATGCTCTATCCACTGAGCAAACCGGTTAGGGCTGTTTTTTTGTTGTTTTTTTTTAATATATGATTTCAAAGGCAAGGGAAACAAAAGCAAAAATTAAAAAAAAATGGTACTACATCAAACTAAAAAGCTTCTGCAAAGTGAAAAAACCATCAACAAAATGAAAAGACAACCTACCAAATAGAAGAAATTTGCAAATTATATATCCAATAAAGGATTAATATCTAAAATATATAACAAAATCACACAACTCAACAACATAAAAACAATCCAAAAAAAATGAGCAGAGGATCTGAATAGACATTTTCCAAGGACATACAGATGGCCAACAGACATGAAAAGATGTTCAATGCCACTAATTAGGGAAATGCAAATCAAAACTATAATAGATATCTCCTTACCAAGTGGCTATTATCAAAAAGACAAGAAATAATAAGTGTTGGTGAGGATGTGGAGGAAATGCACTACTGGTAGGAAAGTAAAATGGTGCAGCCACTATGGAAAACAGTATGGAGATTTCTCAAATAATTAAGAATAGGACTAACATATGACCCAGCTATCTCACTTCTGGATATTTATTTGAAGAATACAAAAGCACGAATTCAAAAATATGTATGTACCTCCATGTTCATTGAAGTATTATTTACAATAACCAAGATATGGGAGAAACCTAGGTGTATATTAATAGATGAGCAGATAAAGAAGATGTGATATATAAATGAGTATTATATACATGAATACATACATGAATATTACGCAGCAAGTAAAAGGAATGAAATGTTGCCATCTGTGATAACACGAATGGGCTTTGAGGGTATTATGCTAAGTGAAATAAGTCAGATGGAGAAAGACCAATACCATATGATTTCTTCTATATGTGAAATATAAAACAAAACAAATAAACAAAACAAAACAAAAACTCATAGAACAGATGAACAGATTTGTGGTTATCAAGGTGTAAGGGAGTTGTGGAGAATGTGAAATGGGTAAAGGGGATCAATTGTATTGTGATGGATGGTAACTAAACTTATAGTGGTGAACTCTATGTAGTATATACAAATATCTATACTAATAAAAGAGTAATATGCTAATTAGACCAGGAGACCTTCTGGACAAAGCCATGGTGGTGGGGTCGAGGTAGAGGTGGTTAGGGATGATCAGGCTGGCAGGGGAGGGCAGTTGGGGGTGAGCAAGGGTTGGCAAGGGTTGGCAAGTGAGGAGAAGGCTGGCGGGGGGGCAGTTGGGGGCAAGCTGGCTGGCAAGGGGGGCATTTGGGGGCAAGTAGGCTGGTGCAGGGGAGCGGTTGGGAGCGATCAGGCCGGCAGGGGTGGGGCAGTTAGGGGTGATCAGGCCGGAAGGGGGGGCCAGTTGGGGTTGATCAGGATGGCAGACAGAGTGGTTAGGGGCGATCAGGCAGGCAGGCAGGTGAGCAGTTAGGAGCCAGTGGTCCCATATTGTGAGAGGGATCCCAGATTGGAGAGGGTGCAGGCCGGGCTGAGGGACACTCACCCCACCCATGCACAAATTTTGTGCACTGGGCAACAGGCAACTAGTCCTATATAATAAAAGGCTAATATGCAAATTGTCCTCTCAGGAGTTCAATCGCTCACTATGATGTGTGCTGACCACCAGGGGGCAGCACAGAACGTGGTGGGTGACCAGTAGTGGCATTGGGCGATGAGGGAGCGAGGGAAGGAGGAGGTGGGAAGGCCAGGAGGCAGGGAACCTGATTGGCCCTGATTGCAGGCCAGGCCTAGGGACCCTACACATGCACGAATTTTGTGCACCTGGCCGCTAGTGGAATTATAATATTGTACATCTGAAATATATGTAAACTTTTGTACCAATTTTACCACAAAAATCTGACATATAGGTACATGCACCACATTGCGTTCCCTCACATCACCCCATCATGGTTTTCACAGGATGCTCTGGAATGACCTGGTTTCTTACTCTGTTTACTTGTTTATCTGTCCCTTTTTTTTCCATTCCCAAGTCCCACAGAAGCAGGGAGTGGCGTGTCTGTGCTTCCCAGTGCGCCCAGAGCAGAGGCAGTCTTTGAGAACTCTGTAACACGTGGATGCACCTCTGCAGACCCTAAGGATTTGCCTGAGGTTATTGGTTTGGACAGAAGGTCCACAGAACAAGCCAGCTGGCTGGGCAGGGTGGTCTCAGCCCCGGTACCTGCCTCCCAGACACCCTCTCCCCGGAAGGTCGTCTCACCTGGGGACAGAACCGCCAGCCCACATTGAAGTTGGACTCAATACCTCGTTCATCAGAGTGGCCCTGCCCTCTGGAGAACCAGAGCCCCGCTTTCAGATTGGGAAACCCTGGCTCAGAGAGGCCCTGTCACTTCCCTGGAAAGAGGTCATGGAGTGGATTCTGCCCAAGAGCTTCAGCCCAGAGGGGTCAACTACCCCGTGGGCCAGGTGTCTTGTCTGTGCAGTGGGGCAGCTGCACTCCTGGTGCCATCTGAGGCCTTTCACTACTCAGATGAACACCTGAACAATGTTTTAATCCTGGTCTGATGGCCCAGCCTGGCAGGGCAGCTGTGGGAGAGCCCCCCCATCTGATTTGCCTTGTCTCAAACCCAAGGGTTAGAAGTCTCCTGCGACTGCCCTCTAGCACCCATTGGGCCTGACTCCCGAGTGCCTGGGCTCTGTCCTTGCTCTGCTACCATTCTCAGTGTGACCTTCTGCACCCCCCCCCCTCCCCCGCCACACACACACACCCCAACCTCAGTTCCTCATCTGTAACTGGGGCTAAGTCTCCTCCCCTTTGCAGGGTTGTGGGGGAGGGGGCTCCCACCTCCCCCAGGCCTAGGAATAAGCCCTGTGGAGGTCCCATCTCTGTCCCCAAACTTCACTGGCTGCGTGACCAGCAGACACGAGAAAGGGGAGGGCAGCTCATTTTTCAAACAAAACGGTATCAGATGTGGGATTTGGTTTAAAAAAATATATTTCTGGCAATGGCTTGAGCTTTGCTCAAGAGAGCACAGTGGGGGGAGGAGTAGAGGGGACCGGTTCCAGTGGCTTAAAAAACCCCAGATAAGTGTGTGGTGATTAAGTGCGACCATTAGCTCTAATGGGCAATAATTGGCAATGAGAAATAATTTTCTGGGGCACAACTGCCCCTGGTGCCCCCACGTCCCGGCCCCAGCGCAGGGATGGCCAAGGGGCTGATTAATTCCTAGACTGGAGGAAATGTCAGAGGCACAAAAAGTTTCCAGATTCAAGGGTAATTGGGAGAAGTTATTTCACTTTCCACATCAGGCTGATGAGGGGCCACCCACCTGCCGCTGAGGGAGGGGCCCAGCTCCAAGCTGCTTCCTGCTCAGGGACGAAAGGGACTGGGGACTCCTGTGAGTTGGGGGAGGAGGAGAAGTTCCCACCTGTGTCAGTGCTCACACTTCGACCCAGGCACAGTCCCCCTCAGTGCAGGGCCTCGATCCCTCGCCAGCCCCGTGGGGCCGAGGCTAATGCCCTGCGTGAAGGACAGCTGTGGGTCTGACAGCAGAGGGAAGATGGGGGCGGTGAGGGCCGAGGCCCCAGCTCCGAGGACCCATGCTTTGTGTGCCCCGCCCCTCCCTCCAGATTAGCTTCCCCCATTAACAGGGTCCAGTCCTTGCTGACCTGTAACCCACAGACAGACCACTCCAGAAGCCGATAGCCCAGTGGCCCCACACCCCTCCTTCACCCAGAGCTCACCCAAGGCCCCCACTGGCCTCAGCCATCTTTGTGGGATTCAAGAAAAGCCCCTCTAGTGGGTGTAGCCTCCCTCCAGGGCACTGCGTGTGTCCAGCGTGAGCCCCTGTGTGCGGTCCCTTTACAGCCCTTCACCCCTCAGCCTGAACCCAGGAGGGATCTGATCACAGGGTTCAACACAAAAGCCCCATTTCCACCCCACCCACCTGCTCACTCCGTTTCCAAGGCCTGGCCGCCTTTTCTAGCCTGTCCTCACTCCCCACTTCCCCAACCCAAAGCACCAAGTCCTCATTACCGCCTCGCCCTTCTCTTCTGTCTCCCTCTCTCTATTCCTTCCTCTCCTTTGCCCATCTCTCTCGCTTTCTCGGGCATGTGCACTGTACAATGACTCTGACCCAGGAAATGGAGTGAGATGCTTCCTGGCTACTGAAGCTGATGTTCTAACAGGACCCGGACAAAAGCTGACCAGCTCCTGAACCTGACCATCTCAGAAAGGAATAAGCACACAAGTAAACATGCCCAAGGGTGGGGAGACAACTAGGTGGATGGTCAGAGAGGGCCTCACTGCATGAATGACTGAATGACTAAATGAATGAATGAATGTATGAATGTATGAATGAATGAGCGGAAGAGATCTAAGATCCCACTGGGGGGCCTTCGAACAGACCCAAGGCCACCAGGCTTCATTCAGGAGGGAGGTTTTCCCCGCCTCAGTGCTGCAGCATTCTACCAGGTGTGGGGCCGAGCTCCCTATCATGGGAGGCATTCAGCCAGGCTTGGGAATCGCAGAGGGAAGTCCTGGCCTGTGCGGAGCTAGGTTGAATGCTCTGGGCAGGGGCGGGGCAGTGTTGGCTAAGACTGAGTTGAGGCCCCTGGGCTGACCTCAGAACACCCCTCAGCAGTGTCCCCTGAACGTCCCTTTCTGCCACTTGCAGGCCGGGGGCTCAGCTCTAAGATTGCACATGGGGGCTGGGACCTCCGGACACCTCCCCCATGGACCAGCTGCGTGACTGCCGGTCTCTCTAGGCCACAGTGTTTTCCTCTGAAAATGAGACTCAGGTGCCACCGATCTCATGGGACAGGTGTGGGGGCACCTGTAAGCCCGGCTGGTGTGGAAGCCCCGTGGCTGTAGCCGTTGGCCTATTTAAGATCAGACGTGTGTGGATGGGCTCCCAGCTTCCCCAGGGAGGTTGCCACACGGTGCCTTCCTTTTGCAGTGTCTCCAGGCCCCATGGCGACAATGACAAGTGTGCATATCACTGCCCAGTGCTGTTCCAAGCAGCTAGATGTACCTGTTTCTTCTGCCCCCAGCACCTCTGGGAGGCAGGGGCTCTCATGACCCCATTCTGCAGAGGAGCCTGGGAGACAGACATGGAATAATCTCTGTGCCTGCCCGAGCCCAGGCGCCCAGGCTTCTTATGTGTAATATTATGTATCATATCCTCGCTGTGGTGGCATCTCTCGCTCTGTCATTGCGCCCTGTCCACAGAGGAGCAGACTGAGA
>NW_005354426.1:402747-403785 GCF_000412655.1 Myotis brandtii | reverse complement strand
GTGGCTCACAGGTGTGTCTGGCCACTGACCTGGCCCCTGCACACACCTGCACGGTGGGCGCCTGTGTGGCGGGAGTTGGCCCGGCGGCCAGGGCTTTCAGCAGCTCGTCGGTGGAACATTTGCATGTAATTTGGGAGCGGGTCACATGTGGGAGTCATCAGGCAGAGGAAAGGCTCAATCAGGGCCTAATCACTGTCTGTTTGGAGGGGTCTGGGCCCAAGTGAAAAATGAAAACGGGCCTATTTTGCTTGAGTGACAACCATCAGCAGCCACCTTTGACCTCCCCCTCCCTCGGCTGGGACTGGGTCTGCAGGAGCTTTAAAAACCAATCAGGGGGGCTCTTCCCCCTCTCCCTTTGCTGGCTGGATCTGGGCTGGCTTCATTCATTCATTCGTTCCTCCCAATGTCACTCTCAACAGCCCAGCATCAGGCAGCATGGCCCAGCAGGTAGGGCCCTCTGGAATGGACCCAGGAATTGAGTCCTGACTGTGGCACTTACCAGCAGGTGGCTCTTGGAGCATCAGTGTTTTCACCTGTGAAATGGGCACATGTGGCGCAATGAGGACAGTGCTCAGTGGGTGCCAAGGACAATGCAGGCCAAGGCCTCCCTCTACCCTCCATCGGGCAGGGGGCTCCTGAGTGTGAGTCGCAGTGCGGTCCCCAGAGGGCTCTGTGGCTGGGGTGTCTGCCGTGAGAACAGGAAGACGAGCTGTGCAGGCTGGGGAGGTAGAGCTGGGAGACCTGAGGGAGGGCAGGAGCAAACATGCCCCCAGGGGCCTGTCAGGGCAGTGACACTCAGCGAAGCCCCGTGAGCTGGGCACAGAGTCCCTGCCCTTGTGCACCCCACACTGAGGGCTCCGTGCGCTAGAACTCCTCCAGAAATGGTTTCCTGAGTCCAAGGGCCTGTGAAGGGGCTGCCAGGCCCCGGGCCCTGCCCTCACCACTCCAGGGGCAGGCTCCACTAACTGAAGAATGACTGACGGCCCAAGTGAATGAAGAAATGAAGGAAGGAACACGCAGCAGGACGCCACTCGTGTT
>NW_005354426.1:388349-402674 GCF_000412655.1 Myotis brandtii | reverse complement strand
TTCGGTGTGAGGGAGCGCTGACAGCCACAGCCTGCAGGGGCAGAAGGGACTGCAGGGTCCCCGCTGTGCAAGGTGGGAGTTCCAGGGCTGGGCTTCAGGTCAGGCCCTTTCAGGCCTGAGAAATTGCTCTGGGCGGGGCGTGGGGCGGTGGGGCTGCTGCATTAGCGCCTGCCTGCTCCCTGATGGTGTTTATCGGGATGTGGAAGGGCCTCCAGGAAACCGTCTGGCAGGCCCGGCTTCGGCAAATGGATTGCCAATTAATCAGCATCTATTTATGAGAACGTTTAAACCATTATTAATGTAGTGTAAATACGGAACCGCTGGCGGCCGGGGCGGCGGGCGGGGCCATCTGCTAGAACAAGGCCATCACATTCCTGGGGCCGGTTCCTCCCCACCCTCCCGGGCAGGACCTCGCCCTCAGCGCCAGGAGCCTCTGCTGCAGGTGGCAGCTTCCTGCTGCTGCTCCAGACGCAGGGCAGCCCTGCCAGGCCCTGCCAGGCCCGTTTCCCAGGGTTTTCAGCAAGTTCTCACTTAAGATGCCGAACCGCACATGAAGGCCGAGTCCCCATGACTCAGTCACTTGGCAGAGGTCTGGCAGCAGCCCCTGGCCCCTGGACTGGATACGTCTCCACCCGTGGGGAGCCCTGGGCAGGTGTCCCCAAGTTGTCCTGTCTTCTCTTGCCCTCCTCCCCCTGCTCGGGAGGTAGGAGTCAGAGGTGGGGGTGTGGGAGAGAGGGGTCAGCATTCCCAGCCCCTCCCCCCCCCCTCACTGCAGGCCAAGCTGTCAGCCTCAGGGGGGTAGCTGGCCCTCCTTGCCATCCAGGTACCCCACCTTGTCCCCTCCCCCATTCACACCGTCACTTCTCTGTGGAGCAGCCAGCACTGCCACCTCCTCTCACACTCACACAGGCCGGGCCTCTGACACACTCCCAGATAAGCACGCTGTCTCCTCAGAGGCGGGCGCTGGGCAGGGTGGCGCAGGCCAGCCTCGCGGAGGGACTAAAGGAGCTCCCAGAGCTCCAGCCTCGTGGGGCTCAGACCTCACCACCCACTGAGCAGCACCCGTGATCCTCCTTCCTCCATATCTTGCCATTTGGACCCATTTTACAGATGAGAGACTGTGGCCACAGGGACACAGTGGGCCAGGACCATAGCCCCTTCCTGGCCCCACCCCAAGCCCCTGTGGCTGTGTCTTCAGGGGGAACCCAGGCATGGTCGGTCACCTCTGCGGCGACACATTTCTGTGGTTGGTGAGTTTTTGCAAATGCTCCTGACCTTTCCTACCTTCTCCGTGTCATAGGACGCTCTCCCGCTGCCTGGGAGGCTTGAGCCGGATGCGCGCATCTGAGACGGGTGTCAGGAAAAGCCTCGGCCTAAGAGGTTCCTGTAAAAAGCATGTATGTGTGCATGTGTGTGTGCATGTGTGTGTGTGTGTGCACATGTGTGTGTGCATGTGCGTGTGAGTGTGTGTGTGTGTGTGTGTGTGTGCGCGTGTGTGTGCATGTGTGTGTGTGTGCATGTGCGTGTGCGTGCGCATGTGCGTGTTCGTGCGTGTGTGTGTGTGTGTGCGGGTGAGCATGTGCGCGTGTGCGCGCGTGTGCGCGCGGGTGTGTGCATGTGTGTGTGTGTGTGCGTGCGTGTGTGTGTGTGTGTGTGTGTGTGTGTAGGGGGCGGCGGGGTGGGGGGAGAGGCTTTGGTGCTAGTGGTTATCAAATATCAGGATCCCAAGGATGCTTCTGCTCCTGGTGAGCAAGGTGCTCGGTCAGCAGAGCCCCTGGCAGAATGAGAGCCCCTCACAGCTCGGTCCGGAGAAGGCGGTGGCATGAGGCCCAGAGACGCACTCGGGACCTTCGAGGCCTGGCCTTTGTGCTCTGAGCCATGAGGCGCCGTCTGCCCTGACCCACGGCTGCCGGACTTGTTGCTTCCGTGTGTGTGACGTCTTCACTAGACTCTGTGCCCCTGAAGGTGGGGCAGTGTCTTCCACCTTCACACCTGGTGCCACAGTGACATACGAACAAGTGTTTGCTGACAGACTGACCAACTGCTTGGGAAACTTCTGCTCAGAGCAGCTTCCTCAGGCTCCTGCCTTCCTCCCTGGCCATCTGCCCCGCTGACCTCCTGTCCTGCCCCCAGCAGCCCCCAGAGCAGACCTGGGCGTTGAAGCCTAGAGAAGACAGAGGAAGAACTGGGCACCCACAGGCCATCTGTCCTGCCCACCACGGCGGGGAGAGAAGGTGAGGACCTAAAGCTGGTCTGCTCCAGACCCCAGGCCCCGCCCTGCTCCACGGGCATGTGGGGAGGGGAGAGAACAAAGAGCAGCATGTGCCCCCATTTCCCGGCCCCGTTCCCCAACCCCCATTAGCTGAGCAAGGCTTGTTTATATTACAGCAAGAATTATTCCAGCCCTAATCAGAGGCCCTGCGAGGTTTCGGCATTCGAGGTATTTCTTTACCCAAGGACACTCTCCAATCCTATAATTTCCATTTCCCCAGACGCCCCTGATTGAAAGCAAACATTTTATATTTGGAAAGGAAAAGGGCCGTGTGCTATTCATAGCCCAGCCAGGCTGTCCGGAGCTAGGCCCTGGGGGTTCGGGCCTGGTGCAATGGACAGCTCTGAGAGGGCAGCAGGGGGTATGGGCTGGGCCATTGGGAGGGTTGGGGTGGGGAGATTTTAGAGCACCATTTCAAGGGAAACTGAGGAGGAGGGTGGGTGGGGTGCGGCGTGAGCCCCTTCCTCCTCCTCACCATCTTGCCAGGTAGCTCCCCCTGCCTTTTCTAGGTGAGGACACTGCGCTCCCCCTACACCCATCATGGGGTGGGGCTGAATACAGTACTAATACCAGGGGCCTGTGGGGGCCAGCATTTGGGGGGCAGAGTCCAGCATTTGCCAAGGCACTTTGAGAAGCATGTGGTCATAGGGACCCTGATCTTCACCTTGGGACTGTCCATTTTTGTTGGTCCCATAAGAGTATAATGGATTGTAAACAAATAGTTAGTCTGCAATGTTGCAAGAAAAGGCTGGGCCTGCCTATGATGTTGAATTACGAGCTGAATTTACTGCTAGTTTTGGGAGGTTTAAATAAACGAGGAAGCTCAGCATGCTGTCCACTTACTATGTGCCCGTGTGCCTGTGTGCCCGTGTGCCCGTGTGCCCCTGTGCCCGTGTGCCTGTGTGCCTGTGTACCTACGAGGAAGCTCAGCATGCTGTCCACTTACTATGTGCCTGTGTGCCTGTGTGCCTGTGTGCCCGTGTGCCTGCCCACAGTTGGGGCCCGGAATTGGCAAGGGAGAAAGAGGAGTGGACGGAGGAGGAGGGGATCCCAGGAGCCCACCTACCCTTGCACACACACATACTCAATTGCACAAACTTACTTTCCTTCCTGTCGTTTCTCGTTATCTCTCTTTCTTCCCAGTCACGTTTCTCCTTCCCTTTCTCCCTCTGCCCTACCCTCTCCCTTTGATTATTTCTCATCTCAAGCTTTATCTCTCTAGGTCTCTTTCAAACTCTTCCTTCCTTCCTATCCCTTTCTCTTCTCTCCCTCTCTTCTTTCCTCCTTCCCTCCTCCTGACATCTGAGCTCCCTTCGCAGTCCTCCTCCTGCTCCCCCAATGTGCACAACTGCACACATTTTACATTTTATGTCATATTTTTACAGTACCTTTACATATTTAAATATGTTTATATGCAAAAATACTTGCCACTGTGTTTCAGTTATCTATGGGATTCAGTACTGTAGCATGTTATATAGACTTGTAGCCTAGAAGCAATAGGCTACACCAGTGGTTCTCAACCTTGGCTGCGCATTAGAATCACCTGGGAATCTTTTTAAAATCCTGATTTCTGGGCCTCATCCTCCAGAAATTCTGTTTCTTTGTTATGGGGGGGGGCCACAACATTAGTAACAAACAGAATTTCCGGAGGATGAGGCCCAGAAATCAGGATTTTAAAAAGATTTCCAGGTGATTCTAATGCGCAGCCAAGGTTGAGAACCACTGGGCTACACCATCTAGGATTGTATAAGTATCTCTATATATAAAAGCCTAAGTGACTGAACGACTGAATGACCAAACAACTGGTCGACTGGTCACTATGACGTGCACTGACTACCAGAGGGCAGACGCTCAACACAGGAGCTGCCCCCTGGTGGTCAGTGCACTCCCACAGTGGGAGTGCCGCTCAGCTGACCGAAGCTGTCCCAGCAACCCACCAGCCCAGTGGCAGCCACTCACTCCCTCCATAGTCCTGCAGGTCCAATCTCCGGAGAACGGGCCAGGCACCGATGGACGGGCACCGCCGGCACAATCCCTACAGTGCCACAGGCCTCCTGCCACTTCCCCTCCCGAGACACTCCGCAAGGAAGAAACAATATAAAAGTGGCTGCCAGGTGGCTCCTGACTATCAATGCAAACTTCAGCGGGATGGATCCAGATCCCGGGCCAGCAAGGGCATCCCAACCCCCCTCACCCGCCTCAGGATGGGCACCAGACACAGGGCTCATGGCTGGAGAGCACCACTCCAGCGGCATGAGCCTCTCCCAATCAGGACTGACTGGGCGTTAGCCCGTGGCAGGTGCAGCAGGGCCAGGATGAGTGGGAGTGGAAGGCAGGAGAGGCAGGCGGCGTTGGACTGCCGGTTTCGGCCCAATCCCCACCACACCGAGGGACCCCACCCATGCATGAATTTGTGCACCGGGCCTCTAGTACTCTATAATATTCACACAATGACTGGCCGGTAGCTATGATGCACACTGACCACCAGGGGGCAGACGCTCGACGCAGGAGTCAAAACCACAGGCATGGAAACATGGAACAGACTGATGAATCTCAGATGAAAGGGGGGGGAGGGGAGAGCAGGAAGAGATTAACCAAAGATCTTATATGCATACTAGAGGACCGGTGTATGGATTCATGCTCCGCTGGAGTCCCTCAGCCTGGCCTGCAGGGATTGGGCTGAAACCGGCTCTCTAACATCCCCCAAAGGGTCCTGGATTGTGAGAGGGCCCAGGCCAGGCCAATGGACCCCACCAGTGCACGAATCTGTGCACCGGGCCTCTAGTTAAATATATTATACCACTGCCTTCTGGCCTCCATTGTTTCTGATGAGAAGTCAGCTGTTAATTTTATTTGAGTTCCTTTGTATATGACAAGTTATTTTCTCTTAATGCTGTCAAGATTTTCTCTTTGGCTTTCAGCATTTTTACTATGATGTATCTGGGTGTGGATTTCTTTCTATTTGTCATAATTGGATATTGTTGAGCTCCATGGATATGTAGATTAGTGTTTTTCACCAGTTGGGAAATTTTTAAGCATTGTTTCTTCCAATATTATTTCTTTTTTTCTCCTCTCATCCTAGTATTTTCATTATATATATGTTTTTGTGCTTAACAGTGTTGCACATTTCCCTGAGGTTCTCTTTCATTTTCTTCATTCTATTTTCTCTTTGTTCTTTGAGTTGCATAATGCCTATTGATCTATCTTTAAGTCCACTGGTTCTTTTGCTAGTTCAAATCTACTGTTTGAACCACTCTAACACATTTTATTTCATGTTTATACTTTTTAACTCCAGAATTTTTATTTGATTCTTTTTAATAGTTTCTACATCTATTGATATTCTCTATTTGATGAAACATTGTCTTTATATCTTCCTTAACTTTTTGAAGCATGGTTTACTTTAGTTCTTTGAACATTTATAATGGTAACTTTGAGTCAGTCTTTGTCTGTTAAATATTACATATGGACCCTCTTAGAAGCACTTTCTTTTTTCCTGTGTAAAAATGCTTCTGTTTGCATGTCATAATTATTGTTGAAAACTAGACATTTAAAGTAATATATTGTAGCAACTTTGGATTACTCTTTCCCTTCCTGGGGGCTTATTTTCATTGTTTTGTTGTTTGTTTAACGACGTAGCGAGACAATTTTAGCATGATGCCATTGCTGTTGCTCCTCTGAGGGCCGAGCCTTGAGCATGCACACAGCCATCCTGGGATGACAGTGGTCTTAGCAGGGCTCTCTTGGATTGTCTCCTTCCCTGATTTCTCTGTTAGGCTGTCTTCTTCTTTTGGTATTACTCTCCATCCTTTAGGCACCACTAACTAACAATCAATGGCTTTATAGTTTTTGACAATGCCCTGAGGCATGCATTTCTCAGCAGTCTGATACAATTATATTTGGACAAGAGTACATTTTGAGGCCAGTCTTTGAGGTTTGCTTTGTCTTGGGATGGGTGCGGGGAGGAATGTCTTCTTAGCTTGTCTCTTTCCCTGGTTCTCTCTGGTAAGCTAGATGGTCTATGTTTTAGCTTGTTTCTCTTAATACAGAGGAGCGATTGTTTTTGAGAGCAGCCTTAGGATCAGACTTCTCCACGTTCTTTTTCAAATAATGTCAGTTCCTTTGGGGCTCTCTTTTCTTATGGGTTGCCTCTTCTCCTGGGCAATGTCTCTGATCCACTATTCTGGGTGCTGGATGGAGCAGTAACCTCTGATCTTTATGGCTCGCCTTTCTCAGTCTGGAAACTCTGCTCTAAGCTAGGGCAAGGGTGGTTAGGGCCCTCATAGTCTTGGTCTTCTGTGCCTAGTGTAGAGCCTCTGTGTTATAGGTGAGGGTTTGGTGAAGGAAGGGAGCTCCTGGCCGCTCAGCCACACTCAGCAGGAATTCAACTTGGAATTAGAGGAGATTAGAAATGCTGGTGGTTTGCCCTTCTCATGAGGTAAAATGAGGTTTGATTTGGTGCTGAAGGGGGAGGGGGCATCACCTTCTTGGTGACACTCACCCAGGGAAGTTCTGTTAAGTTGAGGGTGTGGAGGGAAAGAAGGAACTGGCCACAGCTCAAGTGCTACAGATTCTTACTGTTCTTACCAACTTTTAGTATGTTTTCTTGAATAAATGTTTTTTCATTTGTTATATGCCCTTAGGAAATTTCCAGAAAATTTAACTGCTTTTTAAAAAAAGTAGCTATTGCCAGATTTGCTGTTTTCTATGGCGAGTGAGTTTCATGGTGCTCCTCACGCTGACATTTCATTATGAACTTTTTAATGAACTATCAAATTATTTTCCAAAGTATTTGCAATGCATTGCATTCCCACCAATCCCAGTTCTTCTACATTCTCAGTCTGTGGTCAGTCTTTTTAATTTTAGTAATTCCATTAGGTGTGTAGTGATATCTCCTTGTGTTTTTAGTTTGAATTTTCTGATTACTAATGATGGCTGGGCATTTTTTCATGTGCCTACTTGCTATTTATATATATATATTCATTGGTAAAGTGCCTGTTCAAAGCTTTTGTCAATTTTTAAAGTAGATTTATTTTTATTGAGTTTTGAGAATTTCCCATTAATTATGTTCTTAATAGATGTATGTTTCATAAAGTTTTTCCCCATAGTCTGTAGTTTGTCTTTTCATCCTTTTAAGAGTATTTGTTGCAAAGCAGATGTTTTTATTTTTGGTGAAGTTCAAGCTGTCAATTTGTGTGTGTTTTTATGAATGGTGCTTTTGATGGTGTAGCTAATAAATTTTTGCCTAACCCATGATCACAAGTTTTCTCTTATGTTTTCTTCTTCAAGTTTTGTGGTTTGGGCTTTTACATTTATGTATACAATCCATTTTGATTCAATTTTAGATATCTTTTGGATTGATGTTCAATTTTTTGGCCTCTTGATACCCAATTGTTTCAGTACCATTTGTTGAAAAGACCATCCCTTTCTTTACTGAATTTGTTATACGTCAGCTAACTGTAATTATGTATTTAGGAACATTTATATATGGACTATTCTGTTCCACCAGTGTACTTATTATCTCCATGCTAATATCACATTGTTTTTATTATTGTAATTCTTTGATAAGTCATATAATCAGCTAGTGTTAGTCCTCCAACTTATTTTTCTTTTAAAGAAAAGTTTTGGACCTTTTAAAATATTTTCTATGTTTTTAGTTAACTTTTTAAAATTAGAATGCAGTTATAATAACTGTTTTAATATTCTTCTCTGCTAATTCTAATATCGGTGCCATTTCTGAGTCAGTTTTGATGAATTGACTTTTCATTATAGGTTATGTATTCCTGCTTCTTTTCATGCCTAATAATTTTTTACTGGGTGCCAGGCATTGTGAATTTTACCTTGTTAGGTGCTGAGTAATTTTGTATTTCTACAAATATTATATTATTGAGCTTCATTCTGAAACACAGTAAATTTACTTGGAACAGTTTGATGATTTGAGGTCTTGTTTTTAAGATTTATTTGGTGTGGCCAGAGCAGCACTCAGTGTAGGACAAATGACTCCTTCCTGAGGCAAGAATTTTCTGTGTATTTTTCCCAATGCCCTGTGAGTTGTGAGGTTTTCCAATCTGGCTGGAGGGAACAGGTGCTTAGCATCATTGCCTCTAATTCTTTCAGGAGGTGTTTTTTGTTGTTGTTGTTTGTTTGTTTGTTTTTTTATCCTTCAATAGTTTCTCAACATGCATATGCTGATCCATATTCTGCTACATACCTAAAGAGGGCCTTTTATGGTTCTTTAAAGTTCCCTCTGTATAAGTCTCTACTCACTAGTCCTCTATCCTATAACTCTAGCCATCTGGCCTCCCCAAACTCTCAGCTTTGTCTCTCAACTCAGAGAGACCAGCAGACTCCATCTGGGTTCTCTGCCCCTGTATCATGTCCTAGAAACTCTAAAAGGCAAAAGTTGAAGTAATCATGGGTCTCACCTATTTTTCTGGGTCTTGGAGATTACTATCCTTTATTGCCTAATGTCCAATATCTTGAAAAACCATTTCTTCACTCTCCCATTATTTTTTGGTTGTTTTAGGTAGGAGGGTAAATCTGTATCCTCTTACTCCATCTTGGCCAGAAGCAGAAATATTTTTATAATTTAACTTTATAAATTTATTTTCATAAAAAAACGGCTGCCTTGAAAGGATTTGGAGGGTAGACTGGAAGGCCAGGGTTTAAGGAATTAGGATCACACTCAGAGATACGTTTGGAGGCTGGCAACACGGGAAAGACCAGGAGGGACCACTCAGGTCCATCAGGGTTTTGGCCATGATTCCTGCTCCAGGAAGGACTTTGCTTTTGTAGCCACTGCTTTAGTCTTGTGACCCATAGTGGTTAGAGGCTTGGTAGGAAGGGTTCAGCCTGGGGGCTCTGGCTGCCTTTGCCCTATGGTGTTCCCTTTGGTGTTCAGACAAAGCTCTGTCCTGGGCACATCTTTTCCCAGCTATCATCCTACCTGCTGACATGGAGGTAGGCAGGAACACTTTGAGGTGACGTAAGGTATGGCCAGAGTCAGGTGATACCAACGCATCTCAGGTGTCACCTGAGGCTACTGGAATTACCTTGGCGGATGGTAGTGATTCCTAATGCCTGTCCATATGGGAAGATGTGGAATCAGGCACTTGGTCTACCTTGAGATGATCCAGGAAAGCCCTTGTTCCCTGGAAATCCTGGGACTGTGTTCTGCATTCAAAAGAAAAAAGCCAATGCATTTCTTTGACCTTAAGAGTCCATTCTAAGAATCTGTGCTCCAGTGAGATAAAATTGGTGACATGCACAAGACATTTGTACAAGGAGTTTCACTGTGGTGGTGCTATGGGAACAAAAGTTTAGAAACAATTCGTGTCTTCCAATAGCAGACTGGGTAAATATTTGATGCTCCTTCCATCAAATGGAATGTCAGGCTGCTGATGAAGAGATAAAGGCAGATCCAAATATGTGACAGGGACCATGATATATTGTGAAATGGTAAAGACAAGGTGCAGAAAGGGTTCAAAATACTGCTGTAGTGGACGCAGTCCTGCACCCACAAATCCTGACTCACATGCTCATATATATGAAATTGTGCATTACAGTCTCCTGTGTCTGTCTTCTTTCATTCAACACAATGATTTTGAGACTCATTCATGTTGCTGTATCAGCAATGAACTTATTTATATTACTGAATAATATTCCACTGTATGGATGCATCACAGTTTGTTTGCGTTTTCTCCTTTTGATGAGCATCTAGGTTGTTTTAATTTGGGGAAGTTATTAATAAAACTTCTATTAACATTTGCATATAAATCTTTGGCTGGATGCATGATTTCCTTTCTCTTTGGTCAAAACTTAGCAAACTAGTGTTGAGTCATATGGTGAATATACTTTTAACTTTATGAGAAATTACCAAAACTTCCTCCAAAGTGATTATACTATTTGACATTTCTAATAGTTTTGTATGAGGTATTCAGTTACTTCACACCTTCACTTATATTTTATATTGTCATTCTTTTAACTTTTAGCTACTTTGATGGGCATGTAGTGGTGGTATCTCACTTTTCATGTTTCTATTGGCTATCTGTATATCTTTTTGTGTGTGACATCTTTTTCAAGGCCATTTTTATAGTCTTTTTATTATTGAGTTGTGGGAGTTATTTATATATTCTGGATACAAGTCCTGAAAGTGGGAGAGGTATATGAGAGAGAGAGAGAGAGAGAGAGAGAGAGAGAGAGAGAATTCGTATTTTCTTTACTAGATAACTTGTCCATACATTTTCTTACTGGTGTCTTCTGATGAGGAGAAATAAATTTTTAAATTTGATGAAGTACCAATTATTTTTTTTCAAGTTAGTGGTTACTGTGTCCTCTCTAAGAAAACTTTGCCACTTGAAGGTTGTAAACGTATTCTTTTATGATTTCTTCAAGTCCTAGTTATTTCTTTCCAGTTCTATTTTTTATATTTAGCTTTCTGATTTATCTAGAACTAATTTGGTATATGGTGTGAGGTAGGGTTAAGATTATTTTTCCATCGTATTAAAATGTAGTTGCTTTGGAACCATTTGTTGGAAGGGTTTCCTATCTCCATTCAATTGCTTTGGAGTGCTGCCAAAAGATAGTTAGCTCTAGGCGATATTTAGCTTTCTGATTTATCTAGAACTAATTTGGTACATGGTATGAGGTCGGGTTAAGATTATTTTTCCATCGTATTAAAATGTATTTGTTGGAAGAGTTTCCTATCTCCATTCAATTGCTTTGGAACGCTGCCAAAAGATAGTTAGCTCTAGGCCCTGAAGAGGAAGGTGGGGTACATGGGTGTGGGCTTCTCAGGCTGTATCTGATCTTCCCCGACTCAGCTTTGTCCCCCAATAGTTCTTTCTCCCCAGCTCTGACCCCTCTCTCTGTAGGGGCTCCCATTGTCCCATGAAGGTGGTAAGGCTGCTAGCCCAGGTCTGTGTTACTACAGAGCATGCTCCTTTCTCTATTACTCTGAAGGATCCAGATTCCTTCTCCTCTGCAATTTAAGCTTTAAGGACATTTACCATTTCTCACTCACCTATCCAGCTATCTGGCCAATGTTCAAGAAAAACAACTTGAAAGACTGCAGTAGCTGGGCTACTCATTGATAAGTCAATCAGTGAGGCTGACAGGCTGCAAGGACACTCCAGCCTTGTAGCCTGTCACCTCTGGAGAAATGATGAGTTCCTGGCAGACATAGGCTGTGAATGGATTTGGAGAAACCTGACTCACACTCAGGAATCCAGAGTCTCTGCACAGATGCCAAATTACATTCTGTATCAGATGGTCACCGATCTCCCTTACCCATCAATTAAAGGTGAGACTCATCCATGATTGAGGCCTAGATCCTGAAAGCCAATTGCTATAGAAGTATTATTCTAGGTGGGTTCGTAGTCTCAGCCTTGCTTCATATCTCTGGGAAATTGCATGCTGGAGAAACCAGTTGGACTACATATCCCAGAGGTCAGACTAAAAAAGAAGTTCAAGCATGGGGCATTGTTTGAATATGAGAATATCACTGTTCAAATTCTCAAAAGCACATGCACAACAGCTCGCAAGATGTGGTTGGGCTTGAGCCTCACAGTCAGCCAGCCTGAGGGGAGAACCCACCGATGAACAGGACATCAACAATCACGACCCAATAACAACAGGAGAGCCCAAATAACCCACACAAAGGATTTTCCTAGAGCATCCATCTCAGGAGATCAAAGAGGCTGCACCATGCTTAAGCAACTTAGTGAGAATAACAAGGAACTATAACAGCATGAAAAATGAAATAGAAACCATGAACAAGAACCAGTCAGAAATGAGGAATACCATAACAGACATCAAGAATATACTGAAAGGAATCAAAAGTAGATTGATTAAAGCAGAGAATCAAATCAGTTATTAGGAAGACAAGGTAGAAAAAAAATCCAATCACAGCAGCAAAAAGAAAAAAATAATTAAAAAGCAGGAGGATAGGTTAAGGCAGGGGTCCTCAAACTTTTTAAACAGGGGGCCAGTTCACTGTCCCCCAGACCGTTGGAGGGCCGGACTATAGTTTAAAAAAAAACTATGAACAAATTCCTATGCACGCTGCACATATCTTATTTTGAAGTAAAAAAACAAAACGGGAACAAATACAATATTTGTATTTGCATGTGGCCCGCGGGCTGTAGTTTGAGGACCCCTGGGTTAAGGGAACTGAGGGACAACATAAAACAACATTTGCATCATAGGGGTACTTGAAGAAGAAGAAAGTGAGCAAGGAATGGAGAACCTGTTTAAAGAAATAATGACAGAAAATTTCCCTAACATGGTGAAGGAAAATGTCACACAAGTTCAGGAAGCACAGAAAGTCCCAATCAAGATGAACCCAAAGAGACCCACTGCAAGACACATCATAATTAAAATAACAAATGTTATGGACAAAGAAAGAATCTAAAAGGCAGCAAGAGAGAGAAAGAAAATTATCTACAAGGGAGTTCCCATTAGACTGTCAGCTGATTTCTCAACAGAAATGCTTTAGGCCAGAAGGGATTGGTATGAAGTATGCAAAATAATGAAAAGCAAGGACCCGAATCCAAGACTACTCTAAAGGCTATCATTTAAAATTGAAGGTGAAATAAAGAGCTTCCCAGTCAAAAACGGCTAAAGAAGTACATTAACAGTTGCTTAGGCTTTTATATATATAGACTAGAGGCCCGGGGGACAAAAAATTTTGGAGGGGGGGGGGGGGGGGGGGGGGGGCGCATAGGTATAAAAAAATGGCAATAGATAACTACTTATAAATAATAACCTTAAGTGTAAATGGACTAAGTGCTCCAATCAAAAGATGTAGGGTAGCTGAATGTCTGAGAAAACATGACCCATATATATGCTGTCTACAAGAGACCCACCTCAGAACAAAAGATTCACACAGACTGAAAAAAAGTATTCCATGCAAATGGAAATGAAAAAAAAGGGCTGGGTTAGCAATACTAATATCTGGCAAAATAGACTGCAGAACAATGCCCATAACAAGAGGCAAAGAAGGTCACTATGTAATACTAAAGGGATCGAACCAACAAGAAACTATAACCCTCGTAAACATATATGCACCCAACATAGGAGCAAACTAAATATATTTTTTAAACTCTTGGAAGATTTTAAGGAAGAGATTGATAGAGATACAATCATAGTAGGGTATTTTAACACCCTACTGACATCACTGGATAAATTCCAGACATAAAAATCAACAAGGAATCAGTAATCTTAAACAACACACTGGATCTGATGGATTTAATTAATATTTACAGAACATTTCATCCCAAAGTGGCAGAGTGTACATTCATCTCAAGTACACATGGAACATTCTCAAAGATATACCACATGTTAGGACACAGAATAAGTCTTAACAAATTGAAGAATATTGAAATCATATCCAGCATCTTCTCAGATCATAATGGCATTAAACTAGAACTCAACTACAATAAAAAACCCTTAAAAACCTTCAAACATTGAGGCTAAATAGCATGTTATTAAACAATGAATGGACTGCCAATGAGATCAAGGAAGAAATAAAAAGCTTCCAGAAACAAATGAACATGCAACAACCCCAAATCTCTGGGACACAGTGAAAGCAGTCCTGAGAGAGAAGTACATAGCATTACAGGCTTACTTCAAGAAACAAGAAAAAGCTCCAATAAACAATCTAGCCCTACAAGTAAAAGAAATGGAAATAGAACAACCAGAAAAGCCTAGAGTAAGTAGAAGGAAGATCAAGTGGAAATAAATGACATAAAGACAAAAAAAACAATGCAAAAGATCAATGAAACCAAGAGTTGGTTCTTTGAAAAGATAAACAAAATTGATGAATCTTTAGCCAGACTCATGAAGAAACAAAGAGAGAAGACCCAGATATATAAAGTGAAAGAGGTGAAGTAGCAACCAACATCACAGAAATACAAAGGATTGTAAGAAAATAACATGAACAACTACACTGAGTGGCCAGATTATTATGACCACCCTATCAGTACTTCATTGGGCCACCTTTTGCCTTCAATACTGCAGCGATTCTTCTTGGCATTGACTCCACGAGATGTTGAAAG
>NW_005354426.1:385479-388106 GCF_000412655.1 Myotis brandtii | reverse complement strand
CATCTCCATTGGGATATGCCATCAACATGATAGGATGAACTTGATCAGCAATGATACTTAGGTATGTTGTGCTATTCAGACTTTTATAATGATCTGGCCCTCTAGCAACTTCAGTGCGAAATTATAACTAATTTGCCTACAAACGTCAGGTGGTTATAATAATCTGGCCACTCAGTGTAAATGCCAACAAACTGGACAACCTGGGTAAATGGACAAATTCCTGAAAACATACAATCTTCCAAAACTGAATCAGGAAGAATCAGAAAAACTGAATAGGCCAATAACAACTACTGAAATTGAAGCAGTAATAATAACTTAAGAAAACACTCCCAGTAAACAAAAGTCCTGGACTGGATGGCTTCACAGGCGGGTTTTACCAGACTTTCAAAGAAGAACTAATGCCTATCCTCCTCAAAAAATTGAAGAGGAGGGAAGACTTCTGAGCTCTTTTTACAAGGCCAGCATTATCCTAATTCCAAAACCAGATAAAGATACTACAAAGAAAGAAAATTACAGGCCAGTTTCCCTGATGAACATAAATGCTAAAATCCTTAACAAAATATTAGCAAATCAGATACAGCAGTACATTAAAAAGATCATACACCATGATCAAGTGGGATTTATTCTGGGAATTCAAGCCTGGTACAATATTCACAAATCAATAAATGTGATACATCACATAAACAAAATGAAGGATGAAAATCATATGATCATATCAATAGCTGCAGAAAAAGCATTTGATAAAATCCAGCACTTATTTATGATAAAAACTCTCAGCCAAGTGGAAATAGAGGGATCATACTTCACCATGATAAAGACCGTATATGGCCCTAACTGGTTTGGCTCAGTGGATAGAACATCAGCCTGCGGACTGAAAGGTCTCAGGTTTGATTTCAGTCAAGGGCATGTACCTTGGTTGTGGGCACATCCTCTGTAGGGGGTGTGCAGAAGACAGCTGATCGATGTTTCTAACTCTCTATCCCTCTCCCTTTCTCTCTGTAAAATATCAACAAAATATATTTTTTTAAAAGATCATATATGACAAACCTATAGCCCACATCATACTCATTGGGCAAAAAATAAAAGTGTTTCCCTTAAGATGAGGAACAAGACAGGGATGTCTGCTTTTACCACTCTTATACAACATGGCACTGACAGTACTAGCTGCAGTGATCAGACAAGAAGAAAAAATAAAATGCATCCAAATTGGAAAGGAGGAAGTAAAACTTATTTTTCACAGATAACATGATATTGTACATAGAAAACATTAAAGCCTTCACCAAAAAATTGCTGGATTTGATCAATGAATTTAGCAATGTAGCAGGATATAAAATAAACATCCAGAAATCAATGGCATTTTATACACCAACTAAAGGGAAGGTGAGGGTGGGGGTTGGGGAGAGAGATTAACTGGAGAACTTATATGCATATATGCATAGCCCATGGACACAGACAATAGAATGGTGAAGGCTTGGGAGGGATGAGTGTGGGGAGCAGGGAGTCAATGGGAAAACACACACACACACACACACACACACACACACACACACACAGGGGACATCTGTAATACTTTCAACAATAAAATAAAATTTAAAAAAAGAGGACATACAGATGGCCAATAGACATGAAAATATGCTCAACATCACTAATCATCAGAGAGATGCAAATTAAAACTACAATAAGGTATCACCTCACACCTGCCAGAATGGCTACCATCAATAAATCAACAAGCAAGTGTTGGCGAGGATGTGGAGAATAGGGAATCCTAGTACACTGTTGGTGGGAATGCAAACTGGTGCAGCCACTGTGGAAACAGTATGGAGTTTCCTCAAGATATTAAAAATGGAGCTGCTGTTTGATCCAGCAATCCCACTTCTAGGAATATATCCTAAGAAGCCAGAAACACCAATCAGAAAGAATGTATGCACCCCTGCGTTCATAGCAGAGTTATTTACAATAGCTAATATCTGGAAACAGCCCAAGTGCCCATCAGTAGTTGAGTGGATAAAAAAAAGCTGTGGTACATTTACACTATGGAATACTACATGGCAGTAAAAAAGAATGAACTCTTACATATGCAACAGCCTGGATCAACCTGGAGAGTATTATGCTAAGTGAAATAAGCCAGTCAGAGAAAGACAAATATCACATGATCTCACTTATATGTGAAATCTAGTGAACAAAATAAACTGACGAACAAAATAGGTCCAAAGACATGGATTCATGGAACAGAAAGACAGATCTCAGGGAGGAAGGGTGTGGAGGGGATAGGAAGATAGTAACCAAAGAACATATGTGCATATGTGCATAACCCATGATCACAGACAATAGTGTGGGGAAGGCCTGGGGTGGGTGGTGGCTAGGTGGAGGGAGGCAAAGAGGAGGAAATGGGGGGTAAAGGGGAACAAGTGGGGGACATCTCTAATACTGTCAACAATAAATAAATAAGTAAATAAATAATCCTATCTAATAATAGAGAAACATGGTAATTAGCCATACCTCCGCTACCCTTCCCATTGGCTAATCAGGGCGATATGCAAATAACTGCCAACCCAAGATGGCGGCCGGCAGCCAGGCAGCTTGAAGCGAACAGGAGGCTTGCTTGCTTCAGTGACAGAGGAAGCCAA
>NW_005354426.1:382593-384262 GCF_000412655.1 Myotis brandtii | reverse complement strand
TGACAGGGGGGAGCTCCCCAACCCCCTGATGGGCCCTGCTCTGTGCGTGACAGGGGGGAGCTCCTCAACCCCCTGATCGGCCCTGCTCTGTGCATGACAGGTGGGAGCTCCTCAACACCCTGATAGGCCCTGCTCTGTGCGTGACAGGTGGTGGTGCCGCCTCCTCCCTATCGACCCTGCCTTGAGTGTGACAGGGGGCGGTGCCCCAACCCCCCAATCGACTGTACCCTGAGCGTGACTAGGGGCATCGCAACCCGAGTGCACAAATTTTTGTGCACCGGGCCTCTAGTAGCTTTGTAAGGGTGTATCTATTTTGATTATATTCTACTCAATTAATTAGTTTGCCTATCCTCATGCAAGTACCATAATGAGTCCATAAATTTCACGTTCTTTGTCAAGATGGCTTTGGATATTCTCGGTCCTTCACATTTCTATATAAATTTTAGAATAAACTTGAAAAAATTCTCAACATCATTAATCATGAGAGAGATGCAAATTAAAACTACAATGAAAGAACAGGCTGCTGAGATTTTGATTGGGGTTGAATTAACTCTATAGATTACTTTGAGAGGCAACATTTTAGCAATGTTATCTTTCATTGAACGTAGTACGTATATAGCAATATTTCCAACCTCTGTGTATTTTACTTCTATTTTCTTGTCTTGTTGCACTGGATATAACCTGAAATATATATATTAAATAGAAAAAAAATGAGAGCAAATATTCTTACCTTATTATCAGCCTAAGAAGCATTACATGTGATGCTAATTTTCTGTTTCTTATAGATACACTATATCTGATTGAGGAAATTTTCCTCTATTCCTAGAATTTGCTAAGAGTTTTTATTGTGGATATAACCTGAAATATATATATTAAATAGAAAAAATGAGAGCAAATATTCTTACCTTATTATCAACCTAAGAAGCATTACATGTGATGCTAATTGTCTGTTTCTTATAGATACACTACATCTGATTGAGGAAATTTTCCTGTATCCCTAGAATTTGCTAAGAGTTTTTATTATCCATATGATGGGATTTGGATAGATGTTTAATTTTTCAAATGATTTTCTGTATCTATTGAGATGATCATATGATATTTTCCCCATTCTGTTATTGTGGTAAATTATATTGATTCTTAAAAATTTCTTTTTGAAATTTTATTTTTCAATTATGGTTGACCTTCAATATTATTTTATATTAGTTTCGGGTATACAGCATAGTGAATAGACAATTATATAATTTATGAAGTGATACCCCCGATAAGTCTAGTACCCACCTGACACCATACATAATTATTACAATATTATTGACTATATTCTTTATGCTGCACTTTACACCCCCAAAGATTACTTTGTAACTACCGATTGGTATTTCTTAATCAATTTAACTTTTTCATCCAGCCTTCAACCCTTCTCCCATCGGGCAAACCTCATTTTGTTCTCTGTAGCTATGAGTTTGTTTCTGTTTTATTTGTCCATTTATTTTTTTTTACATTCCACATATAAGTGAAATCATACGGTATTTATTTTTCCTCTATCTAACTTATTCCACTTAGCATAATGCCCTCCAGGTCCATCCCATGTTGTTGCAAATGGTAAGATTTCATTTTTTATGACCAAGGGATATTCCATTGTATATATGTATTACCACTTAAAAAATTATATATA
>NW_005354426.1:381022-382240 GCF_000412655.1 Myotis brandtii | reverse complement strand
AAACATCAATGATGAGAGAGAATCATTGATCGGCTGACTCCTGCATGCCCCAACCTGGGCATGTGCCCTGACCTGGAATCAAACTGTGACCTCCTGGTTCATAGGTTGACACTCAACCACTGAGTCATGCGGGCTGGGCTATATCACCACTTTTTTACCCACTCATCTATTGAAGGGCACTTGGGCTGCTTCAATATCTTGGCTTGGCTATTGTAAATAACCCTACAATGAACATAGGGATGCATATACCTTTTTAAATTAACGTTGTGGACTCCTTTGAACATATACCCAGAAGAAGAATCACTGGGTAATAATTTTTGAGGAAGCTCTACACCATTTTCCATAGAGGCTGCACCAATCTTCATTCCCAACAACAGTACAACCAGGGTTCCCTTTTTCCACATCCTCACCAACATTTGTTGTTTGTTGATTTATTGATGATAGCTATTCTGACAGGTCTGAGGTAATCATCTCAAGAGGCTCAATGCATGGGATTTGTGCACGGGGGGGGGCGTGGCCTGTGGGGATCGGCCACTGTGGGAGTGCTGCTCATCTGGGTCAGCCAAGGGGCTGTGGACCTGCCCTCTGAGAGAGAATCATCCATCAGCTGCCTCCTGCACACCCCCTACTGGGGATTGAGCGCACAACCCAGGCATGTACCCTGACTGGGAATCAAACCATGACCTCCTGGTTCTTGGTTTGACACTCAACCACTGAGCCACACTGACCAGGCTCCTAGGTATTTTATATTTTGATGCAATTGTAAATGGGATTGTTCTATTAATTTCCCTGTTAGTTCACTATTGGTGTATAACAACACAACTGATTTCTGAATATTAATTTCATATCTTGCTAGTTTTCTGAATTCATTGATCAGTTCTAGTAGTTTTTTTGGTGGAATCTTTAGGGTTCTATCCATCCTATATAATAAAGAGGTAATATGCAAATTAAGCCTCACACCCTCACAAGATAGCTGCCTATGACCAGGCTGGCAGGGGGGTTAGTGAGGGACGACCAAATAACTGAACAGCAGGCTGCATGGGGAGACCGAGCCAGCAGGGGGGCCATGAGGGGCAACCAGGCTGGTAGGGGGAGCAGATAGGGGTGACCAGGCTGGCAGGGGGGTGCAGTTGAGGGCAACCAGGCTGGTGGGGAGGGGGGGCAGTTAGGGGCAACCTGGCCGGCAGAGGGGAGCAGTTGGGGACGACCAGGCTGGTG
>NW_005354426.1:370196-380706 GCF_000412655.1 Myotis brandtii | reverse complement strand
AGTTTTACTTCTCCCTTTCCAATTTGGGTGCCTTTTACTTCTTTTCCTGTCTGATTGCTGTGGCTAGGACTTCCAATGCTGTGTTGGTGAAAGTGGCCTTGGTCAGTTTTTCTCAGTGGTTAGAGGACCAGCCCATGCACCAGAGGATCACAGGTTCAATTCCCAGTCAAGGGCATGTAACCAGAGGGTTGCAGGTTTGATCCCTGGCCCCAGTTGTGGTGTGTGCAGGAGGCAACTAATCGATGTGTCTCTCTCACATTGATGTTTCTCTTACTCCCTCTCTCCCCCTCCCTCCCTCTAGTCTCTCTAAAAAAATCAATGGAAAGTATATCCACAGGTGAGGGTTAACAACTAAAAAACAAACAAACAAACAACAAAAAACCTGTTAAATGTGGACAATCCTGTCTTGCTCCTGGTCTTAAGGAAACACTTTTAGCTTTTTTCCATTGAGTATATTGTTAGCTGTGGGCTTATCACATATGGCCTTAATTATGTTACCTCTATTCCCACTTTGCTTAGAGATTTTATCATAAAATTATATTGATTTTTGAATATTAAACCAACCTTGCACTCCTGATATTAACACATGCATGTGTACATGTACACACACACACACACACACACACACACACACACTCCCCCCCGCTCACCCCCAGCCCCCCGAATTGATTTGATAATACAGTGGGGCCTTGACTTACGAGTGTCCCGACTAACGAGTTTTTCGAGATACAAGCCGTCTCTCGGCCGATTTTTTGCTTTGAGTTGCGAGCTAAAATTTGGGTTACGAGCCAGCTTCAGATACCACACCGCTAGTTGACGCAGCGAATGTCACAGTGAACGCCACAACATCAGCCCAGCATCACGTGTCTCACTCGTTCACTTTAAGATTTGACATACGAGTAATTTGAGTTACGAGCTCCATCACGGAATGAATTAAACTCATAAGTCAAGGCCCCACTGTATTTGTTAAGGATTTTTGTGTCTACATTCTTAAAGGATATTGGGCTGTAATTTTTTTTTCTTGTAATGTCCTTTACTAGTTTTGTTATTAAGATAGAATAATTGGGAACTTATCCTCAACCTTTAGTGAAGCTTAGAGTTTTCTTTGTGGGAAAATTTTTAATTTTTAGTATGTGTAGGACTATTTATGTTTAGTGTGTATGTGTGTTATGTGATGGGGGGTGGGGGCAAAGAGAGAGAGAGAAAATTTTGGCTTTAGCTATTTGTTTATTTCATCAAGGTTGTCTAATCTATTGGTACAAAATTGTCCATATTATTCCTTTATTATTTGTTATTGTCTTCAGGACCTGTAATTGATTGCATCTTCTCTATCATCGATAAGACTGATAATTTATGTTTTCTGTATTTTTACTTCAATTGGCCTAGCTAGGGGTTTTTATCAATTTTATTTATTGATTCAAATAACTAACTTTTATTTCATTGATTTTCCTCTATTGTTTGTTTATTGTATATTTCATTGATTTCTGTTATTGTATTTATTATTTTCTTTCTGTTTTGAGTTTAATTTTCTAAATTGTTAAGATGGATACTTAGATAATTGATTTTAGACCCTTCTTTGGTAATATAAATCTTTAAAGCTTTGAATTCCTTATAAATTTTCTTATTTACCTTCTGTCTTCCTCTTTGACCTGTGGGTTATTTGAAAGTGTATTACTTTTAAAGATTTGAGGATTTTCTTAATTCTTTACAATTATGGATTTCTAATTTAATTCTGTAGTAGCCAAAAACACATGCTGTATAATTTTAATTCTTTATAATTAAGACTTATTTTGCTGACTTTTAAAAAATATATATTTTCCAGTACTATGTTCTATAGATGTCAATTAGGTTAACTTGGTTTATAATGTTGTTTAGAACTCCTGTATCCTTATTGAATAGTCTATTTTTTTAATCAGGTACTCAGAAAGAAAGGTCAAATCTACAACTATATTCTTTGATGTGTCTATTCCTCTCTTTAATTATCTTCGCTTTTACTTCTATGAATTTTGAGACTCTTATTAGGTGCACTGACTTTTAGAATTGCTATGTCTCCCGGAAGAATCCACTTATCATTATAAAGCAGTTTTCTTTCTCAAGTAATATTTCATGTTTTTATATTTTCACACATATTTACCATTTCTGGCACTCTTCATTTCCATCGATATAATTTCTTTTCAGCCCAAAGAACTTTCTTTCAAATCTCCTGGTGTTGAATTCAGTCAGCTTTTGTTTGAAAATATCTTTATTTTTTATTTATTTTTAAGGGACATTTTTTTGCTGCCTAGAGAATTCTAGGGGTTTTTTTCTTTCAGAATTTCAAAGATGTAATTCTATTGTCTTTTGCTGTTTCTGATGATAACTCAGTGGTATTTTATCTTTGTTACCCTATATATAATTATGTCTTTTTGTCTGGCTGATTTAAGATTTTTCTCTTTAACTTTACTTTTTAACCATTTGAATGTGATTTGCCTTCATGTGGTTCTCTTTCTGTCTCAGCCACTTGAGTTTTATTATGCTCCTTGCATCTGCAGGCCTATAGTTTTCATTCAATTTCAAAAATTTTCTGCCACTATTTCTTCAAATATTTTTCTGCCCCAAATCTCTCTATCTATCTATCTATCTATCTATCTATCTATCTATCTATCTATCTATCTCTGTCTCTATCTCTCTATTTCTCTACTTTTGGGACTTCAATTTTACATATATTAGACTAATTGATATTTTCCCACACAACCCTGAGGCTCTTTTATTTAATTTTAGGTCCTTTTTCTCTGCATGTTTCAGTTGGCTTATTTCTATTGCCTTCAGGTTTACTGATCTTGTCTCCTGCAGTGTTTAAATTGATATTAAACCCATCTAGAGAATTTCACTTTGCAAATATTTTATCTATCAGCTTTAGAATTTCCAGTTGAATTTTGGCTATAGTTTAATTTTCTGATAAAATTCAACTTTTTCTTCATCCCATCCCGTACTTTAAATTCTTGACCATAGAATATTGTATAATATAGCATAATAATCATTTGAAATTTCTGTCTGCCAATCCAATGTGTTTTATTTCTGTCTGTTTACATAGACTTTTTTTTTTTTGCTCCTGATTGAGTCCCCTTTTCCTGCTTCTTTATGTCTAGTAATTTTTTATTGTGTTTCAAACATTGTGGATGCTATGCTGTTGCGAGCCTGGATGTTGTTTCTCGTTAGAGTGTTGACTGGTCTTCGGACAGGCAGTGAAAACTGGCAGATGAACTTGATCCTGTTGAGGCTTGATTTTAGAAGGTTTAGGGTGGATCTAGAGTAGGCAGACCTCCGAGGTCCCTGAGCATTGCACCACCTTCAGAATCTCCATTTAGATCTCAACCACCCGATAGTTGTTCTCTGCTAAACCTGTCATAGGCTTGTCCTGTGCACTTACAACTCAGTATTCTTCTAAGACTCTGAGATGCCCTATGCAGAACTCTGGTACATCCCTGCACAGCTTCCTCCTTCCCAGTACCTTGCCATCAAATTCTACCCACCTCAGGAGTCCTGAGCTCCAATCCGCTTCCTCTTCCCCGTGAATTCTCTATTTAGGCTCCTCATCCCTGGGCCACAGTTTGGCGAGTGGCCCCAGCCATAAAGCCAGAATGTAGAGCCTTCCTGGTGGGTTTCCCTGCTTTCAAGAATCGCAGCTCTGCTCTGTGTGATGCTCAGTGTTGAAACAGGCTCCTTCCTATCTCCTTTGCCTAGTTTTACAGTTGCCTGTGGGGATAGGGTAAATCTGACACTCATTACTTCCTGGTGACTGGAGCTGGACGTTGAGACTCATTACTCTTCATCTTTTATTTTTAAACTTTTAACCTTGTGCATGTATTGTCTTTATATGATTTTTAATGCGGGTGTAAAAAAATCCTAATGCAGGCTTAAAGATTGTGCTTGACCAACACAGCCATCCATGCAGGCTTCGTTGGACCCTCCCATCTCCCTGGGGGTTTGAGAGTGTGGGATGAGCTAACCTGTGTGGAGTACTGGCCAGCCACTGACTGGTTCTGTGTAAGGAACTTGTTCTCTCTGAGCTCCAGTTTCTTATAAACAAATTAAGAGGGTAATCCCTCCCTCACCAGGTAGCTTTGAGAAGCAGATGAAATTGCTCCTCCAAAGTGCTTGTCACAGTCCTTGCTATAGTGAAGATGCTCCTATGTCCTGTTTCTTTCTTTTCTTAATTTTTTAATTTTCTTGTTTAAAGTATTACAAATACTAGTACATATGTCTCCTTTTTTTCCCAGTACCTTGCCATCAAATTCTACCCACCTCAGGAGTCCTGAGCTCCAATCCGCTTCCTCTTCCCCGTGAATTCTCTATTTAGGCTCCTCATCCCTGGGCCACAGTTTGGCGAGTGGCCCCAGCCATAAAGCCAGAATGTAGAGCCTTCCTGGTGGGTTTCCCTGCTTTCAAGAATCGCAGCTCTGCTCTGTGTGATGCTCAGTGTTGAAACAGGCTCCTTCCTATCTCCTTTGCCTAGTTTTACAGTTGCCTGTGGGGATAGGGTAAATCTGACACTCATTACTTCCTGGTGACTGGAGCTGGACGTTGAGACTCATTACTCTTCATCTTTTATTTTTAAACTTTTAACCTTGTGCATGTATTGTCTTTATATGATTTTTAATGCGGGTGTAAAAAAATCCTAATGCAGGCTTAAAGATTGTGCTTGACCAACACAGCCATCCATGCAGGCTTCGTTGGACCCTCCCATCTCCCTGGGGGTTTGAGAGTGTGAGATGAGCTAACCTGTGTGGAGTACTGGCCAGCCACTGACTGGTTCTGTGTAAGGAACTTGTTCTCTCTGAGCTCCAGTTTCTTATAAGCAAATTAAGAGGGTAATCCCTCCCTCATCAGGTAGCTTTGAGAAGCAGATGAAATGGCTCCTCCAAAGTGCTTGTCACAGTCCATGCGATAGTGTAGATGCTCCTAAGTCCTGTTTCTTTCTTTTCAGCTTCCCCACTCAGTGCTTAAGTAATTTGATCCAGAGCCTGGAACTTTGCCTTTCTTCCTTCGTAATTTTCATCTTGGGGGAGTAAGTGCAGGATATTGTCCTTGTATTCAGGTGACCAGTGGGGCCAAGCCCTGCAGAAGAGCCCTGGGTGGGTGGATGGATGGATGGATGGATGGATGGATGGATGGGTGGATGGATAGATATGTGGGTGGATGTATGTATGGGTGGAAGGGTGGATGCATGAATACACAAATTAATTAATGTTTATCCTGTTTCCCTTTCTAACCCCCCCTCTAGAAACTTAGCTCTCTGAAGGCAGGGCCATACCTCCTGCATCGTGTACATGTAGAGCCCTTGCCAAGGAATGAGTTTGTTCTACTTGTATGTTTTTACTACCTGTTCTGTCCACCAGATTTCTCTCTGCCCGCCGCCCCCCCTCAACCCCAAGATCTGCTACAGATCCCCCCTAAAATATATCCAGCTCCTTACCTTGCTTACAGCCCCAGTGACCTCATCACCCACACTGGAGCCCTCATGCCTGTGCCCAGACCTTCTCACCACCCACAGCTGTACTAAGCCCAGTTCTGCTTTGAGACAGCTGAGCAGACAGGCTTGGTAAACCCAGTCATTTCAGATGGTGAACAGTCCTGCCAGCAAACAAGACAGGGTAATGGTAGGGCAGGAAGGCTTCCAGCAACGTCATCCCCAAGTTGGTCCCCTTCCTCTCTCCAGAGTGAAGGGAACTTTCTTCTAGGATCCAGCTCAGGACCCAGTGATTAAGGTACCCAGGGTCCCAGGAGAAAGAGGGAATGACCGGGACAGGAAGGTACTGTCAGCCATGTGGTAAGTGGATGGGAAGTTCATACACACACTCATTTGTTCATTTATTCACTAGGCTTTTATTAAGCACCTACTGTGTAACAGACACTGTTCTAGGCACTGAGGGCAAAGCAATGCACAAACCAGACAGGATCCTGCCTTCAGGAGCCTCCATTTTTTGGGAGATGCAGATAATAGACTGATGAACCAATAATGATATAATATAAAATGAAGGCTGAGAAGAAAATAAAACGAAGCAATTGACTGGAGTGATGGATGGTCAGGGCTCTAAGAATGAAGGAGGAGCCAATTGTGATATTGTCCAGGGCAGAGGAAACAGCATGCGCAAAGGCCCTGAGACAAGAGCAGGGACCCACAGAGGTGGCTGCAGTGTGGGGTAGAGGGAGGACGGGAGGTGACAGAACCAATAAGGCCCAAAGCCTCATGTGGTTTGATATACCCAGTGTTTAAAAATATGAAATAGGTGCCAAACTTGGAAAATTGGAATGTTTCACATCAAAATCCAGATTCCCAACTTCTCCTAAAATTTGTCATTGTTGATGCCACCGGGATTGTCAGCTGGGACAGAGACACTGCTTCCCCCAGAGTCTCCTTCCTGCCCCACCTGGGCTCAGTGGGCCTGTCAACCCCATAGTGAGGGGCATCGGCACACCCGGCCCCTCGCTGCACCTGCACCTTCCCGGTGCCCACAGCACACAGGCCTCTCATTGCTCCTGTGCCCCGAGCCCGCGCTGGAGCCTGACCCTCCTCTGAAAGGGCCCCGGCTTCAGCCTTCTTGCTTCTGCCTCCTCCTTAGCTCAGCTCAGCTGGGCCAGGTCTGTGGGCTCGTCACCGCTGGAGGTACCCTAGACAGCCTGGCACAGAGGGCGAGAGCCCTGGGGGGGGGGGACGCCATCCTGCCCTGCAGTTTAGCCCCTCCCTTCCCCAGGAAAAGCCTGGCCCCCTTCTTAGATGGGATGCCGTCCTGCTCCCCTCAGCTGCCCTCCCCACAGGCGGCTTCTGAAGCCATCCCTCCCGCATCCCTCATTCCATCCTCAGAGGGGCTTCGGTGCTCTGTCTTAGACAGAAGACTGAGGCCTCTCGATGGGCCATGCTACGCCCAGGAGGAGCCCTCTCCCTCTGAGCCATGTGGGGGCCTGGAAGGTCTGAAGGGGAAAAGGCCTGGCCAGGGTGGAGAATGGAGTGTGAGGGACAGACAGGTGAGTGGGGGGAGGGGTTAGATTTCCAATTCCCTTTGGTATCAACTGTGGCAGAGGAGGAAGAGAGCATCTGAACCACGTCCAAGGTCTGTGGCCTGTGTACCCACATTCTATTTCCACCCAAACAATGTAAACAAGATGGCCCTGTCCAGCCTGCTCCACCCCTCGCAGACTCACAGCCAAGCCCGTAAGTGGAGGTCCAGCCCTCTAGACCCCAAGGGTCCCAGGCCTGGAGCTGCTGGCCAGACCCAGGGGCCGCAGTCCAGCGAGGCGGGCACTCAGCTGCATCACCCACACTGACGTGCCAGCCGGGCACCCGCAGCCCCAGCGGCCCATGAGCAGAACTTTATAAACCGGGCTTACAGTTAAGTTCATAAGAAAGTCTCTGCAAGTCCCCGCCAGGCAATGGGGATGTTGTCTGATTCCCACAGGCCATAATTTCTGGGGAGAGAAACATTTTTTTTCTCCAAAATGATGGGAAGTCGCTGGTTACGGTTACGGCTGGCTGTTGACGTTGGGAAGCTGTTCTGATGCCCAGAATCCCACCTACCTCAGCTAAATGGTATCTTTATGAAATTAGCAGAACGAGGCTGCACCGAGGGGAGGAAAAAAAAATTGAACTTTCAAATTTTAAGTATAATTGGAAAACTGACCTTTGGAAAATATTTTCCCACCCCAGCCCCACGCTAGAGAAGAATGGGCGCTTTATGCGGAGGGCGAGCCGCGACCTTGAGGGATTAGCTGGTCTCTCTGGAGGTGGAAGTGGAGGGTGTGATGGGCTGTCGGGTCCCTCTGGGGGTCCTCGAGTTCCAGGGCCGTGGTCAATGGCCAAGGAGGGGCTGGGGACTCTGAGGCCGTTGGGGCTGGGAGCGCATGGAGGAGCAGCTGAGGACAGGCCGGTCCCGGGGAGCCTGGGGGAGCCTACTGGGCACCACTGTCCACCGGCTCAGAACATGTCACAGCAGACATGCCGGGCCTGGTGCGGACGGGATGGTGCGGACCGGAGTGGCCGGCACCCAGTTCTGGTCCGCTGGGGCTGAGCTGGAGAGGACGGGAAGGTGCTGGCTGGGCTCCCAGGACACACTCTGCTTCGAAGTAGGTGCTGGGGGCTCAGGATAAAAACAAGGCCCATTCCATCCAGCAACTCGCTGAACACTGGTTCAAGGCGGCATGCAACTTACATCCCTCTGAGCCTCGGTTTTCTCGTCTATAAAATGGGATCACAGGAGGAAGACATGACCAGCACTCAGCTCGGGGCGGCCTGATGACCCCTTGCTGTTAGGACTTGTGGCATGTTGTCCCTCCTGGCTGTCAGCTCATGGTTAGGGTTAGGGTTAGGGTTAGAGTTAGGGTTGTTAGGGTTAGGGTTAGGGTTTGGGTTAGCACTAGGGTTAGGGTTATTAGGGTTAGGGTTACGGTTAGGGTTAGGACTAGGGTTAGGGTTATTAGGGTTAGGGTTAGGGTTTGGGTTAGGACTAGAGTTAGGGTTATTAGGGTTAGGGTTAGGGTTGGGGTTATTAGGGTTAGGGTTAGGGTTGGGGTTAGGGTTAGGGTTAGGGTTAGGGTTAGGGTTAGGGTCCTTCCCACGTTGCTGTGCAGAGGATGTATGCTGGGACACAGCACCCAGGACTCCTCTCTCCAGTGATCCCTGTCCTCTCCTCCCAAGTTACTGGCTCAGGCTACTGGCCACCTGAGGACCAGAAATTATGTAAGGTGTGAGTTTGACACTGGGCTGCCCCAGGGCCTCTGCGGAGAGGAACCAGAAGCCCTCCTGGAGGGAGGAGGCAAGCCCAGCCCGTCTGAAACCCCACAGATGCTGCCTTTTCCCAAATCCTTCAGTGAAGGG
Organism: Myotis brandtii; assembly: GCF_000412655.1. NCBI lineage: Eukaryota > Metazoa > Chordata > Mammalia > Chiroptera > Vespertilionidae > Myotis > Myotis brandtii. The sequence continues at coordinate 371,855 of NW_005354426.1, read as the reverse complement.
GCACTTGTTTGGGGTTTTGCCCAACATCAGGCAAACCCAGGTGGCTCTGTCTGGGGTTATTAGGGTTAGGGTTGGGGTTATTAGGGTTAGGGTTGGGGTTATTAGGGTTAGGGTTGGGGTTATTAGGGTTAGGGTTGGGGTTATTAGGGTTAGGGTTGGGGTTATTAGGGTTAGGGTTGGGGTTATTAGGGTTAGGGTTGAGGTTATTAGGGTTGGGGTTAGGGTTAGGGTTATTAGGGTTAGGGTCCTTCCCACATTGCTGTGCCGAGGATGTATGCTGGGACACAGCACCCAGGACTCCTCTCTCCCAGTGATCCCTGTCCTCTCCTCCCAAGATACTGGCTCAGGCTACTGGCCACCTGAGGACCAGAAATTATGTCAAGTGTTTGAGTTTGACACTGGGCTGCCCCGGGGCCTCTGCAGAGAGGAGCCAGACGCACTCCTGGAGGGAGGAGGCAAGCCCAGCCCATCTGAAACCCCACAGATGCTGCCTTTTCCCAAATCCTTCAGTGACGGGGCACTTGTTTGGGGTTTTGCCCAACATCAGGCAAACCCAGGTGGCTGTCTGTGCAGCCCCCGGCCTCACTGACCCCGCCCTGCAGTCGGTCTCAGGGCTTCCTGCACAGGCTCAGTTCCGCCCTCTTGGGTGCTCGCCTTCTTGGGTGCTCGCCCTGCATCATCCACGCGGCTTCCCACAGCCTAAGAGGGAGGGTATGGCTGGTCCTGTCTTCTGATGAGGAACCCAGCTTGGTGCCAACAGAGCAGGGGCCCTGGGCCTGGCTGCCATCTGCCCAGGTGTGGGCAGCCCAGCTTGGCGCCCCCTGGAGGCTGGGGTGGCTGTTGACTGGGAGCTGGAGAGGGCTGTAAGGTGGGACCAGGTGGCAGCACCGGTGACTTCTGGCCACTGGAATTAATGGTGGAGACAGGTGGTAGGAGGCCCCCCCCCCCAAACCCCCGGGGCAGGTCCACTCGCCTCTCTTAGGGTCTGCTGCTCTATCCTCTCCCCGCCTCTCGGCTCCGCTGGCCAGTCCCTCCCATTCCTGGGTAGGACAGTGACAGTCACATGCATGTCACCGGGGGCAGGGCCTGCTCCAAGTGCTCGGCACCTCCGCACCCCTCCTCCGGCCGCGCAGGTGCTGTGATGGCCCTGCTTGCAGAGGAAGAAAGCCTGGCAGCCAGGCCACATCTGAGGGTGAGGCCCGCCCTCACCCAGCACCCTCGCCCCCCAGGCCTGGGAAGCGGAGGAGAGGGGTGCAGGGCGACGTCCATGTCTGTCCTCCTAGGAAGGAGCGAGTGTTTGCTAATGACCGCCTGCTCCAAGTGCTGGGCACCTCCCCACCCCTGCTCCGGCCGCGCAGGTGCTGTGATGGCCCTGCTTGCAGAGGAAGAAAGCCTGGCAGCCAGGCCACCTCTGAGGGTGAGGCCCGCCTTCACCCAGCCCCCCCACCCCCACCTGGGAAGCGGAGGAGAGGGGTGCAGGGCGACGTCCACATCTAGGAAGGAGCGAGTGTTTGCTAATGACCGCTCCGCCGTTTCCATCATTGTCTCAAGAAAGGATCTTATCAGACCACAGGCTCAGGAGAAAGGCCAACGCACAGCACGGATGCTCAGCGAGCCCTGGGGCCGGGCGTCCTGCCCTCCCACCCTCAGCAGGGGCCG
>NW_005354426.1:362282-370166 GCF_000412655.1 Myotis brandtii | reverse complement strand
CAGCCCCGGCGAAGACAACGAGAGTCCTGGACGCTAATTGCTTGAGTCGGAGGGAATATCGTCACAGAAACACCAGCAGTAACCTTTGGTCTTGGCAAATTCTCCCCTCAATCATGTAACGTAAACAGCGATAAACGAGGGCTTTTTAAGGCTTTCTTCATAATGCGATGCACATGCATTTGTTACCGAATCTGCCTGCGCTCCCAGCCCTGAAACCTGAGCGGCGGGGAGGTGAGCAGCGGGGCGCAGGAGGTGGGGTCAGGGTTCCCGGGGAACAGCCCAACCGCAGGGCCTCCTCCCTCCGCTCTCCTGCCTCCCTCACCCCTGCCCCCTGCCCCTTTTCTCTCTCTCTCTCTCTCTCTCTCTCTCACCCCCCCTTGTCTATCTGATCCTATTTTCTCTCTTTCTGTCTCTGATTCTCTATCACTCGGTGTCTCCTCACGGCCTGTCTCCCCTTGTCCCTCTCTGTGCTTGTCCCTCCAATGCTGACTTCTGATTCCTCTCCCCCAACCTTTGCCTTCCCCCTGTCTCCCACTCTGCCCCTCTCTCCCACACAACTCCCACCACATGTACCCCATGAAAGCCCAGGCGCCACTTCCTCCCTTCTCAGTGCTTGGGGCTCAGAGGGGCTTGAACATGACCCCTGGCCTGGGGTGGGGGAGATTGTAGCAGGAAAGGATGAGCAAAGTATATCGAGGGGGGGTGGGTAGGTACAAGAGGACCGCTGTCTTTTGATGGGGTGGAGAAATCAAGGCTGACTGCATGGAGGTGGTGACATATGAACAGAATCTGGAGGAAAAATGGGACGTTGGCCTCATGGAGACAGTAGGAGCAGAGGGACCATGGAGCAGAGGATAAAGTCAGGAGTGGTTTGTGGACTAAGGTAGCTGGTGGAGGCAGGGTGGAAGATGGGCATCTGTGGACTCCAAAGGGTAGGGAACGGGCACTGTATCGTGGGCAGAAAGGCCATCCCAAGGGCCCTGGGTAAGGGGCAGGGCATGGGAAGGAGGGTCCGTTCAGGCTATAGGATTTGGGGCAGCCCCATACGGGGTGGAAGGATGGGACAGCTGGCCAGCGTCCTAGAAACCTTGAGGAGAGAGGGGCCACCGCAGGCCTGGAACCGGGGCCCAGCGCAGCACTGCCATGAGCCCTCACGTGAGGGCTGTCCATCCTCAGGCCTCATTTCTCTTCCATAAGTGGGGGTGCTCCTGTGTATCAACTGAGAGGGTTCGGGGGCTTGGTGCGCAGGAGTGTGCCCTGGCCTCAGCCTGTCTCTGGACAACTCAGCACCCCAGTAGCTGCCACGCACCCCAGGCCCATGCGTCTCCCTGCAGCTGTGTGGTAACCAGAGGACTGCTGCCGTGGCCCCACCTCAATGGGCTTGGACACTGAGGCACACAGAGGCTCAGCAACTGGCCCAGTGCTGTGCGGCCAGAAGGCACAGGGCCAGGCCTGGAACCCTGTCTGGAACCCACACCCATGTCACTGCAGCGCTGTGATGTGGTCCTGGGGGGGGTGGCACAGACTCCAGCTCAGTGGCCCCCCTTCTTCTCCACGGCCCTCATGGCAATTGGGGTGAACGGGGCCCCAACCTGTTGCCTGACCGCCCAGTGCCATGCTTGCTATCGCAAATAAATCTCACAACAGCTCACCAGGTAGGCAGCTGTCCCTCTGTCCGTCCCCGGGAGAGAGCACCTTCCGACCAAGGAGACGCGTCCAGGGAGCTGGGCCTGCAACAGGCCGGGAGAGGCAGGCAGCAAAAGGAGCAGAGCAGACTGGAGTGGGCGAGGCCAAACCAGAACCTGCCCTGGTTCTCAAGCCCAGAGCTCACTGACCTCCTGGGTGGATGGACATCCAGAGCCAGTAGGACCAACAGCCAAGATTGGGTCCCGGGAATGTTTGACATTTCAAAATCCTATATAATAAAAGCCTAATATGCTAAGTGTCCGACTGTTCAACCATTTGACCAGTCGCTATGATGCGCACTGGCCACCAGGGGGAAGACACTCCAACCGGTAGGTTAGCTTCCTGCTGGAGTCCAGCTGATCGGGACTGGGCAAGACGGGCCAGACAAGCCCTGGAGCCCTCCCGTGGTCCCTCCTCAGCCCTGATCTTGCACCAGTGGGGTCCCTCAGCCTGGCCTGTACCTTCTCAATCCAGGACCCCTCAGGGGCTGTCGGAGAGCTGGTTTCAGCCCGATCCCCACAGGCCAGGCCGAGGGACCTCACCGGTGCACCGGGCTTCTAGTCACTAATAAAAAATATTCCACTGTTAAAATTTTTTCTGTATTAAAGTCATGGGCTCCTCAGAAACACACAAGGCTGCTTCCCTGGGACATACCCCAGACTTTCCTCGTCCCACGGAGTCCTGTGTCCGCCTGTCTCCACAGAGCACACCCTGATGCCTGGCCCTCTGAGCCTCGGACGGGGAGGGGGCTGCAGGAGGGGCCTCGAGGAGAGGCCCGGGGCCTTCGTGAAATGCCACAGGGCTGTATTAAAAGTCCAACATCGGGGGCGGGAGAGGGCATAGAGGAGATAAATGGTGATGGAAAAAATAGGTCGTCCTCCACCATCTCTACATCTGCCAGCCGCATGTCCTGGCCCCGGCCTACGAACCCCTTCCCTCCACTTCTCAGCCCACTCCCCTCAGCAGCCAGGGTCTCCCAGAGAGAGGCTAACCCTCACAAGTTCCCCCAGCCCCTGCTGGCTCCGACCTCTAAGACACTGCCTGGCCCCTCCCTCATCACCCCACCATCTGTCCCAGAATGTCACTTTCTCAGTGGACCCCTACACTCCCCCAGCCCCCCTCCCCTTTATTTCCTTCATGGCACCTCCCCTCCTCACATGTTATGTAATTTCTTATTTCTCATGTCACCCTCTGTCCCCTTCTGGACATGGCTCTGGAGGGCAGGGGTCCCCCCTGGTGGAATGGAGAGCCTGTCGGGCCCCATTCCCACATTGACACAGGCAGGACTGCACATAGGAATGGAGAGCCTGTCGGGCCCCATTCCCACATTGACCCCAACCTTGGACACAGGCAGGACTGCGTGTGTGGAGGAACAGGAGCCTGGATGTGGAGCAGGAGCAGGCTGGGGTGCTGCCTGGGAGCTGGGGGGAAGGGGTAGTCAGAGTGAAATGGGAGGAGTCCGCCTGCATGTGTGACAGTCAGCCCTGCAGCGCCCCAAGGGCTGGCAGGTGGAGGATGGGCCGAGGCTGCGACCGGACTCCATCCAGGAGTGGGATCCCTGCTGTGGGCGCAGAAGGGAGCTGCCCATCTGTGCCTTCACCTGAGGCCCTTGCCCAGGTCACCTCTGGCCCTGGGTGTCCTGCGCCCCTCAGGGAGCCTGCACCCTGCTTGCTGGGCTCTGGGATTGTCCGGCCCCACCTGCTCCAGGAAGGGAGCCAGAGACCTCAGTAGGCCTGTGCTGCTCAAATGTCAAGCAAATTGAAAATGGAGGCAATTTAACGTAAAGGCTGTCTTTCTCCAGCACTCGCTTCAGTGAGCCGGAGGCAGACTGAAAGTGATTACCTGCGGGGCCCAGACCCAGGATCACCCCCACCCCCAGTCCCTATTCCCTGCCGCTGAGGTCAGCACTGTCTGGGGTCAGCCTTTCCCAGGCTTCCTGAGGCCCCAGCTCCCCCAAAACGCTTTTGGCCAATGGATGTTCCTGCAGACAACCCTCCCATCAGAGACCACGTCCCCAGTGGCCTCTCTCCACCTGACCTCACACCCCGACCTGGGTCCCGCATCCCCCTCCTGTGTGTGCAGAGAGGGTGTTTCAATACTCATTTCCCAATCCCCCAAACAAGGCTGAGACCAGCGTCCGTCCTTCAAAAAACTGTGCCAGGGCCCACGGCCTGTGTTCCCAGATGGAACCCTCAGGTTGAGCCATCTTCCCTGAGCATCCTCGGTCCTCATGGGACCTCAGCTTCCTCATCTGTGAGGTGCTCGTAAATTCCCCAACTTGCTGGGGACTCGGTGAGCCGACGCTGACAGAATGCTTGGCACAGGTGTGTGCAGTGGGTGTGGGGTAGGGAAGACAATGGTGATGTGAAGAAAGTGATCAGTGTGTGTGTGTCTGTACATGTGTGTATCATGTAAGTGTGTGTGTCCAATGGTGATGTGAAGAAAGTGATCAGTGTGTGTGTGTGTCTGTACATGTGTGTATCGTGTAAGTGTGCTTATGTGTGCATGTATGTTAGTGTATGTGTGCACTGGGTGAATGTATGTAGGTACCTGCATTTATGTTTTCTCGTTATGAGCTTTTTCACACCAACCCCATGTGTTTTCCTTTCCAGGCACATATTGGTGTCAGTTTCCAGGGGGCCTGGCTGCCATTAGCACAAAGCCAAAGGGCCCGGAATCGGTGCCCAGGCCTCCTGTCGGAGCTGGCCTGGACTCTGAGAGGCTCTGTCACTTTAAGAGTGCTCTGATTTCACACAGGCCCGGAGGGGACTGGGAGGAGGTGTGAGGGCAGCCTTGCTGAGACGAGAGGGCAGCCAGGGGAGTGGATGGTGACCTTCAGTGGACACACTGCTCAGAGGACCAGCTGACGATACGAGTCATGGATGAGCCTTGAAAGCACAGGGCTGGATGGAAAAAAGAATAAACCCAAGCTAAGAACTCTCAGGCACAACAAATGTGTGTTCAGGAAACAAATCCCTGACAGAAAGCAACATGGACGCAGAGCGGGCCTCTGGGCAGCGGGGCAGAAAGGGACCAGTCAGAGCCAGCCAGTGCGCAGGTCCCAGCGCCCAGGGCGCCACTGTACTCGCCCAGGTGACCGTAATCACCACAATTTACACACAAAAGGCACAGACTTGAGAATCACTTTCCTGGGGCTGTATGGGGGGATTTGAGCTCCACCCACTGTACTCGCCCAGGTGACCGTAATCACCACAATTTACACACAAAAGGCACAGACTTGAGAATCACTTTCCTGGGACTTTGAAAGGGCCCCACTTGGCTGTATGGGGGGATTTGAGCTCCAAGGTGGGGCGGTGTTTTGGGACCAGGGCAGGCCTTTCAGATCGGGGAGGTGGGTGCACTTGCAGGGAAAAACCCAAATCCACATATCTGTAATAGTGTCAGCAATAAAAATAAAGTAAAAACAACAACACACAAACAAAACCCCAAACCCTAAGCATGCCTGGCTCCCTGTGCACGGGAGCTGCGGGCAGAGACCTGTAGGAAGGACGTGGGGACAAGGCCTTTTCTGCTCTGCGAGCTCCTGCTCATCCCCGCTGGGCAGTAGGGAGGCTGAGGAGGAGAAGGCTGCCGAGGAGCCTGCCCTGATGGGCTACTTGGGTGGGAGGAAATGTCAGCAGACCCTCCAGCCTGGGGTGCAGCCGGCCTGGCCCCTGCGTCCCACCTCCCCGACCCCCAGAGCTCCAGACCAGGGCTGGGCTCTAGGCTCCACCTGTTAGGCCCAGGAAGCCAAGGCCAGCGCAGAAACAGCTTAAGGGGAGGCCTGGCTGCATGGCCACTGCCTGCCCTGGGCAAGGGCCTGTGACTTGTAGAGCTAACCAAGGGAAGGACCGACACAGACACAAACAACACACATGTACAGTCACATATACACAGAACACACACACCACACACACCACACACATTCCACACATACTTATACACTGTACTGAGCCTCCATGCTGCCCAGCAGGCTGTCGCAGACCCTCCAGCCTGGGGTGCAGCCGGCCTGGCCCCTGCGTCCCACCTCCCCGACCCCCAGAGCTCCAGACCAGGGCTGGGCTCTAGGCTCCACCTGTTAGGCCCAGGAAGCCAAGGCCAGCGCAGAAACAGCTTAAGGGGAGGCCTGGCTGCATGGCCACTGTCTGCCCTGGGCAAGGGCCTGTGACTTGTAGAGTTAACCAAGGGAAGGACCGACACAGACACAAACACACATGTACAGTCACATATACACAGAACACATACACTCACACACACCACACAAATTCCACACATCCTTATACACTGTACTGAGCCTCCATGCTGCCCAGTAAGCTGTTCTCAGCCCTCACAGCCACCCTCAGGCACCATGGCAGGCAACTCAGGGCTGGCCATGGCCATGGTCATGTGCCAGCGCCTACCCCTTCCCCCCACCGCCATTACTGAGCCCAGAGGTCTCTGCCTGCTGCTCTCACTAGGCCAACTCCCTCCTTTTACATTTGCAGACACTGAGGTCCAGGAAGAGGAGGTCACTTCCTGGCCAACCTCACCAGTCCCACAGGCCCCTCCTGGCCTCCGGTGCAAAGGGATTCCCCATTTGCCTGTGATGGGATGATTCCTTTGCTGATTTTACTCCATGAAACTTTCCTCAGCCCCTCCCCCAATCCAACCCCAGAATAAGTTGGTGCCCCCAAAACTCACAGCGCACCTTCTTTTCCAAACGGGCACACACAGGGTCCTACTTTTTTCTCCTTGGGGTTCCCTAGGCTTTGCCTGTGTCCAGCGCACAGCTGTGCATGAGCATCAGTCGGGGCAGGAAAGTTCTGGTAAGTGACCCAAGGTCCTTTCCTTCATTCTACACGGACTCAGAGGCACCTGCCCTCCTGTGCTCCAAATTGTAGTGGGCCTGTTGGGGCCTGCCCACCCCATCCGTTCACACTCTCAGTGAGCTCCACGCCTCACACCAGTACCTGCAGGGCCTGGGGCGGGGAGGCGCTGTCCCAAAGCTGCTAGAACCCACTTCGCCTGAACATAAGAAGGATGGGGAGCACCTGGGCATTTGCCCCTTTATCGGGACTTATCAGTCCCTCACTGGTGACTTAGGGGCAGGGAAGTTCAGGCCCCTAGTTCAGTGATGGCGAACCTTTTGAGCTTGGCGTGTCAGCATTTTGAAAAACCCTAACTTAACTCTGGTGCCGTGTCACATATAGAAATTTTTTGATATTTGCAACCATAGTAAAACAAAGACTTATGTTTTTGATATTTATTTTATATATTTAAATGCCATTTAACAAAGAAAAATCACCCAAAAAAATGAGTTCGCGTGTCACCTCTGACACGCGTGTCATAGGTTCGCCATCACTGCCCTAGTTCCTCGCCCCTACTGCCAACAGTTCTGGAGGATGGTCCATTTGTCTCCTTTGCTCCCTGTGGGCAGCGTTGAGGGCTTTGCCTGTCGTCATACCCGGCTTTGTTCCTCTGTGTTTCTTGCTCCTTCCTAATAAATTGCTTTCACGTGAACCCCAGCTTCAGCTCTGCTCTGTTACTGAAGATCCTCCCTACCAGCAGGCTCTGACATGAGGCTCTGGGGTTGAGTCCCTGGGAGGCAGAGAGCCACCATGCCGGTGGGGTGGGGTGGGGGCTTCGGCTTCTGCAGAAGCATGACTGCTGCGACGTGCCCTCACGCTACACGGGGGTGGGATGTGGTCAGAAGAGGAGGCTGGGCTGGGCAGCGTGTCAGCACTCAGGAGATGTGTGGGGGGAGGGGGACAGAGGGAGGCTGTAACTGGAAGGACTGAGAGTTGCTGTCCAAGAGCTGTAGGAAGGAAGTGAACTCAGGTCAAGAAATCAACAACTGTACGTGGGGTGGGAACCCAGGCTCATGGTGGTGTTAAGAGCCCTTTGCTGTCTGCAGCTGGACAGCAGACGGTGAGGAGCAGAGGGTAGTTGAATTACAAGGAAATCTGAAGTCACAGCTTTGGATGGACCCAGATGCCTGGTGTATTCATTGCTATAACAGATTATCACAAACCGAACAACTCAAAACAATACAGTTCCTTCTCTCACTGTTGTGTAGGCCAGGTCAGAAGTCCAGGTACACAGAACCAACTAGATTCTCCAAGTCTGGCCAGCAGTGCTGGCCATGCTGCACCCCTTCCTGGAGCTGCCAAGGATGAGTCTGCTCCCATTCGTATGCAGGTTCATGGTTGAATATTGCTC
>NW_005354426.1:334505-362247 GCF_000412655.1 Myotis brandtii | reverse complement strand
GCACACCCCTCCTCTTACTGGAGTGCAGCACCATCCCCTGAATATCAGGTGAATATCTCCCCCCAGGGAAATGCCCTTGGCAAGATCCTCTCCCCTTTTCCTCCTGGCTATTAGATAAAAAGTAACTGTCAAGTCCAAGTTTGACCCAGGAGAAAGGATTAGTCCTGCTAACACAGGAAAGAAATTATTCATCAAGAAAGATACAGGACCTGCCTAGTGTGTTCCATAAACACACACACACACACACACACACACACACACACACACGAGAACATGTCTTGTGGATGTGGCAGTGGGGGGCAGGGTGCAGAATAGAAGCTGTAGGGGGAGAGTTTGTTCATACAAGGGCACTCTCCCATGACTCAGGATTCACCCCTGTGTAATTGACTGAATATCTATGTCCCTCCCACCCATATGTCAAAGCCTGACCACCACCCACCCACAATGGGATGGTATTTGGAGATGGAGACTTTGGGATGCAATTAGGTTTAGATGAGGTTATGAGGGTGGGACCCTCCATGATGGGATTAGTGTCCTTCATAAGAAGAGGTAGAGACAAGAAACCACACACATGCACCTGGGAAAGGCCATGTGAGCACACAGAGAAGGCAGCCATCTGCAAGCCAAGAAGCAGGTCCTCACCAGACACGGAATTTGTGGGCATTTTGACTACATCTATATATAGATATATCTGCTGCCTACAAAAGATTCATTTTAGCTTTAAGGACACACATAGGCTGAAAGTGAGGGAATAAAAGAAATTTTAAGCAAATGGTAACCAAAAGCAAGCAAGGACAGCTATACTTACATGAGACAAAATAGACTTTAAGTTAAAAATGGTCATAAGAGACAAAAAAATGTTTATATAATGGCAAAGGGGTCAATTCATTAAGATGTAACAGTTGTAAAAAGTATGCACCCATCATTAGAGCACCAAAATATATAAAGCAAATACTGATAGAAGAAAAGGGAAATATTAAACAGCCATACAATTGTAGCTGGGGACTTTAACACCCCACTCTCAACAATAAATAGATCATCCAGAGAGTTTCAATAAGGAAACAGTAAATTTGAACAACACTAAATGACTCTAGCAGGACATATACAGAACACTCCACCCAACAGCAGCAGGATACACATTCTCCTCAAGCACACGTGGAAAACTTCCTGGATACATCATATGTTAGGACACAAACCAAGTCTCAACAAATTCAGGAAGATAGAAATTATATCAAGTATCTTTTCTGACTACAATGGTATAAACCTAGAAATTACTAAGAGGAAGAAAGCTGAAAAATACATAAGTCCATGAAAATAAAACAACACACTTCTGAACAACCAATGTTTCATAGAAGAAATTAAAAGGGAAATCAAAAAATACCTTAAGACAAATGAAAATGGGAACATAACATACAAACTTGTGGGATACAACACAAAAATAGTTCTAAGAGGAAAGTTTATAATTATAAATGCATTCATAAAAATATAAGAAAGATCTCAAATAAGCAACCTAACATTATACATCAGGAAACTAGAAAAAGAATAAACTAAGCCCAAAATTAGCAGAAGGAAGGAAATGCTAAAGATGAGAGCAGAAATAAACAAAATAGAGAATGGGGAAAAAAATAAAAAAGATGAACAAACCTAACAGTTGGATCTTTGAAAAGATAAAAATTTACAAACCTTGAGCTAGACTAACCAAAACAAAAAAAGAGGACCAAAACAAAATAAAAAATAAAAAAGGAGGCACCAACAAATTGGATAACCTTTTTGAAGAAAATGATAAATTTATAGAAACATACAACCTGCCAACTCTGAATTATGAAGACATAAAAAATCTGAACAGTTCAATAACAAGCAAGGAGATTAAACCAGCAAAAACTTCACAACAACAAAAAAATGCCCAGGATTGGACAGTTTCACTGGTGAATGCTACCAATCATCTTAAGAAGAATTAATGCCCATACTTCAAAATATTAAAAAGGAAGAACACTTCCAAACTCATTTTATGAGGCCAGTATTACCATCATACCAAAGCCAGATAAGAAAATGCAAAACAACAACAACAAAAACCAACTAAAGGCCAATATTTCTGATGAATACAGATGAAAAAAGCCAACAAAATATTGATAAACTGGATTCAAAAGCACATTAAGAAGATCATACACAATGATCAAATATGATTCATCCTTGGAAAGCAAGGAAGGTTCAACAGATCCAAATCAATAAATGTGACACACCACATTAATAGAATGAATAATAAAAATCATAAAATCATCTCAATAGATCAAGAAAAAAATAACATTTGGCCAAATATAACATCTTTGCATGATAAAGACTTAACAAATTGGGAAGAGAAGGAATGTACCTCAAGATAATAAAGGCTAAATATGACAAGCCCACAGCTAACATCGTGCTCAGTGGTGAAAGGTTGAAAGCTTTTCTTCTGAGATCAGAAACAAGACTAGGGTGCCCATTCTCATCACTTCTATTCAACATAGTACTAAACATTCTGGCTAAATAATCAGACAGGGAGAGAGAGGGGAAAGAGGGGGTAAGGGGGAGAGAGAGAGAGAGAGAGAGAGAGAGAGAGAGAGATAGAGAGGATCCAAATCAGAAAGGAAGAAACAAAATAGTCCCTGCTTATAGATGACATGATGCTATATATAGAAAACCCTAAAGACTCCAGCAAAAACAGCAACAAAACAAAACATGTATCAAATCATCACATTGTGCACCTTGAATTTACATAATGTTAGACTTAATAAATACTGGTAAATAAATTCAGTAAAGGTGCAGGATACAGAGTCAACATACAAAATCAGTTGTATTTCTATACACTAACAACAAAATATGTGAAAAAGAAAGAAAACAATCCCATTTGCAATACCACCGAAGGCAATACAATATTTTGGAATAAATTTAACCAAGGAAATGAAATATCTGTAACCTAAAAACTATTAAGACATTAATTAAAGAAATAGAAGACACAAATGTCCTATGTCCACAAATCAAAAGAGTTAACATTGTTAAATCAGAAGAATTAACATTGTTAAATTGCTCATCCTACCCAAATCCATCTATAGATTCAATTAATCCCTATCAAGATTTAAGTGGTATTGTTTACAGAAATAGAAAAAAAAATCTTAAAATCTGTATGGAACTACAGAAGACCTCAAATAGCCAAAGCAATCTTGAGAAAAGAAAAAGGCTGGAGGCATCACACTTCCTTCATTTCAAACAGTATAACAAAGCTATGGTAATGAGAACAGTATAGAGCTGGCATAAAAACAGACACATAGGCCAGTAGAACAGAATCAACACCCCAGAAGTAAAGCCACATACAGATAGCCAATTAATGTTTGACAAGGGAGCCAAAAATGTTCAACAGGAAAAGATAGGCAGGCTCTTCAATAAATAGAATTGGAAAAAACAAATATCTCCATTGAAAAGAATAAAACGGGACCTTTATCTTATAAAAATTAACTCAAAGTGGATTAAAAAATTAAATATAAGACTTGAAACTAAAAATCCTAGAATAAAACATAGGGTGAAAGCTCCTTGACATTGATCTTGGCAATGATTTTTGTTTGTTTTGGATTTGACACCAGAAGAAAAGCAGCAAAAACAAAAATAAGCAAGTGAGAATATATCATATTGAAATGCTTCTTCCTCACTGCAAAGTAAATGATCAACAAAAGGCCCAATTTTGAATAAGAGTGGTGAAAGTGAACATCCCTGTCTTGTTTTAGTTTTTTCCCCCTATGATTTGGCTGTAGGTTTGTCATATTTTGCCTTTATCATGTTGAGATATGCTCCCTCTATTCTCACTTTGCTGAGAGTGGATAAATTCCTACAAACATACACTCTTCCAAAACTGAATCAAGAAGAATCAGAAAGTTTGAGCAGACCAATTACAATTAATGAAATCAAAGCAGTAAAAAAAAAAATTCCAGCAAACAAAAGTCCTGGACTAGATGGCTTCACAGAATTTTACCAAACAATAAAAGAAGAACTAATACCTACCCTTCTCAAACTATTTCAAAACATTCAAAAGGAGGGAAGACTCCCAAGCTCATTTTATGAGGTCAGCATTATCCTAATTCCAAAACCAGATAAAGATACTACAAAGAAAGAAAATTATATTCCAATATCCTTGATGAACATAGATACAAAAATCCTCAACAAAATATTAGCAAATTGGATCCAGCAATATATTAAGAAGATTATACACCACAATTAAGTGGGATTTATTCCTGGGATGCAAGGCTGGTACAATATTTGCAAATCAATAAATGTGATATATCACATAAGCAAAATGAAGGATAAAACTCATATGGTCATATCAATGGATGCAGAAAAAGCATTTAATAAAATCCATCACTCATTTATGATTAAAAGTCTCAGGAAAGTGGGAATAGAGTGAACATACCCCAATATAATAAAGGCCATATATGACAAACCCACATCTAACATTTTACTCACTGGGAAAAACTAAAAGTGTTTCCCTTAAGATCAGGAACAAGACAGTGATGTCCACTTTCACCACTTTTATTCAACACTAGAGGCCCAGTGCACAAAATTCATGCACTCAGGAGGGTGCCTTAGCCCAGCCTGTGCCCTCTTACAGTCCAGGAGTCATCAGGGGATGTCCAACTGCTGCGAAGGCGAGAGAGGCTCCGCCACTGCCACTGCACTCGCCAGCCCTGAGCCCGGCTTCTGGCTGAGTGATGCTCCCCCTGTGGGAGCACACTGACCACCAGGGGGAAGCTCCTGCTTTGAGCATCTGCTCTCTGGTGGTCAGTGTGCATCATATGACTGGTCATTCCACTGTTCGGTTAATTTGCATATTAGCCTTTTATTATATAGGATAGTACTGAAAGTGCTAGCCATAGCTATCAGACAAGAGAAAGAAATAAAAGACATCCAAATTGGAAAGGAAGAAGTAAAGCTCTCATTATTTGCAGATGATATGATACTGTATATAAACCGTAAAGCCCTGGCTGGTGTAGCTCAGTTGGTTAAGTGCTACACCTAAGGGTCGCCAGTTCTATTCCCAGTCAGGGCACATGCCCAGGTTTGGGGCTGGATCCCTGGTTGGGGTGTATTTGAGAGGCAGCCAATCAATGTTTCCCTCCCACATTGATGTTTCTCTCTCACTCTCTCCCTCTCCCTTCCTCTCTCTCTAAAATCAATTAAAAAACACACACACAAAACACCCTAAGGACTCCACCAAAAAATTACTAGAACTGAAAAATGAATTCATTAAAGTAGTAAGGTATGATATTAATATCCAGAAATCAGTTGCATTGTTATATACCAATAATTAAATATCAGAAAGGGAAACTAAGAAAACAATCCCATTTATACTTGCATCAAAAAATACCTAGGAATAAACTTAACCAAAAATGTAAAAGACCCGTACTGGGAAAACTATAATAGTCCTTCCTTCCATTAATGTGATCTATTACATTAATTGGTTTTATTTTGGAATAACTTTGCATTCCTAGGATAAATCCCACTGGATCATAGTGTAAATAGCCTTTTATTATTCTGTTAGATTCAGTTTGCCACTTGTTATAAACATGAATGTTTGCCCTGACCAGTATTGCTCAGTGGTTAGAATCCTCCCCACCCCCACACTGAAGGGTGGCAGGTTTGATTCCAGGTCAAGGGCATGTCCTGGGTTGCAGATTTAATGCCCAGCCAGGTTGGGGCATGTGTGGGAGACAACCAATTGATGTGTCTTTGATGTGTCTTTCTTACATTAATGGTTCTCTCTCCCTCTCTGCCCCTCCTTCCTTTCTATTTTCTCTAAAAAAAAAAAATCAATGAAAAAAATATCCTCAAGTGAGGATTAGCAATAACAACAAATAAATGTTAATGTTTGTGTCTGCCACCCTGCCCGCCCTCCCCCCACCCCCAATCATATATTGAACCCCTAAACTGGTAATGTGATAATGGAGTCTTTGGGGGGCAATTAAGTTTAGATGAGGTCATGAGGGTGGGCTTCTCGTGATTAGATTAGTCCCTCATAAGAAGAGAAAGACAGAGATCTCTCTGTCTTTTGGTTTCTGCAGGAAAGGCAAGGCAGGTGAACAGGCTTGGGGTTGGCCTCTTAGAATCCTTTCAGTGGGCTCTGGGACAGGGCTGTCCCAAATTGTCTGGAACCTGGGCCTGGAGTGACAGGTCAGAGAAATGGTGACTCGTAAGGAGAAATTTGAGACCCCAATAAAGGAGCTGGTGGGGCCTGTGAATCTGGCCACAGTGAGGGAGATAAATTGGAAGAGATATCAGTTAGCTAATGCTGCGTAACAAACCACCCCATAACTCAGAAAGCATTCATCGTTGCTCACAATGCTATGTGTCTGCTGGATAGTTTGTCTGGTCTTGGCTGGACTAACTAGGATGTCAGAAAAAAGTGTGGACTGGGCAGGTAGCTCTGCCCATCTTGGCCTCTCACAGACCTGGTGGCTGACTGGCTGGAAGCTGAGCTCAGGTGGCTTCAGCTGGGGTGACAACTCTCTCCTCCACGTGACTGTCACCCTCCACTGGCTACTCTAGGATGTTTGTACGTGGTGATCAGTGCCCAGAGAGGTGGGAGTATGCCAGACTCTGAGGCTTGGATCCAACACACTCTGGACATCTCATTCTGTCCACCAAACATGTGGCAATGCCAGCCCAGATTCATGGGCAGGACACGAACCACCGTCCGTGGGAGGAGCTGAAAGTCACACTGCAGGGGGTAGGGATGCAGGAAGGCCAACAAATGTTTCCGCCATCAATCCAGCACTGAACTTGGTGAGTCTGCTCACCTCCTATTTTATAAGTAAAGTTTCAGCAAGACAGCCACACCCCTTTGTTATTGCCCCCTCTGGCTACTTTCATGCGGCAGCAGGCTGAGTACTTGTGACACACTATCACTCTCACCGCACTTTTCAGAGTTTGCAGGCCCTGCTCCAGCACAAGGAGAGAAGGACCAAAGGCACAGCGGCCTGTGAGGTGCAATCGAATGACACAGGAGGCGGCTGAGCCACATGGGGGAGGAAATGCTAAGTCTGGGTAAGAGGCAGAAGGCTGAGGCAGCTCCAGTGCCCCCACCCCTTCCTGGCTGTGTGACTCTGAGTGGGCCACCTGACCAACCTGAGCTCAGCACCTTTCTTTTAAAATGGTCAGAATGACAGCCCCCTGGGCATGTTCAGGCTTCAGAGGGAGAACCTGTGAAACACCCTCCCCCAGCCCGGCCAGGTGAGTGCTCAGCGGAGCACAGCCCACCAAGGAGTCCTTCAGGCTGCAGGACCCGCACCGCACCGCCCGCTGCTCTCCGGGGAGGGTGCATTCCTGCGTCCGCATCTGTGGGGAGATCGCCTTTCCTATCTGTGTTCTGCTAATAAAGAGAAACACACTTGGTGAGGTTAGACAAACAGCAGGAGTGATTGACACCACCACAGCGCTCGGCCCAGCCACACGGCTGTCCAGCAAGCTGCTGAGAAAACACTGCGTGGCTCCACATCCCTCAATGTTTGCCTTCAATTAGCCTCACGTTTTGCCGGTTAGTCACACTCTGTCTATCAAGGCTGGTGGGGAGGAGCCTGCTCCCCGGCCACCGGCTGCTGGGAGGCAGCCCTGCAGGTCTCCGTGTCCCCACCGCCACACTGAGCTGCAAGGATGGCTCTGCGGGATCCCACGCTTGGGGTTCGGAGCCTACCGCTGTCTGGAGTGGCACCCAGCCATCCCGGGAGTTGGTTGAGCTTGCCCCCAGCCTGGGTTTAATAGCTTCCTGGATGAGTCCCATTTGCCTCTGATCAAGGATCTACCTGGGACTCAGGAGCAGGCCAAACTGGCAATGGGCAGGTGGCAAGGGGTCCAGCACACCAACTTGGCCCGTTTCTAATATGGTCCTGCCTAGGGTGGGAGGCTGGGGAGGGAATGAAAGGGCCCTGGGCTCAGCCTGGTCCCCCCCACCCCCACCCCCAAACCCCCTTGTCACAACAGTCACAGGTCAGGAACAGAGAGGCTGTGAGGTCCAAACCCCACGCCCTTCCTGCCTCTCCCATGGGGCTTCCCTGTGCCTGCTCCCACTTCAGGTGCCATCTCTTCCGTTTCAGACCCTGGTGCCTGTCACATGACCCTCACCCAGGGCTGCATGCAGGCTGCCCAGTCCTTTCCCAGGTGTCTCTGGAGGAGATGGTCTGCAAAGTTGTGAGCAGGGTTCAAGGGGAGTGAGAAAGGTGTACCAGAACTCACATCGTGGCGTTCCAGAGTGCTAGGAGCCTCACGGTGGTCTGATTCCCCCCAGCTCCCCTCTGCAACAGCTCCCTTGTGCAGGGAGAAAAACTGGTCCTTCCTTCCCATGCCCTCTTGTTTGGTGGCACTGTTGACAGCTCAGCTCAGACAGTGCTGGGCCCTGGCCACCCACTGAGTGTGCTTGGGCAAGCCACAGCTTGCTTGGGCCTCAGTTTCCCCATCGGTCCATGGGGATCCTGGTGGGAGGGGGGAAAGGCTCCAGGTGGGAGGGCCTCATGCTGCCTGCTTCCCCCAAAAGGCTCTCTTCTCCTTCCTCCTTCCACTGGAGGGGAAATTACCCATTAATGACAGAGAATTACAAACGCAGCGTCTGGCCCCACGCCCAAGGTCCTTGGGCAAGCAGGGAGGGGTGAGCATGCAGGAAGGGGAATTGGAAACAAATGCATGGGGTGTTTTCTTTGGTGGATCCACAGTCTGCTCCCCACCCCCCACTCCTACCGCTGTCCCAAATTTGGGCTTATACGGAAACGGATTCCATGCCTGGGCTTCCTATGAACTCTCTTAATTCAATTGAGGGGCCATTATCAGCACCGGGTGTAATGGGCTGTTTCCGCAGCCTGGGGAAGCCTGTGGAGGCAAGGGGTAGGTTCGTCTCCCCTCTGCAGGGCGTGCAATGGGGGCGGGGGGCACTGGGCTGAAGTCCTTGTCCTGGCAGGTGCCCAGAGGGCTGAAGGGGGAGTGTGTGGCCCCTTTGGGTGGGGGGCACCAGGCCCACAGGAGCAGGAGGCAAAGGAACAAGCAGCAGGTGAGTCTGGGGCTTAGAGGGCAGGTGAGTCTGGGGTGGGGGTGGCCATGGGACTTGATGGGAGGCGGTGTCGGGACCATGGGTGGGAGGAGCCATCTGCCAATATGCAGGGGTCCCTCTCCCAGGAAGCACCTTTGTCCAGATGCTCTGTCCTTCACTGGGAATTCTTCCCTACCTACCCTACCCCGTGCAGGACTCCACCTGCTCATCCTTTAGTTGGGCCCACCCTTACCTCCTCCAGGAAGCCTTCCAGGCGCCCATCCAAAAGCTCCCACTTCTGCCCTCATGACCCTGTGAGTGAGTGGCTCTGTCCCTCACAGTCTGACGGCTCCGGGAGGGACCTGACTCAATACAGGATCCTGGAGGGAAAGGCTGAGGTGCAGAGAGGGATAAGGGGACTGGATGGTTCCTCCTAATGGGGTGGCTCCGGGCTGGGGTGACTTCTCCCAGATGGACAAACAGGGAGCAGGTTCTGCCCCAGCCCCTCAGCTTCTCCCAAGTCCTCGTCTGTCAGAGGGGCGCTCGTAGTCGGCCGCAAACGTGGTAAGACCATGAGCACAGTGCCTCCCCGGGCCCCTGGAGCACCCACTGGGATGGCTTTGTTCCTGCAGAGGGGGGACCAGTCCCTCCATGAGGACCAGCAGGAGGGATGCACGGGTCCCAGGCCCAGCCCCACGGAGTCCCTCCAGAACAGCAGCACTGGCCTGAGCCCTGGGGGAGCAAGCCTCGGGGAGCACAGGGGTCTCTGCAGTGCCGCCTCCCCGCCCCAGTGGCGGCTACTGCCGCCTGGCCTCAGGGAGGAGCATGGGGAAGCCAATGGTGGTGGAAGGCCCGACTTCAGAAAGCAGAGCTGTGGGGCCTTCGGTTTCCCCCTTGTCCTGAACCAGATCCAGAGCTGAAGCTCTCAATAGCAGGGGGGATGCCCAGAGGGGGGTGAGCTGACACGTGGGAGAAAGGCAGCCCAGGCCTGATATTCGCTGGGCAGGTGCAGAGGGGAGGCAGCCACCACAGTGTTCCCCAGGGCTCAGTATCTGTGGGGGTCTCTCTGGTTTTCCACACAAAATGGCTTGAGCTCAGTAAACAATGCGTTCCCAGCCTCCTTGCAACGAGGCAGGGCTGCAGGACTAGTTTTGGCCCAAGGTCTGTAAGGACCACAGCTCCAAAGGCAGAGTGAGGATCTCACTGCCAGGCTACAGCAGAGAAGAGCCAGGTGCCACCTGCCCTCTGGGGCCACAGGCGCCCCTGCAGAACAGTGGAATTGCCAGCAGCCTGGGGCCCTGATTGTGGGGTGCAGAGTCCCAGCTGACCTGTGCAAGATGAAGTGTGTGTGAGAATAAGCCTTCGGGGGCCGTGAAGCCTGAAAGTTAAGTCGTTTTTGTAGCAGAACCTGACTTGTCCTAACTCATGCCAAGGACTTGGTTGGTACCAGAGACGGAAAGGTAAGGAAAACAACTGCCCTGGAATGGTGGGAGTGGTAAAGGTGGGGCAGGAGGTGGGGTGAAATCCACACCAGAGATTGGAAAGACCATGGCCACGTGATTACAGTGGCACATAGAACTGGAATGAGTGGCTCCAGGAGAAGACGTGGGAAAAGCAGACGTCGGCAGTGGGTGCCGTGGATGTGGGAAAGAACGGCGCTCGGGAGGGAACTGGCTGGGTGGCTAGCACAACAGAAAGAAAGTAGGAAGTTTCCAGAATGTCTGGCCTGGAAGAAGTAGAAGATGGAACTGCTTCTAAGCTCACCATGCAAGGTGAGCCTGAGATGGGCTTGAGGGACAATGCCTGGGGACATTGTGTAACGCATCAGATTTCCTCAGGCAAGATCTGGCGCATCCAGCCAGAGGAGCTCTATCCCCACAGAAGCCTAATCACAGAGGGGACTTATTGCCTGGGGCTGAGTGATACAGCATCAAGGGCTGGGCATTTAAACAGCAGACATTTATTTTCTCATAATCTGGAGGCTGGAAGTCCAAGAGCAAGGTGTCAGCAGAGCTGGTTCCCACGGAGGGTGCCTTCCTGGGCGTGCAGATGGCCACCTTCTCTCTGTGTCCTCACATGGTCTTCCCTCTGTGCATGTCTGTGTCCTAACGTCCTCTCCTGTGATGGACAGCAGTCACGTTGGAGTGTGCCCACCCCCACGGCCTCCTTTACCTTGATCCTCGCTGTAAGGACCCCAGCTCCAAACAGAGGTGCAGGGGGTTAGGACTTCGACCTGTGAATTTGGGGGACAGAGTTCAGCCCACAGCAGAAAGAGGATGGCGGGAGAGGAGGGAGAAGTCTGGGGCCAGAAGCAAAGACACACAGCAGAGAGCTGAGAATGTGTCTCAAGAAGCGCTGTGGTCATAGCTGCCTGTGTGGCTGCCACCTGCACGGCTGCCACCTGCACTGCCAAAGTCACATGACAAGCCCTGGCCTCTGAACCTTCCTGAGACTGGAAGGGGGCCTGCAGGGCTCTACGTAGCAGCCAAAGAAAGCAGGTCAGGCTGATGGGAGAGCAGGCTCTCCTGGGGCAGGAGCTGGGGCCCAGAGCACCTAGAGGCTGAAGGAGCTGTGCCCAGAGGGCAGCAGCAGGACCGACTCAGGGCACCACACTCCCCCCTGGTGTGGGCCCTGACACCGCTGTCACCGACAGGACATGCTCGCTGGGACCCAGGAAAGAGAACCGCTTACACAGGAGGGGCCCGAAGTCCTGGAGGGCTACGAACTTCCTGAGGCTCCGAGTGTTGTTCTAACCCCCCGAGAGGATGAGTGTGCTCAGGTGGCCCTGTGTCCAGGTCTGGAGCTGGGTTTCCGGCAGAGCTAAGGGCCGGGGAGAGCCAGGCTGGGGACCCAAGTCTGAGCCGGTTCCAGCCCAGCCCCCAGGGAAGGCAGCCAAGGCGGGCAGCACTTCAAATGCTTTCAGGTTATTTTATTTTATTTTACATAAGTGGAGACAAAAATTGGTTTCTTATGTGGTCTTATGCTTTCCAAGTCGCCACATCACTCCCAGCTCCTGCCACTCTGGGTGGAGTCTGGGTGGGGAAGGAGGGGAGGGTGGTGGCTCGGCGTGCCCTCCTCACACAAAGCGGCCTCCAGGGGCAGCCACGGCCGTGTCCACCTGGCCCTTGGTGACAGGCGCTCTCCAGTCCGGCCCTCTGGGCTTTCTGTTTGAGGTTGGGCAGGTTACCCAGCCTCCCGGAGCCTCAGTCTACCAACTATAGAACGGCCGGCGGGCGGGCTCCTTGGCATGAGCCGTCTGGGATGAGTGTCTCACTGCCCAGGAGCGATGTGTTGCAATAATACTTTACAGCTCACCTGTGAGGCCCTGGGTCGCTGCCCAGCCTCCTTCTGAGTCACTCCCTCCCCTCCCTCTCCTATCCCCACCTGCCCCAAGCAGGTGTAACGCATCAGATTTCCTCAGATTTGCTCACCCCCTTTACCACTCCCACCATTCCAGGGCAGTTGTTTTCCTTACCTTTCCGTCTCTGGTACCAACCAAGTCCTTGGCATGAGTTAGGACAAGTCAGGTTCTGCTACAAAAACAAATGACTTGACTTTCAGGCTTCACGGCTCCCTAAGGTTTATTCTCACACACACTTCATTTGGCCTCAGTTACCACTGATGTTCCCAGGGCCCCTGGAGAAGAAGCTCTCAGGGTGGGCACTCCAGGTCCTCTAACTGGTCCCCCTGCTCCACTGTCTCCCCTCAACTCCATGCCAACCACCAAACCCCTCACATGGCCTTGTCCTTGTGTGGCTCAACTGCTGCCCTCGGGGCAGTCACCAAGGCCCTTGAGGTCCTGCCCCGGACCACCCAGCAGCCTCATCTCCCTCCCCCCCTGATCCCGAAGGCTTGTGCTGAATACGCTATCCCTCTGCCAGAAATGCCCTTCCTCCCTCCCTCCCTTTCTTCTGCTCCCTGCTGAGCTCAGGTACACCCCCTGAAGCTTCCTGACCCCCAACCCCATCGCCCTCAAAGTCCCCAGAGCGCCCTGTGCTGTGTCTCTCAGGCCTTCCCTCCTGGCTCATAGTATTGCCAAGCCGTATCAGTGAGCTCCTGCTGTGTAACAAAGTACCAAAACTTGATGGTCCAAATCAACAAAAGTTTTTTTTTCGCTCATGAGTCTACCGCTCATCCAGTTCTCCCAGTTTCCACTGGTCTTGGCTGAACCCTCTGAGGCATCTGTGGTCAGCTGGCAGTTTGGCTGGGAACGGACTTACTTAGGACGACATCTATACTCACTTTCTATGCTGCACTGAGAATCACCCCCCACCTAGAGGCTTAAAACAGCACCATGTGTCAGCTTAGAAGCCCTGCACAGCACGGGCCCTCTGCCCACAGTCTCAGAAGGCTGACATCGGGGTGCTGTCTGGCTGCATTCTCACCCTTGTTGCCGGAAGAATTCAGCTCCTGGAGGCTATGGTCCTGGGGTCTCTATGGTAGGACAGCTGCTGTCCCAAGCAAGTCCCAGGCAGCCAAACCAGAGGGCCAAGAGTTAGACTCCACATCTTAGTGGAAGGAGCTGAGTGGCCCCTGGGGTGGGGCCCATTGCTGCCATGTCCCACACTGGAGTGGCCTCCACATGCACTGCCCATGGGGCTGCTAATGAGATCAAGGGGACGTGGGGCTGGACATGTTCCACTTTCAAGGCAGACCAGTAAAAGGACGCTGTGGCCTCCTCCAGGCTCCCCCCAGGGCCCTCCAGGCCAGGCAGCAGCTGGGAACCATGCCTAGTCAGCAGCCCATGGGCATTAGAGCCCCTGCCATAATTGCTGGGACCACAGGGAGGATGCGTGTCCCTGGTAACATGGCCTCCTTGCCCCAGGTGCCCAGATCAGAGGTGGGCTGAGCCTCAGGGGGCGTGGGGCAGAGGTGGCCCAGGCTGTGGTATGGCTCCTGGGAGGACATGCCTGTGCCCACCATGCCTGCTCCTGGGCCCCAACTCAGCCACACCTCATGGGTCAGCCTAGCTTAGGGTCCCTGGAGACCCACAGAGAACTTCACCATAGATAGTGGGGGGCTCGCCCCTGAGCAGCTGGGGAATGCTGTTGAGCCATGAGGAATTCTGAGTCCAAGTCTGGGGTCATTTCAGGAGATAGCTGTGGGGGTGTGGAGAGGGAATAGGGAAGAGTAGGAAAAAAGGGAGCAGAGGTTGGGGGGAATGTTGGACAAGTGGAGAGAAGGGAGAAATGGGCCACAGAGTGCCAGTGTCACCTTGCCAAATGCCCATTTGCCCCGGGGCCCTGTGTTCACAGCCCTCTGCTATCCTTACCCACAGAGGGACACAGGCCCAAGGAGCTCCTGGGCAGGGGCAGGAGTATTCCTGTATCACGGGTGGACTTTGTGCCTCCCCCCCCCCCCGCCCGGCCCGTCTGGTCTCTGTCTCAGAAGCTGACCTCCCTCCAGACCACTGGCATCAGGAGAGCATCCCTCCCCATCACAGGCAGGACTCGGACGCTGAAAGGGCGCCTGGGCTTCCCTGCTTTGCCCTAGACCCCTCGGAGGACACAGCCCCCGAGCCTGAAGGGACACATTCGAGGCACCACCCAAAGCACACCCCAAACCCCTCCCTAACCAGACCACCCTCTGCCCACATCGCAGTGGAATCCTAACCCCCAGCCTCCATTCAACAGGCATCATGGGCACCCAGCAGCCGGGCTCCCTCAGTCTGCTCATCTGCAAATGGGGAAGGGCAGCGCCGTCTACGGGACTTCCAGTAGAAATCAGGGACAGCTGGGTGCTGCCAGGTGGTGTGTACTCAGGGTTAGAGCCTTGGGTTTAGACCCTGGACTTGCCTGTCTCCAGTTGGGTGACTTTTGCACATGAGAGGGGCAAGGCCATCGGGCCGAGGACGATGTGTGTATTCCGTAGGCCAGGGGGCCACGCTGGGAAGGAGCGCTGACAGATGCCCGGCTCCGACTGCGTCTGGGGCCTTCAGCTCACGGGGCAGAGGCAGCCCAGCAGGGATTCACCCAAGGCGCTGTCGGGCCTGTCATTCAGGCCTAATCCCTGCCCTTTGTCTGCCTGCCAAGGGGCTTTGGGCTGCCACCTGCCTGAGCCAGGTGATGTCACAGGGAAAGAATGTGGTGGGTGGGGGCGAGTGAGGGGGCTCCCTGAGAGGCGCCTGTCCCCCCACCTGCAGCAGGCAGTGGGCAGCCCAACAGGAGACAATGTGACAACTCGGAATTCCCACTCCCGCCCCACACCCTCCGGGGGCCTTGGGTGTCACCCTGTCCTGCAGGTGGCACAAGTCTCCACGAAGTCAAGGATTCCACTGTCACAGAAGCTTCCAGAGCCTTGTTATAAGGGCCGTGCATGGCCGGCCTTAAATTATAAATCAGTGCATGAAACAGAACAGCTGGGGTGTCTGTTTCTAGGCCTCCATCAGGCCCCCAAGTTGGCTGCAGAACCACGTGGGCATTTTCTGGGGGAGCACGATCCTGGCTCCGTGGGATCCCCAGGGAAGTGGGGGCCATCATCCTGTGGGCTCAGAGATGGCCTCCCTGAACCTCAATTTCCCCATCTCTGAAACAACTCTGATGTCCCCCCACGGCCCTCCCACCAGCACAGGAAATCCTAGTCAGTTTCCTAACCTCCTCTGGTCACTCTTAGTCACCTCATTCCTGCATCCCCCACCCCTGCAGGGCAGGGCCGGCTCCCAAGGAGAAAGGGAGAGAGGCCTGGGTGCGTGGACTCAGGTGCTCTGTGCCCAGCCTGGGACTCTCCCTACAGGCCCCTCAGGACTCTTCTCCAGAGGCATTGGGGACCCTCCTCGTATCTCTGCTAACGTTTCCTTCCCTCAGTCAGTCATGTGATGACTGGGCGTCCAACCTCCTTCCACGTGGGGATGCCAGCATCCCACAGGACCTCAGCATCCGCAACTGGTCCTCTGAGATGATAAAGGGTGGAAAGCACAGAGGGTTGGGCCATGCCCAGAAAGGCACACGTCTCCCAGACCATTGCACTGACAAAACCATTCCCCAGGCCTGGGATGCAGGGAGCCCGGGACAGGCGCTCCTCTCGTGTTCCAAGGAAAGGAAATGGGATGTGTGGAATCTTCCCACCACACTCGGTGTGTCCCATAACTCCCGGTCATCTTTTAGGAATGGCGATATCTAGTCATGAGTCTTCTTTCAGAAATTAGAGTGTCCCATCCTTCAGAACAATGGAAGCTCTGAACTTGATCCAAATCACACCATCGCTCCTCCCCTGGAGCCAGGGTGGACTTCCTGCTGGCCCCAGGGCCAGGTCTGAGCATACCTGATGGGGGAGTGGGGGCGGCCGTGGGTTCTTCCATAGATGGTCTCGCTGTCCTGACCCTGGCTGTGAGTGAAGTCAGCTCTCAGGGCACGTCTGGATGTTTGGGAGATGCCCTGGCTGCCCCCTTTCTGTGTCTTCTCTGGCATAGGCAATGCCACCTCTTTCCCTGACTCTCGTGACTCTCCCCCCCACCCCTGCTCTCACTGTTGAAGTTCCATTGTGCCCCTGTCCTGGGCAGCGTGGTGGGCAGGATCCTGAGATGACCCAGGGCCCACCCAGAGGCCCCCTCCCCTGACTGTGGCAGGACCGTGAACGGGCTACTAATCAGACTGTCCTGGGTGGGCCTGACCTACTCAGGGGTAGGACACTTTAAAAGAAGGTGGATTGTCAGAGAGATGCACCCCCATGGCCTGGGAGGGCACAGGCAGCCATGGTGTGAACTGCTTCTGGGGGCCCCCGGCCACATGGGTCGCCTCTGGGAGTGAGGACAGTTCCTGGAGGACAGCCTCATCCCGCAGCTGCAGGGACCTGAATTCTGCTGACCACAGGGCGCTTGGAGAGGACCTGAGCCCTGGATGAGACCACAGCCCCCAGCAACACCAAGACGTCAGCCTGAAGACCCGAGCAGCGGCAGCAGCTAGGCCACACCTGGGCACTGGCCATGGGGACCGCGAGATGTCAGTCTGAGCTGCTGTCTCACTGAGTGGCAGCTCCTTGTGCAGCTTAGAAAATGAATGCCGGCAGGACTTGGAGGGCTCCTGCCTGGAGTAGTTGCATCCTTTCCTAAGGCCACCCAGCCCCTCCCTTCACCTCCCAACGGCTCCCAGAGTCCCTGGTGGGCGAGGCCACAGCTCACTGTGACTCCAGGGTACACACCGTGTAGGGGTTGAATAACGTCCCCCAACTGTCACATCTGCCTGGCTCCTATGAGTATCACACTATTTAAAATCAGGGTCTTTGCAGGTGTAATGAGTTAAGGATCTCGAGGTGAGATCATCCTGGATTATCCTGGTGGCCCAAAATCCAATGGTAGGTCCTTCTAAGAGGCAAGGACATAGACACACACAGGAAGAGGCCACGTGACAATGGAGGCAGAGGTTGGAGGGATGAGACCACAAACCAAGCGACGCCAGGGAACACCAGAAGCTGGAGCGGCCTCTGGGGGAGCACAGCCTGCCAGACCTGGGGAACACACGTTTCTGTTTTAAGCCCCAGTTGTGTTGCTTCCCCAAGGCAGCCACAGAAAGCCGTACAGACCCTGAGGTCTCCTCACCAGTCCGCAGGTCTCCCAGGTCTGCCCTCCTGGGGGAGTCGGCGGAACAAGACTGGGTGAGGCCCGGCAGCAAACAGTCCAGGCTACGGAAGGGAGTCCCTGTGTCTTGGACGCAAAGCACCTTCTCTCCCTCCACAGAGAAAAATGAGGGCTTGGGTGTGTGACCTCGGGAGTCCAGCAGAATTCAGGCATTCCTGTCCCTGACCAAGGGGAAATCAAGGCTCAGAGAGGGGAAGTGGTTTGCCCGAGAGCCAGCCATTGTCCCCAGAACACGCTCCGAGGCTGCAGAAAGAGCGGGACAAGAATGTTAATTGCAGCCATGTTTTTGTTGCAAAACCCCAGACCAGCCTAATTGTGTCTTCGTCAATAGAGGTGTGACTCAATGAGTTCGGAAGCCCTCTGAGGCTTTCTGCAGGTTTAGACAGGACAGGTCCCCGAGACTCATGGGGAGTGGAGGAAGCGACCTGCACAGTGAAGTGCAGAAACACGATCCCGGGAGCCTTTGACAGCCCAGTAATCCCGAGGCAAACAGCCCATCGCAGGAGGACGGTTTTGAAACAATCGGGGAAACGTGGAGACTGACGGGGCATTAGATGATATTAAGGGACGACTGCTAATTTTGCTAAGTGTGCTGATGGAATCGTGTCAGAGGAAGAAGGAGCCCTACCTGGGGAGGTGCTTGCAAGTGAGACAGTGCTGCCTGGGGTTTGCTTGGAATAATGCATCCGGGAGGGGCACACAGAGTGGTCTTAAGAGGAGAGGGGTGGGGCTTTGGAATGGGCACGTGGGCTCTTTATAACCATCCTGTTTATTTGAAAATTTCAGCAAAAGAAGGTAAGCCCTGTAAAACAGTACTGTTTCCTACAGGTACACATGCGTATAAATACAGACATGTTTAAATGTCTGCCAAGGTGTGCTCCCAGCAGGCAAAGGGGGACACCTGTGGGGTGGGACAGGGGATTGGGAGGGGCAGCTCTCCATGCGGATGTGAAGCTTAACTTTTGGGGCTTTAATTTTTTTTAACAGAGAGCACGCCTAGAGGTTTTACTCATCTACTTGAATGCTGCCCCAACCAAACCATCTAGAACAGTGGTTCTCAAGCTTCTGGCCCTTTAAATACAGTTCCTCATGTTGTGACCCAACCATAAAATCGTTTTCGTTGCTACTTCATAACTGTAATGTTGCTACTGTTATGAATCATAATGTAAATATCTGATATGCAGGATGGTCTTAGGCGACCCCTGTGAAAGGGTCGTTCGTCCGCCAAAGGGGTCGCGACCCACAGGTTGAGAACCGCTGATCTAGAAGAAGAAAAGAGACAGAGGGTACAAAGGTTCGCCTTATTGGTGAATTAGTTCCTGCATCTGCTGTACAGCACAGTGACTAGAGTTAACAGTATTGTAATGCATATTTGAAATTACCAAGAAGGTAGATTTTTTTTTAATTGACTTCAGAGAGAGGAAGGGAGAGGGAGAGAGAGATAGAAACATCAATGATGAGAGAGAATCATTGACTGGCTGCCTCCTGCACGCCCCCTACTGGGGATGGAACCCACAACCCACACATATGACCTTGACCAGAATCAAACCTGGGACCCTTCAGTCCGCAGGCTGACGCTCTATCCACTGAGCCAAACCAGCTGTGACAAGATTTTAAGTGTTCTCACCACCAAAAAACAAAAAACACAAAAAAAGGTAACCATGTAAGGTGATAGATATGTTAATTAGTTTGATTGTGATGGTCATTCCACAATGTATACATATATCAAAACATCACATTTTACACTTTAAATATATACAATATTCATTTGTCATTTTTCAAAAAAGAAGAGAAAACTGATGCTGTGGGACTCCAGGCACCATGACCCCGCCCACTCTGCCCCCCTGCTCCTGAGACAGCGACCCCTTCAGTGCCTGCATGTCCCCCGACTGAGGCCACCCCCACACACCAGGGACAGGAGCACAAACATGGAATGAAGAGTAGGGTTTTCAGTAACCCCAAGAGGGGAGGCTCCGGGGTGGAGGGGAGCTGGCCCAGTGTGAATCCAACCATGCGCTGGAGAGCCACTTCGGCTCAGTCTTCATAGTGGGCGCCACAGTGTCCTCAAATGTATATCCACCCCGAATCCAAGAACATGACCCTATTTGGAAGTAGAATCTTTGCAGACATGATTAGTTAAGAGGAGCTCATACACCTCTTGGAGTAGGAGGGGCCCCAAACCCAAGGGCTGGTGTTATAAGGAGAGGAGGAGGTGCGGACAGAGAGGCGCACGAGGGAGAGGCCACATGAAGACAGGCAGAGAGTAGAGTGATGGGGCCACCAGCCCAGGGACACCCAGAGCCCCCGAAGCTGGAAGAGGCAGGAAGGAGCCTCCCTGGAGCCTCTGGAGGCGGCGCAGCCCTGCCACACCTTGACCTCAGGCCTCCAGCCTCCAGAACTGGGAGAGGATGGACGTCTGATGTTTAAACCCCCCAACTGATGACACTGTCGTGTCACCTCCAGGTTTGAGTGGGGACCACAGCAGTGTCTTGTCACAGATGTGGCTGTTCTTAGGGTGAGCGTAGATGATATTCACTGAATAATGGGCACGTGAATGGAGGCCGGTGACAGTGGTGCAAACCAGATCAGGCACCAGGGCCCAGAGGGGTGGCTGTAGGTTGGGCTGGACCCAGCGCTCAAATGGCATGATCGGATTTAATTTCCCTTCCCTCAGGCTCTGAAGCTGGCACGCAGGTTCTCTGCCCGCGCTCTGCCCTCAGGTGCTCTCTCAGCTGCCTGGGCAAGGACCCTGAGGGTCCGGCCACATGGCCCACCCAACAGGTGTTTATTGCGTACAGTTCTGAGTCTGCGTCCTCGTGTGGCAGAGAGCTGTGTGTCTCTTCCGCTTCTTATAAGGACACCAGTCCTGTCGGATTAGGGCCCCACCCTTACAGCCTTATTTAACCCGAATCACCTCCGCACAGACCCCATCTCTAACACAGACACACTGGAGGTGGGGGCTTCACCTTGTGGATTTGGGGGGCAGGACTCAGTCCACAGCAGTCCCTCTACTTGTCCCCACTCAGCCGACCCACACACTGGCCCCTAAAGACCCAACCTGCCCTCGTCCCTCCTCCTTCCCTCACTCTCTGTCATCAGCAGGACAGTGTCCGTGGCCAAAGCCACACAGACCTTCTGCTCCTCTGCCCCACAGCTGCTCCTCCCTCACATAGAAACTGACCGAGTGACTGGCTTTGACAATGGGAGGTGGCAGGAGGGACCCTGTCACAGCAGGGCTGGGCCTTTCAGGGCCTTGTAGCTCCATGGCCACTTCCTGGGACATTTCTTCCCAGGGTGCTCCTGCCTCCCAGACCACTAGGATGGCCGTCTCCCTGGACTCCAGCAAGATGAGAAGCCATGTGGAGAGAGCAGTTCTGGGGAGGAGAGAGGTAGAGATGGAGACCCAGCCCCCAGCCCCCAGCCAGGCCTATGAGGGAGACCAGCAGACAGCTATTGAGTTGGCCAGCTGACACCACCCAGCTCTACCCAAATTGTAGAATCTGGAGCAATTACATTATTATTATTGTTATTGTTATTGAAAATGCTAAGTCTTGGGGTGGCTGTCACACAGCGATATTAACTGATGCAAATCTCCACTCATCTCTGGGGCTTTGACCAGAGAAATGGAGTCAGAGGTGCAAACTGCGCCACAGCCGCTGCCCTGGGTGCCTTAAAGAGAAGCCTCGGGAGGGGCATGGTGAGCGGAGGGGAGGGAGAGAGCATTGGGAGTTTGGGTCAACTTCTATCCCTGCTCTGCACCTCGGTCTTGGATTGGAGCCTGTCTTTCAGGCACCATTTAGCCCTTCTAGCGGACATGGGCAATCGGGCAGCCACCATCCATGGCACCTTCTTCTAGAGATAGCACCCGATTTCCTCTCCAAATCCCCAGTTCCCTTGGACACGACCAGCTTGGACCACCTGTCCTCACCGCTGTGGAGACACTTGTGCGAGGACCCCTGAGGCCTGACCGCGGAACAGAGCTCTGAGGACCTCTTCCCAAGGCGTCCCCAGCTCAGGGCTCCTTGTAGTCCACAGAGGCGGGTCCCAGGTCAGGGTGCTGTAAGCCCAGCTCTCCCACTCACCACCTGTGCAACCTTGAGCAAATTGCTCTCCCAGTCAGCGCCCCAGTCTTCCCATCTGTGAAATGGGCTAATCATGGCCCACTGAAAGGATCCGATGGTAGGCACCCAGCACACTGTCAGCCCTCACGAAACCTTGGTCCATGTAGCTGTTGTGACATTGTTACCATCAGTCCTGGTTTCAGGGTCTCCTGGGACTGGTCCTGTTAGTATCTCTTTCCAAACCTTGCACTCAGGCTGCTCCTCACCCTGTAAGCTTCCAGGTCATCCCTCCCTGTGCAGCTGGCAGCAGAGCTCCCCTGGCTCTCACGGCCCACACCAGCTCTGTGTCACTGCACAGATTCCCACTGGGAAACAAATAGAAGAGTCCCCCCCACCCTCTATACTGAAGCAGGATGGGGGGTGGGGGGGCGAGTGGCCAAGGGCTACCCCTCCCCATCTAAGACTCCAGAAGGTCCCAGGCTCTGACCCCAGTAGGCAGAACAGGAGCCCTGGCGTTCATGTACCCTCCCTCTCCCCTAGGGAGACCAAGGCGAGAACATCTGCACTATGCGACATTTTGTCAAGGGAAGGCCATTGGGCAGGTGGTGGGAGCGACCCCCATGGCCCATCTGCTGTGGGCTAGCCCTGTGTCTGAGGTCCTGCTGGCCACTGAACAGCACCAAACATCATCGACAACAATACAAGTCAGGGCCCACAGTCACCCTCAGTCCACACTAGGCAGGAGAGATGTAGTGTCCCATTTCACAGATGAGCAAACTGAGGCATGGACAGTGTCCCCAGTGGGGCCAGCATTGGATGCAGAGAGCTGGCTAGAGTCTATGTCCTGGTGCCCAAGGTCCAAGCCAGGATTCCTAGAAGGAAGGAGGTAGCAGGGGTCACCTGCCAGCCTGCCCCACCCTGCCTGGCCACACTCCACCTCTGATCACCCAGGGTGTGACAGGCACAGAGAGGAGCTGAACAGGATGGGGAGACCCAGTGCCTAATCCCCCTGCCCTAATTGGAAGAATCAGGGGAAGTCACGGCGGAGCCCGGCGTGCGGCCTGCAGGAGACCTGCAGTCATGTAAATGATTAATGTCAGCTCCATGGAGGGCTGGGGTCCACAGGAAATTGGAGTCAATGAATTTAAGAGAGAAAGTCCTTGTTTAAACAGAACTACTTTAGAAAATAAATACTGCCGAACCTGATGGTAAATACAGATATTTGTGCAGAATGGAGGTGGAAAGATGAATTTAATAAAGTTGGCTGCACGTGGCACTGCTCCATGGCTGTCCGGCCAGTGTCACGGCAGTCTGGGCTCCTGAGAGCAGGGCTGGGCAGCCTGCTGCCTGTCCCACTCCACCACCACCTTGCTCCATGACCTTGGCATCAGAGGGGTCTGCGGGCGAGTGTGGAGCTGTAGGCCCCCCACGCTCCTGCCCACAAACTCACAGCCACCAAGTCAAGGCCACTCAGGCTCTCCATGTTGCCCTCCCATTGGGGTTCCCTCTTATGTCTCCCCTCCTAGCAACAGGAGAATCTATGACTAGTATGCCCCCTCCTCCAAGAAGACCTCCATGGCTCTGCTGACATGGCCAGCATGCTGTGCACCCACAACCACACTCACACGCTGTGGGCCTACAGCCTCTCAAACCGGCCCAGGTGGGTGAGGTGAGCCTCCAGGTGGACTTCTAACACCCCCACTGGGTAGAGGGAGAGACGGGGACTACAGACAGTGAAGAAACTCACCTGAGGGAGGAGGGACCCCAGCAGGGCAATCCTGTTCCCCAAGGCAAGGAAGGGTGCCGGAAACTCCCGACTCCCTACATCTCCTCCCACCACAGCTCCTGCCTCACCTCCTGTAAACCAAGGCCAGAGACCCAAACAGAATTAGATGGGTCCCCCCTGGTGGAGGCTACATAACTGGCAGATAGTACTAGAAAGGGTGTGTCCACAGGCTGTGAGCTGGGCCAGGTCAGGAGGAGGTGAGTGGCTGGATCACCCTGGTGCCCTGGGGCGGCCAGGGATCCCAGTGCTGCCGGCACCATCATGCCTCCTCCTGGGAGGCTCAGGATGGCTGACACTATCTCATAAAGACAGGTCAGCCTCACAGGTACCCCAGGGCACCCACTCCATGTATACACGAGGCCCCCACAGCGGCTGGTCACACTGCGAGGCCTGGGCTCTGCCACCTCCCTCCTGGCAGAGTACCTGGCCTACAGGAAGCCCACAGGAACCCCTGAGAGATTTCAGCCACTCTAGACCCTCCGAGGCACGTGCTGTCACCACCTCACCTTCCAGGCGGGGAAACCCAGGCCGCACAGCATGTGGGATGCACTGAGGTGGCCGGGGCAGGACTGCTTGGATGCTGGAACCTCCGTGTCCCTACCAGACTCATAGGCCACCTCTGCTGCTGGAGCTCAGCTGGAGCCAGTGGCCCACCATCTGTACCCCTTTTCCAGATGAAAAGACTGAGTCCCCAGAGATAGCTGGCCAGAGGAACCCCCTGCCTGGGAGGTCGTGAGCCTCCCTGAGGACGGCTGTACGCCAGCGTGGGAGACCAGGCTGGGAGCAGCGATGCTGCTGTGTCAACATCTGTGGATACGGTGATTTACACGGGCCTCCTAATCCCCTGCCAGGCACCCTGACTCATGCGGCCTGGCACCCCGCTCGCACCCGCAGGTGGACGGGCATTCACTGCGACGGCTGCACTGTTATTTTTTCATAAGCCTGCCTTGAAATTTGTCAAACCACATATTGTTCGCGCACACGCCCGTCAGCAAAGCTCGAGCCAGATGGGCCAGCTCCCCCCACGCGCTCCAGGCAGTGAAGTTACACACCAACTTCAGTTTTATGTCAAACCTTTAAGAGGGGAAATAAAAAAGAAGACGGAGGAGAGATTTTTTAAAAAGAAAGAAACAAGTCGGAGTCTGAACAGGCAGGACTGTGATCGCGCACAAACCCTGGCTCACCGGTGCCGGGTTTTATATGGAAACTCGGGCAGCGGTAAATAGAACTTCCCGGCTGTCAGGCGTTCATTAGCGAGGTGCGCATAATTTATGTATTTAAGAGCTGCCTCAGCCAAGCTATCACACGGGGAGCATGCTTCATAGGTGTTAGTGTTTATACGGACAGTAAATAAATGTCAAACACACACAAAATCCACTCGCAGGCGAGCGCTGACGGGGCCCCATCCATCATCCGCCCAGCTGGAGACCGAGGGGCTGCCAAGGCCCAGGGCAGGCCGGCCTGGCAGTGGGGCTGGCAGGGCCGGAAAAGGCCGTGTGAAGGCAGGAGGTCTTGGGGCTCACACCTGTCCAGAGGGGCAGGAGCCCCTGGCGGGTGTGGGGTCTGCCCATCCCCTCTGTTCATCCGTGTCAGGCCAGGCTCCGCGGGCTCCCCTGCATGAGGCTGCAAGATCTGGTCATCTCTGCTCAGCCAAGGCTGAGAGCCTCGAGCTGCCTCGGAGACCAGAGTGGCCAGGAGCTAATAATAGCAGCTCTGCCGGGGTTTCCACCCATCGGCCCACAGGTTCCTCCTGCTGCCTCCCACGTAGGTCCTGTGTTTTAAGGTTTGGAGCTATTTTTAATAATAATTTTTAAAAATCATTTTTGCAGTTCTTTTTTGTGGTCCACATTCAAAATTAACATATAGATGAACCATCAGAGCCAGTCCCCTACTCCTGCCCCACAGACTGACTGGGTCTTCTGCAGTTTGGGGGGCCATTGCAGAAAAGTGTGTACATCAACAGAACCCCTTACACACACACACACACACACACACACACGCACGCACAGGCACACACACACACACACACACACGCGCGCGCGCGCGCGCACACACACAGGCACACACACACCCTGTCTTTCTTCCTAAGGCCAAACCCTGGGCTCAGCTGGCAGACACGGAGCTACCCAGGCCTCCTGGGGGGGGTGCCCCACCAAGTTTGCACCCCGCCCCCCTTGTTGCCCACAACCAGCCAGGGCTGTAGCCCCAGGACTGATGTTCACACTGAGGGGCTGCTATGGGTGCAACTATGTCCCCTCCACATGCATATGTTCAAGTCCTAACCCCTGGGACCTCAGAAGGTGACTAATTTGGAAATGGGTATCTCCGAGATGAGTAGCTAAGATGAGGTCATGCTGAGTGTGACTGGTGTCCTTACGAGAAGGATGGGTTTGGACCCAGGCGTGCGCGCAGTGGCAATACCATGTGAAGTGAAGGCAGAGACAGGGTGACGCGTCTAAAAGCCCAGGGACGGCGAGAGGGACGGACACCGCGGCGGAGGGGGAGGCCCCCAGATGCTCTCACCGCCCAGGAGCAGCTCTGCCAGCAGCTCGACCTCGGACTTCTGACCTCAGGACAGTGGAGGATACATTTCTGCAGGTTAAGCCCCAGTCTGTGTCATGGCGGCCTAGGAGGCTCCCCCGGGCCATGGACATCTCAGGAAGGTGGTGAAGGCACAGACTTTGAGACTGGGCAGGACTCACCTCGCTGGGGCAAGCCCACGGAGTCACCTTGCCCCTCAGAGCTCCGTTTCTCTATCCCGCTATGGGACCTGCCTCGGGGCTGCTTCGGGCCCAGATGGCTGCAGTCCACATAAGGCGCTGGGGGCTGTGCCTGGCACACGGGCTGCCCGCGTAGAGCCAATCAAGGCTGTTATTCAGAGGCAGCTCGAGTGTAGAGCCATCATAAAATCCATCATAAAACTACTCCCTGCTGTGTGGCTGGGGGCCTCTGCAGTGACCCCCAGTGGGGTGTCACACATATCAGGTGGGCAGAGGCTGCTGAGTGGAGCAAGAGCTGGTCAGGGTGACCAGGCTGTCAGAGACTAAGTGACAAGCCGGCCCAGAGAAGGTGAGATCCTCTGGCTTGAGGATAAGTCTGTGGCTGAGTTGAGGCTGGAGCCCGTGCTCCCACTTCTAGCATCATCCTCCCCACAGACACACTGGGCACTGGGGCTCCCTGCTGTGGGAGTGTCCCATTCCTGGGTCCTCCTCCTGCAGGGACCCTGGGGAGGCCTGGCACTCACCCGTGTGAGTCAGCTGTGGCTACCATGACACTGCATAACACTCAACCACAGGAGCGCGTGCAACAGGAGCGTGGGTCCCCTTGCTCGCCTGTGGCCTGCGTGGCCTGGTGACCGTGTGGCTGAGGATGAGAGGCCTGGTGGGTGCAGCGGGCTCCTCTCCTGCACCAGCAGCATATGCATAGCCGTGGGGCACCGTCGTCCTGCAACAGTGCCCGGTGTACACAGGGAACATGTACTTTCAGGACCTGTGTCCCAAACGAGCCTAAGCACCAGGGTGTGAACCCCACCTCTTTCTAGGAAGAGCCCCAAAGTGGGCCTGTTGCAGAGCCACAGCCACGGGCAGCAGCTGGATTATTGCTCACAGATGGCCAGGAGCACGTGAGAGGCCTATGACCAGCACAAACATCGCTGTCCAGTTATGGCTTTCACGGGCACAGAACGGTACGAACAGCGAGGGCAGGCCCACTGCAAGGATGACGTTAAACGTGTAAGGTCCCCAGGCGTGCAGCCTGTGACACACACATGACTGGAGCGTGCTAAAAACTGACTAACCCAGGCCACCTCCTGCTCAGAGAACATTCATGTTGTTTATAGGGAGAAACCGAAGGCATGGCAGGTGGCGACATTTCAGGCCCTGTCACAGGCAGGGGGTGGGAGAGACACCTCAGACACCTAGGGACAAAGGCAGCTCTGGAGAACACAGGCAGGGACCAGCCTTGGCTTGTGTCAGCATCAGGCAGAACCATGCAAGTGTGAGGAACTGGAGTCCCGGCTCCCAGCAACAGCAGCGTTTCCAGTGAAAACAATCTACAGATCTTAGCGGACCACAAGCTGAAATGAGAAATTGATAGCTCAGCAAAGACCCAGGCTCAGGATGCAAAAGGTGAACTGTGCTATCTTAGAAGCTGAGAGGAGGTGTCACCTGAACTACAGCTGGAGACACACCCTCTCCCCTCTCCCCTCCCCGCCAACCCCGCACCCGGCCATCTGAAGAAAAGATCTCCATTACGTGCTCTACATTGTGCAAAGGACGGTAACAACGCACTGT
>NW_005354426.1:334204-334459 GCF_000412655.1 Myotis brandtii | reverse complement strand
ACCAACTGCCAGCTCCTGAGCCAGGGAGATAGGACAAGATCTAGAAGGAAACTGAGTCCTCCCCCCTCCCCCCGACTGGAGGGCAGGGCAAGGCCTCCTCGCACCTCCAGCCTGCAGTCCAGCTCTGTGCTCCCTCAGCACAGAGACTCTGAAGATGAACACAGGCCTGAGCACTACAGGCCCCACCCACCATGGACCATCCCCACCATGGACCATCCCCACCAAGGACCATCCCCACCCAGGACCATCCCCACC
>NW_005354426.1:324305-330650 GCF_000412655.1 Myotis brandtii | reverse complement strand
CCCACCATGGACCATCCCCACCATGGACCATTCCTACCCACCATGGACCATCCCCACCATGGACCATTCCTACCCACCATGGACCATCCCCACCATGGACCATTCCTACCCACCATGGACCATCCCCACCATGGACCATTCCTACCCACCATGGACCATCCCCACCATGGACCATTCCTACCCACCATGGACCATCCCCACCATGGACCATTCCTACCCACCATGGACCATCCCCACCATGGACCATTCCTACCCACCATGGACCATCCCCACCATGGACCATTCCTACCCACCATGGACCATCCCCACCATGGACCATTCCTACCCACCATGGACCATCCCCACCATGGACCATTCCTACCCACCATGGACCATCCCCACCATGGACCATTCCTACCCACCATGGACCATCCCCACCATGGACCATTCCTACCCACCATGGACCATCCCCACCATGGACCATCCCCACCACAGTCCCTGCCCCATCCACAGGCCCCACCCCACCACAGGTCAAACTGGATGGAGAGGCACCCAGCCACATTGCTAGCAACCAGAGCTGGCACGTTACAGTTTGCAGGGACTTTTGCCTTTGGTCCACCATGGACCATCCCCACCATGGACCATCCCCACCACAGTCCCTGCCCCATCCACAGGCCCCACCCCGCCACAGGTCAAACTGGATGGAGAGGCACCCAGCCACATTGCTAGCAACCAGAGCTGGCACGTTACAGTTTGCAGGGACTTTTCCTGCCTTTGGTTTCACTGACGGCTCTGTGATGTGCACAGGCCAGGGTGCGTGATCCTGATGGGAGGGAATTCTGTCCCCCTGTGCTGGGACTAGCCCTCCAGTTTCCCGCGGGGACCTGTCCCTTCCTCCATTCTCTGGTTCTGGCAGAGTGGCCCCCATCCTGATGCAGGGAGCCTCACAGGGAGCTGGTGGGAGGGGTGCTGCCCGGCTGATTGGCATGGGGCACGGGCTTCCCTGGGCACCTACACCAGCGCCACCAGGAAAGGAAGCTGGCAGAGAAGGGTGCTGAGGAGCCACAGGCTGGGCTGGTCGGCTTCTTCCCCCGCTTGTGGATTTGGAATTCTGACGTCAGCAGAGAGAGAGGTGAGAAAACCGAGTTCCTGGTGCTGGGACCTCTGCTGAAGCAATAGAGCAGAGCTCACTCCCAGCCGGTGCACAAATGCGCCTCCTCCTCCTGGCAGCCCTCCCCGCCCACTCCGGAAGACATGGCTGTGTGTGCGAGGGGGGCGTGTGAGGTACATGTGAGTGCTGTGCACGAACGTGTGTGAGGTGTGTGAGACTATATAATTGTGTGTGAGAGGCGTGTGTGAGTGCAAGCAAGTGTGTGTGAGTGTGTGCGCTGTTGTGACAGAAATTCCCAAGGCAGAGGCAGAAGCCAGGCAGTGTTGAGAGTGTGCTGGGAGCCAGGGGACATGTCCTGGGGGAGGGCGATTCCAGGAGTCAGCTGGGCGGTGGCAGCACCACGGAGCCAGAGCACTCGCTGTCTGCTTCCCAGCCGCTGCCTCCTGCCTCCTCGCTGCTCAGAGGAGCCCAGAGCTTCGCCCACCCACCCAGAAATGGGGACCCCAGGGCTGCGTTCCCAGGAGCAGCCTTCACCCCGCAGTTCCCAGAGGCCCAGGGCAGCAGGCCTGGCTCCCTAGCACGGAGATCTCATGGCCATGAGTGGACACTGACACCTCGGTCACTGTCCTCCCCAGTGACAGGTGGCACCAAGGAGGCTATACCACACCTGGGCTTCCTGCCTCTACCCACCCCCACCTTCCAGAAGCCTCTGTGAGGACCCCACCCACCTACCCACCCATAGGCCCTGCACTGGCCTCTCCCCAGAGCCACCCCTCTCCCCACCTTTCTAAAGCCCAAATCAGATCTGCACCCTGATAGACACCCCCTTCCCGCATTCCCCTCCAGAGCTGGGGGACCCCGACCTGAAGGTTTGCTGGTGTAGGAATGGTGTGCCTCGCCTGTGCCACTGAGGAGCCTCAGACTCTGCGCTCAGGGTGCCCTGCGTGTGACAGGTGATCATGGCCACACTGCCCCAGGGCTGCTCTGGGGTAACAAGCCAGTGCACACTGACCCGGGGATGGGGGGGGCGTTGCCCCAGTTATGGGGTTTGCCTCACCTTGAGGAAACCGACGTGGGGGTTCTGTTGACCAGACAGTGTCACCCACAAACCCCCTCATGCAGTGTTAACCAAGGCCCAGTGTTGCAGCACCCCCAAAGCAGAGGACCGCAGCCCCTTGTCCTCGGAACTGCACGACGGATGTGGAACCCCTGCCCTGGGAACTGCACGACGGTGACGTGGAAAGAAGACTCCAGCCTCCCTTGGAAGCCACGCTTACTTTCCCATCTTTAGACTGCAAAGTGCAGTAGTTCCGTTTGTACCTGGCCCCTCCTGGCCCCTGGGCTGTACATACCCCACTATGGAGACCCCAACCCACAGACACGTTTGTGCGCAGTCTTCTTGCTGCTGCCTAGTGCCTCCCTTGCCCTCCCAGGCGTACTGAATTCCCCCAGCTCTCTCCCACCTCTCCCACCTGGCCAGTCCTCCTCACCCCCATAAGATGGAAGGTCGCCCTTCCTGGTCTGGCCACCTCGTCCTTTGGTACATGCCACTCTCCCTTGAGTCTGTGCTGGGTTGGGCTCCCCCAGCTCCTCCATGCTGGGCTAGCATTTGCCCCAGGGAACACTAGATCATGTCAAGCCTGGCAAAAAGTTGCTACTGGCATCCGGTGGGTAGAGGCAACGCGGCAGGACCCAGGAGCCCCACAGCAGGGGATGGCCCAGCTCAGAGCTGAGCGCTAGAGCAAGGATGCAGTTGGCCAGGGATCGCAGGCCAGGCCCTCACAGTCTGAAGCACACACCACCCCCCCATCTTGCTTTTCTTTTCCCTGATTCTGTTGTCAGGAAAACACACAGGAGCACCCACTGACCGAGCACCAGCCTGGAAGGATTGGGTTTCATGGTAATTGGGCCCATCCCGGGGGGTGGGGGACAGGTAATGGGGAGAGGGGTACTGGGGATAGATACTGGGGGCACAGCACGGGGTGATGAGGGTAAATGGGGCCTTCGGATGTGCTCTAGTCCATCTTTGTACATGAGGGACCCAAACTAGATTCCGACTATGGCCCTGGGCCGATGCCCGGTGGAGATGGATGGGTGCTACCGCGCCCTTACACACATGCCCTCGAGATCTCCAGCCCCTGAGCCCTCACTGCTCATGGTACAGCCAATAAAAGAAACGGGGGCTTCTAACCCCCCCCTACCCTCTGATGGAGCTCACCTTGCCCCCAGCAGACCTCGGAGTGCAGAGCCAGGCGTTTCTCATCTCAGGGGACTCGCACTCACACCCACTCCCCTGCGCAGAGGCCTCGCTATTGTCACCACCCCAGCCACTCTGAGAAACAGCCATCTTTCTCGATGGAGAGTCTGTCCATATTCCCCTGCAAGGCCACACGGAGACCCCA
Organism: Myotis brandtii; assembly: GCF_000412655.1. Classification (NCBI taxonomy): domain Eukaryota; kingdom Metazoa; phylum Chordata; class Mammalia; order Chiroptera; family Vespertilionidae; genus Myotis; species Myotis brandtii. Next base: position 327,158 of record NW_005354426.1, on the reverse strand, counting down.
GGGCTGGCCTCAGCCCCCACGAGACCTCGTCTCCCAAGTCTGACACTGCGGCCTCAGGAATCCCACTAATCAAGTGCCTGCACCTGACACCTGACCGTTGGTCGAATTCGCACAAGGATGGACATCAGAGCTAAGGGGAGCAGCTATGGGCGTGGGCCAGGCTTGCCAGCCCCCGGCATGATGCTGGGCATGAGGTAGTGCTGGCTCATGGCTCAGGTGACGGCTGCCACATCTGGCCCTCCCCTGGCTGTACATGGGCAGCGGAACCAGGGTCGGAGTCCAGCAAGACAGGGATGTGGCACCAGCCACGGCGCATCCATAAAGTCGGTTCTACTGCTCCCGCCTTCAGTGGAGCCGCGTGTGAACGTTGCAGCCTTTTCTAAACGGGCTCATGGGTGACAGAAGCGTGTGCCCACCCTGGGAAGACTCGCAGGGCAGCACCCTGAGTCAGCAGGAGGCCCCAACACGGGAAAGGAATCTGGGCCGCGGAGCTCCGCTTGCAAGTCCAGCTGCTCCTACTCGTGAGGAGGCGCTCTGATTGCAAACCCAACAGGACCTGGGCCTGACTGCCTCGCCCCTGCCACAACGCTCAGTCAGACAAGTTGGAGGAATTATGTTTGTGGAAAGAAAGGAACCGACGCTTGAACCCACGCGGCTCATGGCACAGGCTGTCTCCACTCTAACATCTTAGAATATCAGAGGAAACAGCCCACAGGTGTCGGGGCCACAGTCAGTTGCTGCCTCTCTGCTGCACCCTCCCCGCAGCTCCAGTCCTGCCTGGACCCAGCAAATATTTGTTGAGTGAATTTTGCATGAATGAGATGCAGCCTCAGGACTTCAAAAACCCATCCTATCAGCAAAGCTTCGCCACTAGAGCATAGAGCTGATGACCACCTTCTGGTAGAAAACAACGTATCTCCTGCTTGGCCACGACCCGGGGGAGCTCTCAGTGAGCGATGCTCCTGTGTGCTCAGCGTGGATTCCTCAGGGGCCCTGTTGGCTACTCCTCCAGCAGAAGTAGAGAGGGAGCCCCTGGTGACACCCACAGGGAGGTCATTCGGAAGAGAGTAGGATAGGACAGACCCTGAGACACCCAAAGGACCCCACCTGAAATCGTGGCCTCCCAGGCTGTGAGCAGTGTGACCTGTTAGCGAACCCCTGTCTCCACTCTCCTTCAGGCCTATCCAGTGATTGTCCCTCGGGCCCCACCCTTGGTTCCTGTGGTTATGGGACTAACCAGGCCCTGGGATGTGGGATGAGTGCAGAGCTTGTGCCCACCTCACCCACTCCACCCACCATGGTGACTGTTACAGGAATGAACACAGGTCCTCGGGAAAGCCATTCACCTCTCTACTTGGGCTGTTGGAAAAAGAGGTTCCTTCCCATAAAGTGGCCACTGAGCTGGGAAGGCAGCCTAGAAACCCCCTACCAGCTGGCCCCCACTATGACAGGGGTTCAGCAAGGGGAGTGCGGTTACAGGGGGTTATGCAGGGGGACACCCACTGAGGGCATTTGTTCCCTTTCCTGGTCTCCAAACTCCTGGGCTTCTTAGTGATGTTCAAAGCAGTGAGGGTTAGTTTCTATCACTTGCAACCAGGAGAGTCTGGGCTAATGTGGCAGGTGGCTTAATTCCAACTTTCCATTTGTGAAACAGAGGCTTCCCAACCTCTCCAAGACTCTCTATGAGACAAATGCTGCCACCTACAAGCTTTGATGCAAGGGTGGCTCATGGGCAGTGAGGTCAAAGCCATGGCTGGGAGCCACGCACCTGGCCAGGAGCAGGGCTGAGAGTAGAAGGATCAGGCACCGAGTGGAGGGGAGGGACAGCATCTAGGAGTTGGATTTGTGTCACCAGGTCAGTAAACCTTGGAGAGGCTGGAGAAGAAGCAGAAAGGGCCACTTACTGTCCCAGCAGAAACTTATGCTCAAGAACTCCAAGGAGTAGCCTGCAGGAGTAGGGAAGGGGCCAAACACGAGGTGAATTCCAGCTGAGGGGTGGGGCGGGCCCAGGGTAGAGTTTAAGAATGTGCCCTCGGTCATTCAGCTCTTCCCTAAGTTCCTGCTGGAAGTGGGTCTCCCCCCAGACAGACCTGATCCATCCCAGGATTGTCATGAATCTCCTCCCGGTTCTCTTCCCCCAGGAGGGCACAGGCTCGCCCGGCCCCAGACCCAGCCCTGACGGCAGAGGGTGGACACTGAAAAGCCAGGATCCTTTGAGGAAGGCAACTGAGAGAGGCATTTTGTCATTAAAAAGACAAGAAGAAAGAAGTAGCAAGCAGTGGGAAAGAGGCGTGCTGGGGAGCAGCGCGTGGCTGGGGAGCGGTGGCTTCCCCTCCTCCCTGACTTTCCTGTCCTGCTCCGTCTTGGTCAGACATTCAATACTTCCTTTTGGAGAATACATAGATTTGTTTGACTTGGAATATTGAATTTGGAGTCCGTTCAGCAATTTCAAATTTCAGGATTGGGACTGTAGGGAGACACTGTAAATTAAAAAATTCTTTCCTCTTCAGTTTCTACCCAAGATTGTATATTTTTTGATGGCAAAATTAGAGATTAACTATAAACATCTGTTTGTTCGATACTCACATGGCTGTGAGAACAATGGCCAAACCATTGGTGTGGGGGCGGGCCGATGCTGCAAGTCTCTAGTGGAAAGTCTGAGCAACCTATCAGGCTTCTGGGAGGATAGAGAAAGGAGAGGTATGGAGCAGGGACAGGGACTGGCAGGGGGAGACCCAGGAGAAATAGCAGGGGACCCTTCAGCCTGCCAGGGTACCTGCATAAACTTCAGCCACCACTGGTCCTCGCCACACCCCAAGCCTCCCCCCCCCCCCCCCGGGCCGCCCCCCCCCC
>NW_005354426.1:317536-324194 GCF_000412655.1 Myotis brandtii | reverse complement strand
GCTTCTCACCCAGTCCTCATCGTTGAAACGTCATTTACTCACCAGCCCGCAGGTCCTTCCTGAGCACCTACTGCCCTGGGCTCTGGGGATGTGATGGGAGTATGGCCACTGCCCTCCGTGTGGCATGAGGAATCATCTCATAACAGTGTTTCCAAGTAAGCGCCTGGAGGTCAGACAGGTAGCAGTGTCTGTGAATGGTAGCGGCTGAGGGAGGGTCTCAGAGGGAATGGCCTTCAAGTACTGTCTGGAAGGATACAGCGGAATTGATTAGGCAACAGAAGTGGGGAGAGCATTCCAGGCAGAGAGTGTGGCTTGTGCAAAGGCATGGAGTGGGACAGTGTGTAGATTTGGAGGTAAAACAAAGCCAGTGAGTGCAGAGAGCATGGAGGGGTCTGAGGGTGTGGCTGGAGGCTTAAAGCCACTGGAAACTCCGAGACTTTTAAGCAGGACCAAGGAACAAAGGCAGTTCTGTGCAGTGGGAAGATTCTGCCAAGGCATTTGGGAAACTGATTGAAGGTGAAAAGAGTTGTGGGGAGACCAGGAGCTCTATCGAGGGGATGGTCACTCAGGTGAAGGCAGAGGCAGCAGGTGACAATTTGATGAAACTGGGCTTGGGGGGGAGGGGCGGGAGGGAGAGAATGGTGAGTCTGTGGTGCCAGTCAGATATCCCAGAAAGAAATCAGGTCTGGCAAACTGAACCAGGGAGAGGCCGGCCAGTAGTTCACATTTGTAGTTTGGCGGGAGAGGAGCAGGGGCTAAGGGTAGACCCCTCAGGAGCCCTGCCTGACAGACAAGGAGGAGGAAAAAGTGTCCTGAGAGGAGAAGGCAGTGGGGTGGGAGAGAACTGGGCAAGAAGGGTCATGGAATCGGGATTGTAGTTAGGAAGGGGGTGAGGCCACCTGCTGGGGATGGTCAGGAAGTGACCACTGACCATTCTGCCTCTTGACACAAAGCACTGGAAGCAAGTCCTGGGTCTGCTGATGTGGAGGTCACTGGTGTCCGTCTCAGTCAGCTCAGGCTGCATAACAAACACACAGCTGGGCAGCTCCAACAACAGCAATGCATTTTCTCACTGTCCTGGAGGCTGGAAGTCAGAGGTCAAGGTCGCAGGGCTGGTTTCCCTGAGGCCTCTCTCCTATGCTTGTAGATGGGTGTCTTCTCCCTGTGTCCTCACATGCTCAGTCCTGTGTGTGTCTGTGTCTTCTGCTTATAAGGACACCAGTCACATTGGATCGGGGCCCACGCTAATGACCTCATTTTACCTTCATTACCTCTTTAACCCCCCAATGCAGTCACATTCTGAGGTCCTGGGGTTAGGACTAAACATACTTTTACCATCCAATCCAGCGATCATGCTCCTTAATATTTACCCAAAGGAGCTGAGGTGAAAACATATCCGCACAAAAATCTCCGAACAATGTTTATAGCAGCTTTGCTCATAACTGCCAAAACTTGGAAGCAACCAAGATGTCCTTCAGTAGGTGAATGGAGACATAAACTGTGGTCCGTCCAGACAATGAAATATTATTCAGCACTAAACAGAAATGAGCTGTCAAACCATGAAAAGACATGGAGGAACCTTAATGCATATCACTAAGTGAAAGAAGCCAGTCTGGAAAGACTACCATATGATTCCAACCATATGACATTCTGCAAAAGGCAAAAATATGAAGAAAATAAAAGGACCAGTAGTTGCCAGAGATTAAGGGGGAGGAAGGGATGAATAGGCAGAGGATTTTTAGGGCAATGAAACTACTCTTTGTGGAACTGTAATGGCAAATACAGCTCAATATACATTTGTCCAAACCCATAGAAGTTGCCTCAGCAAAGTGAACCCGAAGGTAAACTATGGACTCCGGGTGACGATGAGTGTCCACGTAGGTCCACGAGTTGTGACAGATGGATCCTCTGGTGGGGCGTGTTAATAGTGCGGGAGGCTGTGTGTGGGGTGGGAGCAGAGGGTGTGTTGGAAATGTTTATATCTCCCCCTCAATTCTCCTGTGAACCCAAAACTACTCTAAAATATAGAGTCTATTTTAAAAAGATATTACAAATTTCTGAAATATAGAAGTAAGAAACTATTATTACTTTTTTAAGAAACTATTATTTTGTAAACCAATTAAAAGATCTACCAAACCCTCTAAAAGCAAACACTTGTAGAGAGAACCACGGGGCGAGTCCTGGTGAATCAGGTCTGCAGGTCAGACAAGCAGGAGGCGGACCAGCCAATGAAAGCTGAGGCGGTGGTGCCCAGAGGCCCGAACTCTGGAGCCTCTGCTACCAGGGAAGACACAGCTCCAAGGCCCAGACGCACGGCTTCATTCTGCATTCAGACCTCGCCCACGGAGCACGGACTGCGCCCTGGGCCTCCTGTGCGCTGGTGTCAGGTCCTGAGTGGCCAGCGCAGCACTGGCCCTGCCCTCTTAGGTCACCCAGTCAGCTGGGGAAACCGATACTTGGAAATGATGGCACAACAGAGTGACCGTGAGAGCACCAAGCAGGCTTCCACTCCAGCCTCTGAGGAGGGTCTCCACACTGCTGGAGGCAGCCTCGAAATAGAATCTGAGGACAGCAGTTCCCAGACCATCCTCCTGCGGGCCAGGGGGGCTCAGGTGGGCACCCCAGCAAAGTGTCAAGGATGCAGTTGGCCAGGGTGGGGGGTAGGGGGGGTGGCCTGGGACGGGAGTCCCGGTTCCTCCTGAGCACAATTTCTAAAAAGGGAGCTTTTCACCCTGGCTGGTTTGACTCAATGGATAGAGCATCGACCTGCGGTCCCGGGTTTGATTCCGGTCAAGGGCACATGCCCGGGTTGCAGGCTCAATCCCCAGTAGGGGGTGTGCAGGAAGCAGCTGATCAATGATTCTCCCTCATCATTGATGTTTCTATCTCTCCTTCTCCCTTCCTCTCTGAAATCAATACAAATATAAAAAATAAAAAGGAAGCTTTTCAACCACATTTGTAAAATTATATGTTGATAAAATCACTGATAAGATAATGGCAAAAAAAAAAAAAAGAGGAAGCCTTGGGAAAGCAAACCAGAGAGGCACATTTCTATCAGCCCCCTCGTCACCCTGGGCCCACTCCCCTGGGCAGTCTGTGGGATGGCCCGGCAGTGCAGCCAGCCCCCAGCAGACAGGAAGGGAGGGAGTGTGATGGGTCCTGGTCATGCCACAGGGCCCAGCTTCTCCTTTCAACTCGTGCATTAACCAAAGACTTCATCCAGAGCATGTACTGACTTCTACAACTTAACACCAAAGAGCACACCGAGGCAGCCCCATTGGAAGCTGGACAGAAGTCTTGAATAAGCATTTCACAAAGAGCACATCCACGTGGCAATAAACATAGAAAAGGGACGAGCGCAAACTAAAATCCCAGTGAGCCACCACTGCAGCCACAGAACAGGTGGCATGGAGGAGACTGACTGTGCCATTGGCGGGGGCACTGCGGGAGGCTGCTCTGGAGAGCTCTTGGCCCAGCAGGTCCGCGCTGGCACATACCCAACTAAAACGTGGGCAGTATATTCACCGAGCAATGAGAGCCAATCAAGCAGCACATCTGTCCCGTCAGTCCCCAAATATGTATCAAACACCTGCTATGTGCCAGGCATTGTCCTGGCAGCCGGGACATGAGTGTTTGGAGATTGCATTCTAGAAGGGGAGACAGGCATAAACCAGAGAAAATAAAAACAATGGATAATGCATCCCGCAGAGAGAACGCTGGCGCAGGGAAGGGAGGCAGTGAGGTACAGTGCTCAGCTGAAGGCTATAATGTGAGGATGGGAGGGTGAAGGGCCTACAGAGAAGACAGCCTCTGAGAGGCAGAGGGAGTTGGCTGTCTGTGTCAGTGTCTGGAGGGGCAGCAGTCCTGGCAGAGGGAACAGCCCAGGCAAAGGCCCTGGGGCCAGTGTTCGAGAAAGAGCCCGGAGGCCAGTGTAGCTAAGTGGTTGGAGCAGAAGTGGGTGTGCAGAAGTCAGAGGGGCCTCAAAGAGAACAAGAAGGAAGGTGGGGATCATGCAGGTGTCCACCTCTCCACCAACATGAGCTGATGGGGGCAGGGCTGGCTCTCAGCCACCTTTGCACCTCCAGAGCGCTAACCTGACTCTTTGCCGGTTCTCAAAATGCAGCAAGTTATGCTAAGTCGGCCCCACGGGGACAGGATCTGGCCTCCTGGTCCACTCCTGGGCCTGCACGGTGTGTAGACTAGGACTCGACAACATTTTTACCTGACCAGCCCCTTCCCTGTGGCCTTGGAGCAGGTCCCAGGGTGCCAGGCGGGCATCTCATGGGCAGGAGGCCTCCAGCACCCCAGAGGGGACCACTGGGCACAGGCACCACCAGACGCCCATGTGGCAGAGCTGCCTTCCACACTGTTTACCATTCTGGGCCTCACGGAGAGCCTCCTGGTCATATGATGACCAGCCTAAATAAGACGCCTTTAATAAAAAGAAACACATGGCCCCATTTATACACGAGTGTGTAAAATATATTAAAATGATTTTAAATGCATGAGTCACTCAGAGAAAGTGTGCTTTTTAAAAACTCACAAACAGCACTTTGTAGTGAAGATGGTAGTGAACAGTGGCTTGTCCTGCAGACAAGGACCAGCAGGGAAGGGGCACAGCAGCGTGGACACTCCCGTGTGTCCCCTGCAGGTCCCCTTCTACAGGGGCCCTGAGTGCGTGCTTGCATCAGACAGCACAGGGCGTTGTCAGTGTCAGAGCTCGAGTCCTCCTCGTGGTCCACACTTCAACCGCCAGCACGGACGCCACAGGCAGAGGGGGTGGCCGTGCAGTTTGGGGGCCCAAAAATGACAACCTGGTTCTTATCCACTCATCCTTAGCTCCACTGTCCTTGTTTATGGACTAGAGTAGTGATGGCGAACCTATGACACGTGTGTCAGAGATGACACGCGAACTCATTTTTTTGGTTGATTTTTCTTTGTTAAATGGCATTTAAATATATAAAATAACTATCAAAAATATAAATCTTTGTGTTACTATGGTTGCAAAGATCAAAAAATTTCTATATGTGACACGGCACCAGAGCTAAGTTAGGGTTTTTCAAAATGCTGACACGCCGAGCTCAAAAGGTTCGCCATCACTGGTCTAGAGAGACAAACCCTGACCCCGATGCAGCCCCACTGGTCCCAGCAGTCCTCCCCGGGGCCCGTTGCATTGCACACCTCCCGTGACGAAAAGCTCCCCCCTCACAGGCGTCCCGGGCAGCTGACATTGGGAGAAAGCTCCCCTTCGTGGGCACTAGTCTCCCTGAGGAGGAGGGAGGGCACATGGGCCCCAGGATTATTTCCCAGAGTTCCATGCAGAATGAAGCCCCCAGCCTGTCCCTGCTCTTCACCAACCCATAACTTGGAAGGTTAGGGTTTTAGCATATAAACTGGAGTGAGGGCACACATTTAGCCCATAACACCTAGCGTCCTCCAAATACAGCCACAGTGATGCCCTGCACAGTGATGTTCCGGTCAGTGATGGACCACATATACTCAGTGACCCAGTTAGAGTACAATGGAGCTGAAACACCCCCATCATCTCACAATGCTTTAGCCGTAGTGCAGTATGTTACTGACATGTTTGTGGTGGTGCTGGTGTAAGCAAACCAACTTCACTGCCAGCTGTGTGAAAGCACAGCACATACCTTGTGTATAGTACATAATACTGGATAAAGATAATAAATGACTATGTATTGGTTTATGTAGTTACTATACTTTTTATCATTATTTTTAGGGTGTACTCTTTTTTATAAATTTTTAAAAAAATATTTTTATTGATTTCAGAGAGGAAGGGAGAGAGAGAGAAAGAGAGAGAGAGAGAGAGAGAGAGAGAGAGAGAGAGAGAGAGAGAGAGAGAGAGAGAGAGAGAGAGAGAGAGAGAGAGAAGCACCAATGATGAAAGAGAATCATTCATTGATTTGCTGCCTCCTACACTCCCCCTACTGGGGATGGAGTCCGCAACCCAGGCATGTGCCCTTGACTGGAATCGAACCTGGAACCCTTCAGTCTGCAGGCCAACGCTCTATCTACTGAGCCAAACCAGCTAGGGCAAGGGTGCACCCTTTCAACTTTTAAAAAATAGTTTTGTTGTAAAACAGTAGCATGTTATGCAGACAGCAGACATCTTGTGTTTTCTGCATTTCTGGATTGCAGCATTTTCTTTTGTGCTTAATTTAATCTCATGTTATTTTGCACAGTAACACTCCGTACAGGCTTGTCACCCATGAGCAATGGGCTGAGCTAGGCTCGACCATCTAGGTTTGTGTAAGTACACTCTATGGTGTTCACTGATGGTGAAATTGCCTAGCAACACATTTCTCAGAACACACTCCAGTTATTAAGTGGTGCCTGAGTATAATGAGTTTGTCTTAATATCATGACATCTTCAGGGGACCACTGTAAGGTTTGAAGGGGGAGAGTGACAGATGAGATATGCATTTTAAAAGAATCATTCCTGTAAAGGACCTTAAAAAGTATAAATGGAGAAGTAACTGGGGAGCCAGAGGAAACTTAGAGTCAGAGTTGAAAGTCAAGGCCTCCATCACATACTCCATTCACTTCATTTGCCAGTGCTGCTACCAGCCCTGAAGCTGACAGTCCGCAGAGACCTCGGGCCTTTGACCGCAGCCAAGAACATGCAGCATTGAAGCTT
>NW_005354426.1:312160-317482 GCF_000412655.1 Myotis brandtii | reverse complement strand
GGGGGAGCCAGGAGAAACTCTGGAAGAAGGCTCTTCCTCCAGGGTGGGGACAGACTTTGAAAAACTACAAGAGGGTGCCTCTGGCAGGACCCTCCCTGGCAATGGCAAGATGTCCAGGTAAGTTCCAGCAACCTCACCCTGCTTGGGCAGCTGGGCTCTGGGAGGACTCCCAGTAACACCCAGAGGCTTTTTCACATCCTTTCCGGGGACGATCTGGACCACCCCCTGTGCGAGGACTGTGCTGACAGCCTTTTGGAGCAGCCGGACACATGGCTCACTATCTCAGAATCTGAGAGTGAGACCTACAGACACTGCCTGGGGACCAGGAGAGGAGAGGAAGACACGCAGGGGGAGCTGAAGGGCTGAAGGACGTGGACTGGTGGAAAGGCAGTTCCACAGGGACTACAGTCAACGGCAATGGCAACAGCTGGAACTGCATGAGGAGCGGAGGAGCGTGGAGAGCTGGCTGGGCTGCGGTACACCCAGACCCGTTAGCCTGGCTGGAGAACACCAACGCCTTCGGGTCAGGTCAACGTTTGCAATCCGTCGTGACAGCCCCTTGCCGGTCATGGGTAACTTCAGGCTGGGCTGCATCCCCGGTCTGTGTGCTGGATGAGATCAGCGCAGCCTGGGGGCAGACGGCCTTGCTGCTCCTGGCGCTAACGCAGTTGGTCTGGAGTGTCAGGGGTATCCACTCGTTCCCTGTGGAAACCATTCCCGTCTGAAGTCATCAACAGAGGCCCCCATTGAACTGCCCTTGTTCCGGGCCCGAGGGCAGAGCGCTCGCTTGTACCACAAGTTGGGCCGCGATGATGGCTTTCCCGGACTGCATGCAGCAATTCAAGGAAGAAGCTGGGAAAGGCGAGCCGGGTCTCCACAGGCCCTGCAGGATCCACGTGACAGGAGACCCCGGAGCCAGCGCTGCATCCTAGTCCATAGAACCCACTGGAACACGGAGGAGCTGGACAAAGGCACCAAGCTCATGCTTACGGATTTTAAGTGGCGTCTCGCTTGAGTCTCCTTAAAGTATCTTCACAAATAACTTTTTTTTTCTATGAGGGAGAGGGGTATTTTTGTACTTTACAATATTTTATTTGTGAAAGTCTTATCAGACCAATTGTAAAATTGAACAATATAGCAGGTTTATAACTTTAATGATAAATGACCATCCGGACATTAATCGAAGAGGAATGAAAGAACTGCCCAGAGCAAACCAAAGCCATGGCCATCCTCCCCAGCACAACTTGCCTCCCTTGTACCTTCCCCCGCCCTCTTCCCTAGACCAACAGATTCAAACTCAAAATGACAGCAAAGATGAAATGACAAGTGATGGAATAAAGGGTTGTAGAGGGAAGGAACTGAGGGTGGGCATGAGAGGAGAAGGCGGGTAAAGAGAAAGGTGGAAGTCTTCATTTTTTTAAAATGAGAAATGAAGGTAATTGGGCCACTGGGTGCATGTAGTAGGACTTTGGGAGAAGGTATATTCAAAGATTGTGAAGTTTTTTGCTGTGATGTATAGTGTCAACCTTGCTCCCCCTTCATCTCTGAGGAACTTTAAATAAATTTCTACATATTCTTCAATTAAAAAATAAATAATATAAAATCTTCAGTTTTTCAAATAGTTGATTTGTTTCAATCCATCGCACTTATTATTGTTGGTCAAATTACCCCATATTTCTCCATGGGGGGGGGGGGGCTTTTTATTGGCCCCTGTGTTCCTGTCATATGTGCCCCGTAGTCCTTGTCACTGCCTTGCTGTCTGTGATAACAAGAAGCTCCAGGCTCATCTTACACATTCTCTGCCCCAGACATAGACCAGCCATTTCTCTATGGACCCCTGGTTCCTTTCAGTGGAAATGATACTTATAGTCCACAGTGAGGGTGCTCTTACTACAGGGTGTATTGTATCTATGAATATTCAGTGAATAAAGCAAGAATATATGCATTTTTTAACAATTTTTGTGCTAAAATATACATAACACAAAATTTACTATTAACCATTTTTAACTGTACAGTTCAGTGGAATTAAATACATTCACATTGTTGTAAGCCATCACCACCATCCATTCCTATAACTATTTCATCTTAGAAAACTATACCTATTAAATACTAACTCCCCATGCTCTCATCACCCAGCCCCTAGCCACCACCACTCTACTCTCTGTCTGTATGTTTGGCTACTCTATGTACCTCATTTAAGTAGAATCACACAGTTTTTGTCCTTTTGTGACTGGTTTATTTCACTTAGCATAATGTCCTCTATGTAGTAGCATCTGTCAGAATTTCCTTATTTTTAAGGCTGAACAATATTCCATTGTATGTATAGACCACATTTTGTTTACTCACTCATCCATTGATAGACAACCTGGATTGTTTCCACCTTTTGGCTATTGGGAATAGTGCTGCATAGGTGTACACATAGGCATAAATAACTTTTTGTTGTGGGATCAAAGGAGGGAATGAGCATGTGGGTGCATGAATGAATGAGTGAATGAATGGTGCATACTCAGAGCACCCAGGCCTGGGATTTCTCCCACAGGACCCTATGGTGTGGCTTCTGCATCCTCCCTCCCTCCCCACGGCTTGCACTTGGGCCACTACAAACACACTGCCCCTTCTCTAGAAGGGCTCATACTTGTTTGTTTCACACGACTCCCAAGGTCTTCTTGACAAACAGGAAGTGCACGCTGGTGTCCAGAAGTTTCTGAGCAGCACCAGTGGCATCACACAGACAGAACATCAGGGCAGCACTGGTGTCCTCTGCCTTCTCTCCTCTCTCTCAGTTCTCTGCTTCCTTCCTTTTCTCCCCTCCCCCTCCTCTTCACAAGCTAGGGTGGCAACTGCACAGTTGAAGTAAAGCCAGCAGCTGCTCGAAGGTGAGCATACAGCACAGAGAATTCCAGCAGCTGTGAGCTGGGAAGGGTCCTCATAAAGCATCCATGGTGTCCAGAAAGTTTCCCAGGGGACAATTGGGAGTGTGGGGCTGTGCTTGCCGGCCTACTCCTTGGCAGTCACTGGTTGGGGGTTGCTCATCAGGGACATGGGAAGGGGTGTTGCATTCTAGAGCCTTATGGCGGGGACAGAGGTAGGCAGGATAGGCAAGGTCTTTACACTACAGGTGTAGGCTCTGGTGGCAGAAGCCCTCAGCCAATGGGAAGCCAGCGATTGCAGGTAGAAGTCAGATCTGGCTCATCACTCACTCACTCATTCGTTCATTCATTTATTGCAGGCCTGACATTGTCTGCCCACAGCCTGGAGGGGATGTGCATGAGTGTCCAGGTTCTGGGCAAGCTTGATGGATGTGGGAGTGTCCCAAGATGCCCAACCCAGACAGGATGAAGTCAGAAGAACCTCAGGAGACTCTGTGCCTGAAAAGTACCTGAGGTCGGCCAACCAAAGAAGAGCAGAAATGGTGCCGCAGGCAGGGGAGTTTGGGATGGTGACAGGGCCTGGTCATGGGGCAACCCACAGGGTGGGACAGGGTATGGCCAGGCAGAGAGTGGTGACAGGAGAGGGTGAATGGTGGGTTGGCGAGGGGTGCTGGGCCTGGCCAGGGGGATGGGAGCTGTTGAAGAATAAGTTAGAAATGACACAGCCCTGAGCCCCAAACCTCAGCAAGTGGAGCCCATCCCAGGCCCACACTCAGGCTAACAAAGACCCACCCATCGCCCTGCCCCTGCCTCAGTTTATCGCCACACGGCCCTAGGAGAAGGGGGAACTGCATTCTAGACCTTCGTGGAGGGAAGGCCAGGCTATTGTCATATTGTCACATCTTCGGCACAAAGGTGGGGGGTGGCCCCGGCCCTCCCTGCCTGTAATGGCTTTCACTCTTGAGGCCCACAGATGTTCCTGGTGCACTCACCATGTGTCCCAGGCACCGCCCCAGGAATGAGGGGCCAGGGGTGGTCAGGATAGGCAGGGTCTTTGCCCTCCCAGGGCCAGAAATCCATGAACTGGTGACCTCTCAAAAAATGGCTCGTGATGGTAAATCACACTATCTCCAAATCCTTGTAGGAAATCCTCTGGCTAAATAGTCAGGCATCTCAAAGAGGATGGGAGAATTTTGTTATTGGCCCCTAATTTAAAGAGAGGGAAACTGAGGCACAGAGAGGGCAGGTAACCTGTCCTAGGTCATACAGCCAATGAGTGATGAAGTTAGGATTTGACCTCAGGCAGCCTGGCTTAGAACCCAGGTTCTTCACCAGGGAGCCAAGCTACCCCTGCTATTTCCACCCCCTTTGTGGGGATCCCCTCAGGGTTGAGGATACAGAGACGGCACAGGAAGTAGCTCTGCCTGAATTTATACCTCAGCTCTGCCTGTGTGAACACGGGCCAGTCACCCATTGTCTGTGCTTGTTTCCTCATCTGAGAAATGGACATGGCAGCCAGCTGATGGGGATTAACCAACATGGTCAGTGCCTGGTGCTTATGCTCCATAAATGGTGAGGCTGGTGTGGGCACACTTACACGCACAGGGAGGCCCTGGGTTCCAGCTGGGCTCCATCCCCAGGAGCACCCTGGAAGGTGCCTGGCTCCAGGACCAGCCCAAAGCCCTCCAGACCCCCGCTGTGCCCACATGCAGCCCCTGTTAAGACAGGAAGGAAGAACCCTGTAGAGACCCTGGAAGGGAAAGAGCCCAGCCAGGTACCTTCCCAGCTCTGGGAATTTTCTGAGCATCCACGATGGGTATTGGACCCAGCAAAAGCCAGGAAGGATTCTGCAAATCGGATGTTCCTCTTTGCGAAGGAGAATGCCAGGTGGTGAGGAGCTGCTGCTGCTGAACTCAAGCTGTACCAGGACCAAGACAGCCGTGCCTCAGAACAGACCCCAGGTGAATACACAGGCATCATAGCAGAGATGAGTGCCAGCCAGCAAGGCAAGGGCAGTCAGAGCAGGCAGCCCTGGGAATGATGGGTAGCCCAGGAAGGAGGAGGAGGGACGGGGCAGCAGGGGAGTGCAGGGAACACCACAGAATGCACAAGGGTCTTGAGGGAAAAGGGAGCTTGGTGCTTGAGAGGCTGGAACAGTGAGTGAGCCACGGCCTTGGTGAAGGCAGCATTCTCCCCACCATCTACCCAGCAGCACTCACTCCTGGCCAGGGTCACATGGTCGTCTAGGAGAGAGTGCACCTCAGACAGGACCCCATTCCTGCGATCACTTCCCTCCAGCCCTGCCTGTCTCCACCTTCCTCTCCTTCCAGCCCCTTTCTCTTTCTCCTCTGCTTCTATTATCTCTCCTCCCTCTCCACTCTTTCTGTTTCTTTACCTCCACCAAACCCACCCCCCCATGCCTCTCTCTCTCTCCCTCCCTCCCTCCCTCCCT
>NW_005354426.1:309142-312073 GCF_000412655.1 Myotis brandtii | reverse complement strand
TGCCTCCCTCCCTCCCTCTCTCCCTCTCCTCTCCTCTTCCTGGATCTCTGTCTCCCTAACCCCCAACCTAGGAACAACCCCAGCCCCACTATCCCCAGGGTCTGTTCCACCTCCACCTGCCCCTTCCCTAGCAGGCACCACCTCCAGTGTCTTGGGCCCCGCTGCTAATGTGTTTCGCATGGCCCGTCAGTCAAATGCCCTTCTAATGTCCTTAAAGCACGCAGAAAATTGCATCCTTATGAAAAGGGGGAGGGGGAGGCAAATTGCCTGCTGGAGGCGGAGCTGCCAGGGCTCTGGCTGTGTGCACACCAAGTTCAGAGGGGCTGGGCTGATGGAGGTGTCTGCCTGGGGCTAGACCCAGGAGGCAGCCGCCTCCCCACTGCCTTCTGGGCAGAGCCTAGGTTCCCTCCTCACCTCCTCACCCACTACCCTGACCCTCTCTCCACACGTGATCCCTCTACTCTGACCTTCCTCCTGTGCCTTTAAGGCCAAGGTCCTAACTAGCTGCCCCAGAGCCATTGTAAGTGCTTTCCAGGTACCTGGAGGACACTCTTCTGGTCATTCAGGTCTCAGTTGAAGAGTCAACTCCTGAGAGGCCCTCCCTGGCCATCCCGACTAAAGTCCTTGCTCACTCATTTTCTACCACCCGCTGTGTTTTCTACATGGCATGTGTCACTTCCTAAAATCTTCTTTTGAATTTAATTGTGGCTTCTTTGCTATCTGTCCAAGGCTCCTCACCTCCAGTGTGAGCTCCTTAGGTCAGAAGCTGTGTCCCCCGTGCCTAGCACAGTGCCTGGCACACAGCAGGTGTTTAACAAATACTTGGTGAGCAAATGGATTCCAGGCAGGCAGAGGCCATTAGGGGCTCTAAGGCATCTGGGACACCCCAAACTGAGCCTCAAGGCTGCTGGGTCAGAGACAGCGGAGACCAACAGCGCTGAAGTCAGACCCAAATTCTGCTGTTAATAGCTGTGTGTTCCTAGGCAAGTTGCCTAACATTTCTGAGTTTTCTTTTCACCTGGGAAGTGGAAGTAAGGCGCCTACTTTACTATTACCGGATCAAGGAGTCAGGGAGAGGGGCAGAGGGCCTGCGCTTCAGCACGGTGAACTCACACTCAGTAACTGTTTGTTAAATGAATGAATGGCCCCGGAAGTGTGTGATTGATATGAAAGTGTCTGTGATGTCACTGATGTCAGAGACCATTATTTCCTGAAGCACAAAGAAAAAATTTTAAAACATTGCCAATGAAGCTCTGACCCATTGCTTATATATTGCCCAGAATTTTAATCTTACACTTACTCAAATATCTCATTTTGGCCTACGAAGACATAGATTTTTGCCTGGTTGTGTGGCTCAGTTGGTTAAGTATCCTCCCATGCACCAGGAGGTCACTGGTTTGGTTCCGGTCAGGGCACATGCCCAGGTTGTGGGCTCGATCCCCAGTAGGGGGCGTGCAGGAGGCAGCTGGTAGATGTTTCTCTTTCATCAAAGTTTCTATCTCTCTCGCCCTCTCCTTTCCTCTCTTTGAAATCAATAAAACATATTTTTTAAAAAGACATAGATTTTTATCACAGACCACTGTTGAGTCTACATAAAGGGAGACTACCAGGGAAATCAGTGGGTGAAGGTGTTCCTAAAACTTCTTTGAGGTCAGAGTCGCCTCTGAATGGATCCCCTTCGGCATCTCACAGCCCCACCCCGCTTGGCCACAGCCTCACAGGTGGCATATGAACCCAGATTTGAGAATGGGAAAATGTTGTCTTAGAGCCGATGATATTCAGTAATACAGTGTGAGGTCTAGGACAAAAGGAACTTTTGAAGTCACACAAGTGAGAGGCCTGTTGCAAAGTGAGAGAGGGGTCAGCAGGGAAGGTCCTGCCAGGTGGGGGCCTCCACCAGGCCTTACTTCGAACAGAAAGTGGACCCGCCTTCACCTGCACTGAGTGTGGAGTGGCCCAGGGACAGGGCCATGGAGCGCTTGGTGGGAGCTGGGCTGACCTAGCCCTCTCAGCCCCGGCCGGATGCAGTCACCTTGCTGCCCGCCCACCATCTGGGAGTGAGGATCGCCAGCTCTCTATTTCCTTCAAGTGGGGCTGAGGGGATGGTGTGCGAAGTCTCCTTCAGCTCCTAGAGTCTGGGCCAGGCTGAGCTGGAGGGCGGGTGGGTGTCTGTGGTCCTCCATAGCCGGGTTTTGGCCCCTGGAAACCTGGGCCTGAAGAGGCCTTCAGGGAAGAGGCTCTGGGTATCAACAGGTCCCCTCTGGACAAGGGAACTCCGGGTGGAATCAGCGATGTCACTTGGGTCAGGGGCTCCCCTGGAGTGGAGAACCGGAATCAGGCAGCAGGGCAGCTGAAAGTGGAAGGCGGGCCAGGTTTCCCTTGGAGCTGGAGCCGGGAGGCCCAGGAGGTGCGGTAACTAGCCTGGGCCACGCTTCTTTCCTTCCCACTTATGGGCTCCCACCAGTGACCCTCCAGGCGAATCCACCGCAAGGGAGGAGTAAACCAGAGCAACCTTTATTTTTTACAAAATAGGGCGGCCGGCGGGGGAGGATGGGAGCGCCGCTCCGGCTGCGCCTGTCACCACCTGGCGGTGCCTGCTCTGTGCAGACCCTGAAGTGGACTAGGGACCCCAGGCCCTGTCAGGCTCGCCTCTCCCCAAACCTTCCCCGCGACAACAATGGCTCGGCTCTAGCTGAAGGCGCCTGAGCTAGGTTCCCACTCCCATCGACTTGGTCAGGTTCGGAGGTGGCATAGGCTAGGTATGAAATCCCCCTCCCAGACCCTCCAGTCAACCCTCCCCCAAAATCTGCCCTAAGGCTCACCCCGCCCACTCCACCCCCACCCCTGCCAAGCACAGAAGTGTAAACTTCGAGCGAGTTCGGGGCACTGCCCCCAAGCTAATCCGGGTGCTCAGCCATCACGCGGCTGGGA
>NW_005354426.1:307471-309007 GCF_000412655.1 Myotis brandtii | reverse complement strand
ACCGCCCTGGGCTGGGGAAGCGAGGCGCAGCAGTGACCTCCTCGGTGTCGGCCAGCTTGTGCCATCTCTGGGTTTCATTTCCTAGGACCCTGGGTAGAGAGCTATGTGCTGTGAGCGGAGGGGAGAGGGCAGAGGACCTTCCCTCCCTGAAGTCCGGGCCTAGATTGAGGGGCACGGTTGCTGGCCATCTGGGAGTAGGCTTCTGCGCTGGTGGCCTGGCTGGCCAGAGGCCAGTGGCACTCAGGGCGGGCGCAGTGTCCCCTGGTGGATGGGAGGTGGCCCTGTACCTGGAACTGGGGTTGTGCGGGCTGGCTGCGCTCCACAGCTACATCACTGACCTCCAGGTCTTCACTCTCCAGGAGCAGGTCATCAGCCTCCTGGAGTCGCCAGCAAGGAAGCCCCAGCTGCCTGGACCAGCCGGTGCCTGGCTGGTCTTCTCGTCCTGGAGGGCTGGGTCTGCCAAGCTTGCCCTGTCCCTGTGCCCTGTCCCCTGTGCCCAAGGAGTGCAGCGGTGTAGGCAGTGACGGAGACCTCTCCCAGCGGCCGGCACCGGAATCTAGACCTCCCCGCTTGGGGCCCAGCTCAGGCTTTCTATCTGGTGGGCTGTGCTCCATGGACTATTGGGGCCCCTATGCTTTGGTGCAGGGTTCGCTGGACACATCCCCCCGCCCCCACCCTCTCAAAGCCTGGTGCTTGGCGGCCCATTAGTCCAGCCCAGTGAGGGGCTGCCTTGGGGAAACCCTAGAACCACAAGGTACTCTGCCTACGGGCTGCTGGACAGATTCAGTAAAACCTGCAGACCTGGAACAGACTGCAGACTGCGGAGAACGGGGTCAGAACCCCTCCTCTCTCCTCGTTGACACTCCTTCCTTCTACAACCCTGCACGGTTGACAAAGGCTATAGCTGGAACCTGCCCCCAGGCCCAGGCCCAGCCCAGACAGAACTTCTAGGCCTTCACTTCCCTCTTCGCAGTGAGAGGAGTGAGTGCAGTGGCTGCCTCACTTGCTAGCCCGGGCCTGGAGCGGGAAGGGTCCCAGAGAACAGAGGGTCATGCCACTGAGTGGACGTGGGGTCGCAGGAAGCGCCCTGCCCTGGTTTTCCCTCCTCCCGGTCTTAAACCCTGAGGTGCTCAGACCTGCACCGTAAATTCAAGTGCAAGTCAGGAAGAGTAGATTTGGAAAGGAAGCCCTGGCCACTAGGAGTGGGGGCCATCGCAGTGGTTCTCACGTTCTGAAACGCAAGCCTGCCTCTGAGCGTGGTGTCCCGAGCATTCGCACCTGCAAGGACCTGGCTTCGAATCCTGCTCCTGCTTAGGGAACTGCAGGGCCAGCGCGCTTCGGTCTCTCCCCCAACTTCAAGCAGCAAAGTGGCCACGTCCCAACCTCATACTGTGGCCGTAGCCCGGGGCAAAGAGCAAGAACCGGAACCCACACGCGATACCCCAGCCCACCTGAGACCGGGAGAAGGCAACTGAAGCTTTCCCTGGAGGAGAGGGCGCCCGCGGGCAGGCGCTGCCGAGCTGTGCCCGTGGCAAG
>NW_005354426.1:305675-306186 GCF_000412655.1 Myotis brandtii | reverse complement strand
GGCAGTAGCGGCCGCGTGAGCGCGGCTGGGAAAAGCGACCAGAGGCGGCCAGAGGTTCAGGCTGCCGGGAAGCCAGAGGGTGCAGGGGGCACGAAGAAAGGTGGGCTGGGCGAGGGCACCAGAGAGCAGAGAGGGTCCCTTTGGACACCAGGCACCGAGGGCATGGGGAGGGGAGGGGGGGTAGCTCCCACACTCACTATTTTCTTCCACTTCATCCTCCGATTCTGGTACCAAGTCTTCACCTGCAACTGACTCAGGCCCAGGGACTCGGCGAGATCTATCCTGGAAAGAGCGGGGTGCACCCTCAGCAGGGCGAGCAGCCCCCCTCCCTCTGCCCGCTGAGCTAGGCCTGGCCGCGCTACCTGTCGGGTGTGGAGAGGTACTTCTGCTTCTCGAAGCGTTTCTCCAGGCCCATCAACTGCAGCTCGGTGAACACCGTGCGGCTCCTACGCCCCTTCTTGGCCTTGGTGCCCGGCTCCCCGCTGCCCGGGGCCTCCAGCTTCCCGCGGAG
>NW_005354426.1:303483-304944 GCF_000412655.1 Myotis brandtii | reverse complement strand
CCAGCCCGGAACAGCCGAGAGGCGCCAGCGGGAATTTAAACACCGCCGCCTGCTCGGCCTTCAACACGGCTGCGGGGAGAGAAAGGGGAGCCTCGTGAGCGCAGGCCCTGCTTCTTCTCTGGGAGGCGCCCGGGCATCCCGCTACCAGAGGACTAGCGCCTGGCCGTGCCACCCGGCACAAACCCTCCTGCCAGGCCGAGAAGGGAGAGATTAAGCCGCGCCTGGGGTGACCCGCTCCAGCGCCAGTGTCCCCCAGTCTGGGAACAAGGGTCTCCCCCACCCTGGGCGCTGCCCTGCGCTCCGCAGGCGGGTGCCCCCTTTGAGATTTCGGGATTCTCAATGAAAAGGTTTGAAGCTCAGAGGTGCACAGTGTGTTTCACGGAAAAGGGAAACCAAGAAGAAAAGGAAGTCGCGAGATAGGAAGATGAGCTTCGCGCAGCCAAATCCGCATTGCCGCTTTGGGGAAAGAATACCGAGGGGGTGAACAGATTTACTCCTCTGTGTGGGCACGACAGCCAGGCTGCAGGCACTGGGTCTGCAGCAGGGGTAGGCTGGAACACTTTCCGAAAATTTCAAAACACCCCACGAATCCTGAAACTGGTCTTTCCGTGTTCTCTATTTAGACTGGACCCCGGGGCGATGTTTCCATTTCATCGGCCGTAAATGATTTTTTTCCCGCTTCAAACGAATTATTAAAACCACAGTGCCGCTGGAGACAATGCACAGCGGCGAGTCTGCATCAAAGTTGGACTCAAAACGAACAAACTGGCTGAGGCGCCCAGCGGGAGGGCGGAGCGCAGGCTGGAGGGTCACGGGGCCAGAAAGATGGCTGGCAGGGCCCGGGTGCCACTGTGCAGGCCTCCCTTCCCACGGGAAGCTCACTACGGGCAGGTGCGTCGATGAAGTCGCGAGGGCTGGCCAAGACTGGGGTAAGTGTGAAGAGAGGGCCAGAGGGAAGCAAGACACTTGGGGGAAGGTGAGAGAGAGGGAAGACAGGCCCACCCTGTCGAGAAAGGCCAAGGGAGGCCAAAGTAGGGTGACGAGAACTGGGGAAAAGCCAGAAGAACAGGGGTGCGGTGGAGAGGACACTGGCTGGGCAAGTCCGACTCTGGCCCCGCCAAGGAAGGAAAAGAACCCAGAAGGCAGGAAAGGCCCAGTGGGCAGCTCAAGCTCCACGGAGGCAGGCGCAGCAGACCTGGAAGCAGAAGGGCCGGTCGGGGCTGGCGGCGCTCACAGTCAGCCCCTTGTCCCCCGGCAAGGCTAGGGGTGTGGGTGCTGCAGCAGCGGGCAGTCCTGGCCACTCCCGGCCAGCTCTCTGCGGCGAAGGCCCAGGCGCCCGCGGCCGGAGGTCGCTTTGACCCGCAGTCTGAGGTTAGCAGTACGGACCTGCGCCCGCGATTAGAATATGGGCTCGGTCCCCGGGCTAGAGCCCGCGGGGCATCAGTGAAGGAGCGAGCGAAC
>NW_005354426.1:299924-302718 GCF_000412655.1 Myotis brandtii | reverse complement strand
ACCCCACCCCGGGCTGAGCCCGAGGGAGGGCCGGAGAAGGGAGGAAGGCGGGAGAGAGGGGGGCCTCGAGAAGGGTCGGCGGACCCAGACCGAGGGAGACCCAGCGGAGCGCACGCTCAGGAAGGAGAGAGCAGGAGAGAGCGGGAGAGGAGACCCCAGAGAAGGGAGCAGAGGGATCCAGAGAGGTGAGAGAGGGGCCACAGCGAGACAGCAAGGGCCACCCTGGATGCGAGACAGATGTGAGGGTGCCAGGGCCGTCAGCCCGTGCGCAAACGAGACCGACAGGGGCGCGGGAGCCAACGGGGCAGTGACGTGCGGGCGGGCACAGAGGCAGGCAGGGCAGAAGGAGGGGGCAGTCAAGAAAGACAGGGGACAGATAGGAAGGGGAACGGCCTGGGCAAGGATTAAGCAGCCGGGAAGGTCGGGAGGGGGAGAGGCAAAGGCCACGCGGCTCGGCTGGGAAAGGGGTGTCGGTGCGCAACCTCGCGGCCAGGGCACCAGACGTCCGCCTGGCAGGGGTGCCGCGTAGGCAGGCGGGCACCTCCTAGAGCGGAGGCTGTACCTGTGCACCCCGACTCAGTTTACCAGGCTCGGCCTCATCCTCCCCACCCCCCTCCCCACTGCCCTGAGAGGAAAGCTTTCTCCTTCTGCAATCTGCTTATATTGCTCAGTGATACGTGGACACGTCCTCCTTGGCAACCCCAGCGCACGGGGGTGGTTGTATCACACCCACAGACAGAGGACGGGATGGAGGAGAGGAGAGGGAAAGGCTGCACTCTTCCTTTCGCCAGCTTCGGAGACTCAGAAAACCGTTACTGGGCGGAGCTGGCTGAAAGACTACAGTACGCTATGGGAGCTTGGGGACAGATTCTGGAGTGAGGTGTCTCCTCCGTGAGCCTTAACGTCCCCAACGAGATTGAGGAAGGCCCTAGCCGTCCCTCGCTCCTCCTCACCATTGCAGGAATATAAGCTCTAGCCATGGGGGAGGGGGCACATTACCAAACCTCTCCTCGGAACTTCTCTCTCTGCCCCTGCCACTCCAGGTCTGGCCATTGCCCCATCCTGGGACCTCAGTGTCCTGACCTGTCCCAAGAAGATGTGACACTTGGCTCTAGTCGGGCTGTGAGGACTGCGTGGGGGTCCTGCACCGCTGGCCCCACAGGGTCTGCTGGAGAGAAGTACATAGTCCACTCACCAGGGCAAGGAGGAGAAGGTCAGGTGAAGGTGGGTGGGGATGGATGTCCCTGGAGGCGGAGGGAGGGTGCTGCCACCCTTCAGGAGTCCCCCGCCTGGGGTCCTGGACCACTTCTCTTTCCCATGTGCCCTTGGCCTGGGGCCTCAGGGTCACTGCAGGAAATAGAGCCTACCATACCCAGGGCCCTGCCGCCCAAGGTGATGCCGTTTCTGTAGCTCCAGCTGCTGGCCCTGAGCCGTGAGGCTAGCCCCAGGCCCTGGCATCAGCCCCAGTCTTTGTGTAGATTAGGAAATGGCCAGGGTTCCTCGTCCACAGGGACAAAGAAAATGTCTTACCAGAGGCTCTGGTAAGACTAGGACCCCACGAGCCCAGCTGCCTCTCCCCCAAATTGTTAAGTGGCTTCCGCTGGGGCCGCCCCTTTCTGACCCCCCACCCCCCAGCCATCATCAGGACAGGAAGGTGGCCTCCAGGTGCTCCACCCTTGGGTGGTTCTGTGAATCACAGGGCTCTTCAGAAGGGGATGGGCGATGGTATCCCACACTGGACAGGCCTCCCTCCTAGTGAGAGGTGGAGAGACAGTGGGCAGGGCCCTGCCGCCTTGGTTGGCCCAGAGGCCTCCAGGCACCAGAAAAGCCAGTGTCTCCTGGAGCCTGGGCAGCCCAGTGGGACCCCTCCACCCGTGTCAGGGTAGAGAGCCTCCTCTAGATGGGTTCTGGGGTGTTGGCCATGACAACCACCTACTTTCTCAGATGGGGAAATTGAGGCCCAGCAGGGGCAAGGCATTGGCCTAAGGACCACAGTGAGTGGGGCTGGTGTTCTCTTGCTCCCTGTACATACAGCATGGAGCTCCTTTTCTCTCCCCCTCCCCTCCACCCCAGCAGGGCCCACTCGCTGTCTCCTCCTCTTCTTGCTTCCACATCTTCCCAAGGGAAAAGCCGGGATGGTACTGAGGGTGGAGGGTCAGGCCAGCCACCCCACTCCATCCCTTCCCCTCCTATTTAGGCCCCTGACTGAAGCCACCAGCTTTGAGCCATCTCTGCCCCCATGCAGGGCTCGGATGCTGTGGAGGGAGCTTGGCTCCCAGGTCAGAGGCCTTGGGGATCACACTGATGGGCCTCACCAAACCTATTTTGCTCCTGGAGTAGGAGGTCCTTTTCATAATGGAGGCCGGACCTCCAGGTTTAGGAGAGTCAGAGGCCCGCGCAGCCCAGCCTGCACCCCATTTCCCGGCGCCCACACTACGGAGTGTCTCCCTGCCCCCAGCTGCGCCAGGGCTTTTCCGGTGGCAGAGAGGCCGGAGCGGGAGGGCGGCCTTTGGGAATGAGGCCTGGGGGCTCCTTGGGGAGATGCCCCACGGGCGTTGGCAGGCCCCCACCCCACCCCCAGCTTCCGCGCCGAGTAAATCTATGACCACCTCCTCCGGACGCAAATAAACCCCTTTTAGACGAAAAAAGTGCGCACAAACAGCCTCCTTTTCCCCAGGGATTGACGCGTTGGCGCCGGCGAAGGGCTTTTCCAAAGAGTGGGGTCTATTCCGCCGGGAATCGAAGCACAGAGGAGGGAAGCCCTGGGCAGGGCGGCCTCAGGCCCCCCCGCGGG
>NW_005354426.1:298311-298675 GCF_000412655.1 Myotis brandtii | reverse complement strand
TCCTCTCCTCCTCCTCCTCTCCTCCTCCTCCTCCTCCCCCTCCTCCTCCTCGGGCCCTCGCGTGCGGTTCTGAATTATAGGCGAGGGGCGAGCCCCTGAAGGTGGGGACGGGAGAGCGGAAGAGGGAGGCCAGGTGGGGGCCTGGGTCTAGGTGCTTCAGCTTGGCCTTCAGGGTCCGGCTCCTTCCAGTCCCCTCCCGACCCTCGCCCGTTTCCTGCGTCCCCTCCCGGCTGCCGCGGGTTTATCCTTTACTCAGCCACACTGAGTCGGGGCTGGAATGGGGGGGGGGGCGTTTTTTTCTGGATCGATGGGCTCGACCGCCCAAGAGCTGCCCGCGGGGAGCCCCCCGCCCCCGTGGATGGAC
>NW_005354426.1:290534-298284 GCF_000412655.1 Myotis brandtii | reverse complement strand
TTGGACCTGAGGTTGGCAACACCGCCCTGCCCTCCAAACGGGACTCGGGGCGCAGCTCCGGGGCGCACCGTGACCGTCCCGTTGGGAAGGGGGGCCCTGCGACGCCTTCCTGTGCACGTCTCCAGCCAGGTGTGGACTTCTCGTTTTGATTCATTTCCAACCCTGTGAGCTCCAGGCTCGCATCGCGTTTAGGGCCGGCGTCCTAAGACACGCCCCTCCCGCTCCCGCTGCACGTAATTTACAAGTCTGTTCCTTTGGAATTGGTGACTTCGCTTTATAACTTTTGTTTTTTGCTTTATTACTATTTTTTAAATGCGACATTTTACTTAGAAGTGTGCTTTTTATTTTTATCTTATTTTTTTTCGCCGAAAACCACTCAGAATGCATCCTCTCCCTCTTCTCCCCCAGGAGAGAAAAGAACGATCATCAATAGCAAACAGCAGTTGCAGAAGCAACACCGAGAGCCGGCTTCACGCTCAGGAGAGAATGCTGCATGTCCTCCTCGTGGTTTCGGGTGCTCTACACGATCAGAGAAACTTCTCTAGTAACGAACTATAGAAATGATCCCTGAAAGTATAGTCTTGAAGTGTGCGTTTTAAAAGGTGCATCGGTAGACAATTGCTTTGACCCATAGAAAACCGGTTCTCGGTGCCGCCGGGACGCAGGGCGATTCTGCTGGACGTAGCGCAGCACCCGGCCTCTCCCTGGGCGGTTCCCACCTCTGTTTCGCGCCCACACCTCCGAGGGCCCTGAGGCTCCCGCTGCGACGTCGGATCCGAGTCCTGGAGGCCACACTGCGGGGCAAGGAGGTCGTGCCTCCGGCGCTTGGTGTGAGTTCCTCTCCGCAGCGCGCGCCGCGGACCCTCCCAGAACGCCCCAGCCTGCGCGGTGAGCGCCGGGCGCCCGAGAAGAGGGTGCCGAGGCCGGGATGCCAGGTCTGACCCCCACCCGCGCTGGGGGCGTCCAGGCCTCCTGGGGAGAGAGAGCGAGGATGCTGTTGGCGACTCCATCCTGGCAGGTGCCAGGCCGTCAGCGCGCCCGGGTCGGGTCGCTGCGAACCTGAATCCGCGGGCAGCCAGTGCGAGGAGAGCCCCCAGAGGGAGGCCGGGCCTCCGCAGCCAGAGGCGAGAGGCAGTGCGAGCGGATAGACCTCTTCCTTTCTCTTTTCTTTTCCTTACTTCTTTGCACTCCCCTCTATCTCGCTCCCTCCTCCATTTACTCCCTTTCTTCTATTAACTCGCCCTCCTCCGCCGGCATCTCCTTCTGCCTGTCGCTCTCCTTCCCTTCTGCTCCCCCTCTTTCCCATAATCAGAAGGACAGCCAAGCCACAGTATGCCTCCTAATCATAAAGGGAGGGGCCTCGCACTTACCGCACCCTCTCCCCGCCTCCCAGGTGCCAGAGGCAGAGCCCTTGAAGGGTTCTGTGGTCTGTTTGCTTGGGCCAGGACATCCTCCCAACCAGCAGGGTAGCCTGGGGGCCAGGCCCCAGTTAAACAAGGAGTCCTAGCCCCGCCTCCCAGCCAGGTAAAGGGGCGGGGGCACTACACCTTCTCCCAGGATCTTCCAGAAGCAGGGGGAGGCCAGATCACATTGCCTGTTCAAGCAGGGACTCACACTTGCATCTCCTCCCAGATGCAGAAGTTCCTTCTCCATCTGAGAATAGGGGTGGGGGGGGGGGGGGGGGGGGGGGGGGGGGGGGCTGTCACAGGAAACAGAGAGGCCACAGCCGCCTTGTCCCTCACAAGCCAGGCCAGGACCAGCCTTTGGTTCCTGGGCTCCAGGCCAGTCCTCCTGCTGGTCTGAGCCAGAGGAATGAGCCAGGAGCCTGGTGCCCCATCCAGAGTTACTGGTCTTTCCTGCCCCCTCCTCCCCATCACACCTGTGCTTTCTGCACCTTCTTGTACTTGCTTCTCGGTGCCAAGGTGCCAGAACGGGCTCAGAGGCCCGGCTCACAAATGCCAAGTGCCATGCAGAGCACACAGGGGACCCCACAATGAGCCCAGGGTCTCAGGCTTCAGCTTCTTTTCTGCTACTGGCCTTGAGCAAGGCCATTCCCTGACCAAGCCTCAGTTTCCCCATATGAAAAGACGACGGGGTGGACTGGATGAATCCTCCTTGCCAATTTTAACAGACTAGTTGAGGGGTCACAAAACTTTTTCTGTAAAGGGCCAGGACTATTTCAGGCTCTGTTGGCCATGCATTTCTGTTGCAGCAGCTGCACTCTGCTGTTAGTGTGAAAGTAGCCAGAGGTAATGTGTAAATGATGAGTGTGGCTGTGTTTCCATCAGACTTCACTTATGTACAATATTACTTGAATTTCATGTAATTTTCACCTCATGAAATGTTGTTCTTATTTTGATTTATTTCAACCATTAAAAATGTACAAACTGTTCTCAGATCACAGCCATATAAAAACAGGCAGGGGGCCCAGCCAGTGTTGCTCAGTGGTCGAGCATGGACCCGTGAACCGGGAGGTCACGGTTTGATTCCAGGCCAGGGCGCATGCTGGGTTGCTGGCTCAATCTCTAGTAGAGGGCGTGCAAGAGGCAGCTGATGGATGATTCTCTCTCATCATTGGTGTTTCTGTCTCTCCCTCTCCTTTCCTCTCTCTGAAACCAATAAAAACATATTTTTAAAAAACAGGCAGTGGGTCATAATTTGCCAACTCCTGGTCTAGATTTACTTTTTCTGATTGCATAAATGAATGCACTTACATATCAGAAGTGTTACCTTAGCTAAAATTGTTAGAATTAATTTTTTCCCCAGTATCGGGGCCTTAGAAACATGAATCATCTGGTACATTCCCTACTCCCATGTCTGAATTCTCAACAATTTAATATCATCCTGATACTAATATACCTAGACACTGGGCTGGATGCTTTACACAATAGTCTTTGGAGTAGAGATTGCTCACCCCAGTTTCCTGCTCCTTGCACACTCCAGGTGACAGGGTGCTCACTCCCTTCAAAGGCAGCCCTAATAGACTCTGAGGCTGCTGATAGCCTAGTGACTGGCCAGCAGCCCTGAGAGGGGAAAGCCGCTGTGGATGTGTGTACTCCCTCTGGACCAGTCCTTCCTATCTCTTCTCAAATCCATCTACATCTTCTCCAGCTGGTGAAATGTGGATGGACCAAGGAGCCATGGCCTTGATTTTCTGGGAGTTTCCCAAGCCTCTGCAGGCCTTTGAAGCTGCCAAGTGGCAAATCTTGCAAGGAATAAGCAAGGGGAGAGAATATGACAGAAAAATTGGTATTATAAATGTGCTACTTGCTAAAAGTGTTTCCAGGAAATCTAGCTTATTGGATACTTCAGCCCCATCTGCATCCTCTAAGGTTCTTGTGCCCTCTGCTGGCCAGATTGAGTCCTAACCAGGCTCACTCAGACCATATTTTCCTCTTTAAAAGGAAAACCCACCCAGGACTTTCTCTCCCCGTTATGTACCAGACACCTGTAGGATGTGAGGATTCAAGAAAAAAGGCATTTTGCATGTCCTCAAGGGGTGAGACAGACAGATGTACTCACAACCGACAGGAAAGCTGTGCGATGGGGGGCTCACGGTTCCTGGAGGGGAATGCTCCACGGTGAGCTGGCTGCTCGGGTCAGTGGTTAAATGTTTGGATACTTTTAGTGCCAGCCACAGCTGGCCTGCAGAGGCATAACGGTTCCACGCCCCAAGCTTTTCCTCAAGGGCCATGGAGAAGTTTGCTGGCTCCTGCTGCTGAGAAGGGCAGTCCGTCAGTCCAGTTACAGGCTGCACATGCGATCCTCGACCTGTTACAGCCCCAGGAACCACCTGTGGAGCACATCCCCTGGGCATGCGTTGTACCTCCCCCTTATAAGTATCTTCTTTCATCTCAGGTCTTGTGAGAAGACATTTACCCTTAATTTATAAGCAAGAAGAGAGGGGCAACTAATTTGCCCAAGTGGCAGAGCCAGGATTTGAGCTGATGCTCCCTCCATAGCACCACAATGGGCTTTTGGGGTCCTCCCCCATTTTCTCTCCAGCCTTGATTGCTACTGAGGTTCAGACTGATAGCTCCAGCTGCCAGAGGTCAGTTCCAGCCAGTGTCCATGGGCCCGCCACACTTACTATGTCCAAAGGTGGGCTTCCCAGCTCTTGCCTCTCCCAGGCTGTTGTTCCTGCTCCGCATGCCTGGGCTGGATGGAGGAGAGCAGCTGAAACAGCCATAGGTGTGGACATGCCTCACTGACCACTGACCAGGGAGGGCCCAGGGAGGCAGGGCCTGTTCCTACCAGAGCACACCCAGTAGGCAGGGCATCCCCACTGGGAGGGCAGGACAGCCTGGCTACACAGTCCCTTGCACAGGCTGGCTCCAACCCAGGCCCATCTCAGGTGTCTAGGAGAGCAGATTGTCCAGGATAGCGGGTGACAAAAGGTGCTGGTTTTGAGAAGGACAGGCCGACCTGGGAACCCAAGGAGGAGTCAGGGAAGGCAGGGGCGGAGGCAGCTGAGTGCCCATCCTGGAATGGCAGGTAGGCACAAGGAGGCTGAGGAGCGCCATGTGTCAGGGCTGGGAAGCCCTCTGGAACACGGAGCTCAGAGTGGGGTCCAAGACCTTCTGGGAGGTCTGGACAGTCAACCACTTTGAGGCTGAAAGGCTTATGTCCCAGAAACAAGGTTGTTCCCAAGTGGCTTGGCATTCGATGGTGCCACAGCAGCTTGCTGTCTGCCAGGGAGTCATAGTTGTAGACCCTCCTGGTGCCTAGAGACAGCCATCGGAGTCCTGGGAAAAGTCTGGAGACCTCGGCTGTAACCACTTAACTCCTGAGAGTGTCAGCAACAGTGTGAGTGGCACTTCCTGGTTGTGCAGTACACAACCTACACAACTGTGTCCAGCCAATTATTTGTTTCCTTCTGTTCTTGTAGAACCAAGTGGGGTTGAAGAGATTGTTACTCGGTTCTAGAACAGTCTGCATGCCCCTTTCCCACGTGATAAGCCACATGTGGAAACAAGGGAGGGAACACATCCCGACGTGTGCACTTTATGTTAAAAACTTACCTTAATTGCCCTAGCCGGTTTGGCTCGGTGGATAGAGCGTCGGCCTGTGGACTGAAGGGTCCCAGGTTCGATTCCAGTCAAGGGCACATGCCTGGGTTGTGGGCTCGTTCCCCAGTGGGGGGCGTGCAGGAGGCAGCCAATCAATGATTCTCTCTCATCATTGATGTTTCTATCTCTCTCTCCCTCTTCCTTCCTCTCTGAAATAAAAATATACTTTAAAAAAAAAAACCCTACCTTAATTTAGAAATCTAGCGCCTTGCTGTTCTGTGTTTCTATTACAGAGTTTCTATTACTCTGGGAGTTCTGGGACGGGAAGTGTGGCAGGTCAAATCCTAAGACTGCCCCCTGGTGTCAGCCTGTGTAATCCCTCCCCTGGAACGTGGGCCGACCTATCCTGTGATAGGCTATCCCTGCCCTGATCCTGTTACCTCAGCTGGAAGAAGAAAAAAAAAGAAACTGTTTTCGCTGATGGAATTGAGGTCCCTAACGGGTTGGTGTTGAATTGATCCGAAGGGAGATTATTCTGGACCTGACCTGATGAGAGGATCCTTTCAGAGGGACCGGCCCTCCCTGGCGTCAGCGCGGTTCTCTGCAGGCTTCCGTGAACGCGGCCACGTTGGAGAAACCCTCTACACGGGCCCAGGGCCAGGATGCCTGGGCAGCCTCCAGGAGCTGAGAGCAAGGAACATTCTACTGGCAGCCCAAGTGACTTTCCAAGTGGGCGGGTCCTCCCTGGGCCTCCAGACAAGACCACGCCCAGCCAGTGCCCTGACTGCCACTCTGTGAGACCCAGAGCCCAGCGCCCCGCCAAGCGCAGCCTGGACTCCTGGCCACAGGCACCCTGAGATAACAAGTGTGTGCTGTTTTAGGGCACTACACTCCCGGTGATTTGTTTTGCCACAATAAGGGGGTTGTGCATCTGCCGAACCTGACTTCTGCCTGCGGGAGAACAGGACTCCACTTTGGGGACCTTTGCCCTTTACTGTGACCCAGGGGCTGGGAGTGCGCCTGCTGAGGGACTATGACAAGCCTTTGTCCTGCTGATGCCCGAGGAGGCCCCTTTGGCAGGAAACGGGCAGCACTGAGGCAGGTCCTAGGTGCTGCTTCCTTGCCTGGGGTGAAGGGGGGTTGGGTAATTCTGGTTACGCTGTGTCCTCACGTCCTGCAGCTGCTGTCTTGCTGTGATTAAGAGTGAACCCAAGGAAGACCCCACCCATAGGGGGGTGGCTGTCCCCAACCTTTCCTGAGGCAGCAGAGCTGGCCGATGGTGACACAGACCTGGGAGGAGGGGCGTCTGGCTCCTCTTTCTCCCTCCCCTCGCCCCCATGAACTCTCCTGGGCTCTGGGAGACAGGACAGGATAGCAAATGGAATTCAATCTCATTCTCAGACTCCGGGTCTGGTGCACTGGGGCCAGCCTGCTCTCCTCACCCCCACCACTCCAAACCCCACATCTGGAGTTTGCTCAGTGGCCAGCTCTCAGGCTTCACCTTACCCACCCCTATTCTCACAGCAAATGAACGGCCCATGGGAGGCCTCTGCTCCCTTCCAATGACTCACTTCAGTGGGGTCTCAGTCTCTGCCCGCTGCACCTGGATCTGGGCTCCCAGCAGGTGCCCGGTGTGGCTTGTGTGGTGGGGCCAGCCTGCCGCCTGGTCAGCGTGGCTTTGATACACAGCTGGCCCTGCTCTGGCCCTCGCTGTCCTCTTCTCATGCCCCAAGTTAGGGAAAGCAGGGCCACACTGGGTGAGTGGCGGGCCTTGGCTAGTCTCTACCAGGTGCAAACTGCAGACTGTGACGATCAGTGAGCACAGCACTAATAACATCGCATCACAGTGGGAAGTCCCCCCTTTCCTGCTATTTTTTAAAACTTTACTGATTATCATAATTCCTGTCTCAATTTGCCACTGGGGTGGCTTCACTCTCTTTTGAGTGGATGAGTCTTGCCTTGGCCCGACGGCACCAGGCAGGCGGCAGTGCCCATGGATACAGAACAGTGTTGTATTGTTACTGGATTCATCGTAATAATGAACTACTTCGCACTTTTGGTGATATCGGGTGTTTTTATTACTTAGGATCGGATAAATTTTAAACACATTCATTTAGTATGAAAACCATTTTCATTTAAAAGAAAAAAAGAAACCGATGAATAGTAGCCCAGGTGGTTCATAAGGAAAGAGCATGATCATGGAGGTGGGGCAAGTGAGTGACCTGGGGCACTGGCCTTCTCTGTGCCTCAGTTTCTCCCACTGAAAAAGGAGGGTATTCACAGAGCCCCCAGCCAGCACTTTAAATAGAATTGTGTTTGTTCAGTAAAATCGACGTCTGGGGTCAGAACTTGCACAGCGCACCCTCTGAGCACAGGCTGGCAGGGGCCTCCCAGCTGAGCTCACCTCGCCTTTCCGTTCTGGTGGGCCTGCCTCAGAGGGGCCGCCCAGCACCGTGACCCACAGCCAGACTTCCCTCTGCCACTTGCTTCTCTTGTTCCTCAACAGGACCCTTCGCTTCTGGTTGGGGGAAGTGCCGGGGTTCTTGTTCCAGCACCTAGAAGGGTTCAGCAATCTGGAGAAGGGCTGTGTGTAACTTAATAAAGAGTCCAGAGACGAAGCATAATTTTGAAAGGCATTTGGGGGTCAGAGGAGCCTAGCTAAAGAAACTGAGATCTCCTCATCTCAGGACCCCTTGCTATTTATTAACACAGATTGTCCTGAGGCGAGGCAGAGATATACA
>NW_005354426.1:281741-290423 GCF_000412655.1 Myotis brandtii | reverse complement strand
TGGCAGGCAAGCAATCATCCTTTTCAGGTTTGGGGAAATGCCCTCAGCCATTCCCACCAGGTGACAACATATGTGACTCAGCCCTGTTGAGTCCCCAAGTTCCATCAACCTTTCGATGAAACGCTTGCGATTATGACATGCTGGAACTGGCTTCCCGCAGGGAAGTGACTGGCGCAGCAGACCTGGCGGGGGCTTCACCTAATCAGTGAGTGTGAACAAATAAAGTGAACAAAGGACGCACGGGGAACGCTCCAAACGGTGCCCTGGCCATGCAGCTATCTCGATGTGCTTGCCGTGGAAAGAGCACTGAGCCCTTGGGGGCGGGAAGTGCGGGCCAGTCTGGCAGAGGGTAACCCAAATCTAGCTGAACACAACCCCTCGGGAGGAGCCCTGCAACAGGGTGAGACAGCGGGTCCCAAGCCTGCGCCCTGGAAACTGACATCAGGGCCCAACTCAATGTCCACTCGCTTCCCAACAGGCAGAAGCAAAGAGAACCTGCCTGCCAGGTGGCAGCCAGAGGGCCATCGGCCAGTCTGGAGCACTGTGATGGGCGCAGGTTTGGGGCTTCAGAGGCTGGCCCCCTCCTGAGAGCTGACCTGGGCAGGTGTGAAGTGTGAGGTGTGCTGGGTGGGGGAGGGCAGTGCTGGGGGAGACAGCAAAAAGGCTGTGGTTGTTCTTGCAAATTGACAGTCCTGGGAGTCGGGCACAGCCCCACATGACATCTGGCTGTGAAAACAGCGGGGATTCTGTCAGCCAGGGAGAGACAGGAGTCACCTAGAAACCCGGGCACCCTCTGAAAGGGCCAGCACAAAACATCTCATTCTCGGCTACTCACCCTGGGCTCTGAAAGAAGGACGGATGGAAGCAGACTGCAGTTGTGTGTGGGTAGAATGGGCTGTGTGGCTCTGAGGAAAGAGCTGAAGGGACAGCCACCAGGGTCGCTGTGCTGAATCCCTCTTCCACACCACCCACAGAGGCCATCTTTCGTGGGTTGAGCACTCCCCTCCATGATGTGCTAGCCTCGCCCTCCAAACTCCCGGAGGCCTTGCCCTGCCAAACTTGGCCCCTGCATAGGAGTCAGCTGTCAGTGGCCAGCCTGGGCCCTTGGTGCAGACTCTCTTGGAAGTCTCTTAAGGAAGTCTGGGCAGACTCTGGGAGAGACTGAGTTGTGTGGCTCTAAGGCAGGGTCCATTTTCCCCTCCCACATCCAACCAGTGCTACCATTCCTTCACACAGCCACATCTTGGTCTGTTTGTCCTCACACTGACAACTCCCTGAAACCCCACCCCACCACAAAGGTCCATGGTGGAGGCTGGCCTTGGTGTACCCTGAGACTTTTTTTTTTTAATCTTTATTGTTGAGAGTATTACAGATGTCCCCCTTTTTCTCCCCATTGCCCTACTCCACCCAGTTCCCACTTCACCCCAGGCCTTCACCACCCTACAGTCTATGTCCATCGGTAATATATACATGCATATAAGATGTTTGGTTAATCTCTCTTCTCCCCCTCTCCCCTTTCCCTCTGAGATTTGTCAGTCTGTTCCATGTTTCCATGCATCTGGATCCATTAAATTCATCCGTTTGTTTTGTTCATTAGATTCCTTGTTCATTTATCTTGATTTTTAGATTCAATTGTTGATAGATATGTATTTATTGCCATTTTATTGTTCATAATTTCCTCTTCCTTCTCCTCCTCTTCCTCCTCCTTTCTTTTCCTCCTCCTCCTCTTCTTAAAGAATACCCTTCAACATTTCAGGGAATGTGCCCTGACCAGGAATCTGTGTCCTCCTGGTTCATAGGTTCACATTCAACCACTGAGCCATGCAGGCTGGGCTCAGTCATTTCTTTTTACTTATGTTCAATGCAAATTAATTCGATAACATGAGAAGTTACTATGAATCAAAGCATAAATACACTAACACAACATATAATCCATAATAGATGTACAACATTTAGGTATGAAGCAAAAAGGAATCTTTATTCATATACGGTAGCTTGAGATCTGTAGGATGTGGTGTTCCTGAGTAGGTTTGATTTGAATTAATCTGTGTGGTAGGGGCATCCCCAGTCCCAGCCTGGCTACCATCACTCTGGCCATGTCCTCTCCAACTGTGTGAATGCCTCTCACTGGATGCCGGTGCGTGCAGAACCACTGGCTCTGGTGGGCCCAGGCTATATCTTCAATTTCTTTCCTCATTGTGGTCACATTTTCCTGTATAGACTTGAGCGGAGTTAAAAGATTTTTAATAGCTGTTTTAATATATTTGTCTATGAACTCCACTATTGCTGTCATTTCTCAGTCTATTTCTAGTGATTGGCTTTTCTCCTGGTCACAGGTCATAATTTTTTTTGCTTCTCTACGTGCCTGGTAATTTGTGACTGAATGCTGAATATTATAAGTTTTACAGTGCTATATATAGTACTGGACTCTGTTACGTTAGTTTAAAGCCGTGGTCGGCAAACTGCGCCTCGCGAGCCACATGCGGCTCTTTGGCCCCTTGAGTGTGGCTCTTCCTAAGTCTTAGGAGTACCCTAATTAAGTTAATAACAATGTACCTACCTATATAGTTTAAGTTTAAAAAATCTGGCTCTCAAAAGAAATTTCAATCGTTGTACTGTTGATATTTGGCTCTGTTGACTAATGAGTTTGACGACCACTGGTTTAAAGAGTGTTGCATTTTGTTCTGGCTGCAGTTAAGTCCCTTGCAGATCAGTTTTATCCTTTTGAGGTTTCATTTTAAGATTTCTTATAGGAATTTCAGAACAAATCTTATTCTGGGGGTAATTTAGTCTACTATTTGGCATGGCCCTTATGAACATGCAACCCAATACCCCAAGTATTATGAGGCCTGTGGGAACACAAAGTATTTCCAGCCTTATCTAAATCCAGGAATTGCTCTGTCTACTCTTTTCTGGGATTTCATTCCTTGGTCTTAAGAGAGTTTCCTCACAAAAAGGCACAAGTACTTTGACAAAACTTCAAGGGGATCCCTCTGCAGATCTCTGGAACTCTCCCTACAACCACCCTCTTCTGTATTCTGTCCTGAAATTTCTAATCTTGACATTTCAGAACACAGAGTCTGTCTCCTAAATTCAGGAAGACCTATGAGCCCTAGAGGATTTCCCTCTACTATCCTGTACTGGAAGGACACAGGTGACAGCATAGAAGAGAATTAAACTCCAGGCAGAAAGTTGGAGCAACTGCAGGGCTCACTTTCCCTGCAGCTTCCCAGTCCTGTGCTACCTGTACAATGCCTACAAACTATTGTACAGATATCTTGTCCAGTTTTTCATATTTTTACAGCTGGAGGGCAATTCCTATAGCATGTAATCTTTCATGGACAAAATTAAAAGTCATCCATTGAGCTCTTATTTTCAGTTTTTATAGTTTTCAATTCTGGAATTTCCATTTGACTATTTTTAATAGTTTCCAGTTTTCTGAATAAATTCTCCATTTTCTCATCGGATATATTGAAGATATAAAGTATGAAACATAATTATTTTAAAGTCCATGTTTATAATCTCATATTTGGGCCTTCTGTAGGTCTTTTTTTAGATCCGTTCCCCCTTAATTTGGGTCAGTTATTATCTTTTCGCATGCCTGCCTGTTTGGTTGAGTGCCAAATATTGTGGCTTAAAAATTGTGAGATAACTTGATACTTTGGACTCCTTGTACAGAGAGATTTACTTTTGCTTCTGGCAGGCAGTTAGTAAGGGACAAGCCACCTTATTCAAAAAAGAGATTGTGCTGATTTAAAGCAGGCTTTGGTCCTTGTGAGAGCTGGTCTGCTTCCTGTTCGCCCCTTCCCTTAGGGTACAATCTTTCAGAGACATAGCTGAGTGCTGTGGTGTCTGACAGGCCTCTCCTCCTTGGCCAACAATTGTCCCCAGGTCCATGGAAGCACCAACAGTATTGCTGAGCTTCTCAGCCTCTGCAGCAGCAGGGGTAAATGTCTCGGGGAGAAAATAGGTCAGACAGAGGGCTTTCCTCTCTGGGCTCTCAACAACAACAAAAAAACACCTGTATTTAGATCCTGTCCAGCTTTTCTAGTTGCTCTTAGTGTGAGGGTTAGTTTGAAACAAGCTGGTCTACCTTTACGAGAAATGAAACTTACCCATTTCTTTCTAGTAATATTTTTTTAGCCTGAGAGGGCAGAGGTTGTGCCCAATGATGAAATCCACTCAACTAAAAACTTCCCTGTAGTCGATGTTAACTGTTTCCTGAACAGCAAGGTTGTAAACATGACAGAACTCCCCCTCAAGAGCCAAGATAGGTATAGCCTTAATGAAGCCAGGCAGCAGGATCCTTAACTAAAACAATTTCAAGCAGAAAAGATGTACTACTATGACATGTGCAGATGCTGTATCAAAAACTGTGGTCACCTACGGTGCGTGTGCTTAGGAACAATGGTTATGAAACTAGATCACTATAATAGCTGTTGCTGATATAGCCAGGCTCCATAGATTGCATTTTCTGAGTATCCTATATAATAAAAGGCTAATATGCAAATTGATCAAACAGGGGAACAACAGTTTGCTATGATGTGCACTGACCACCAGGGGGCAGACGCTCAATGCAGGAGCTGCCCCTGGGTGGTCAGTGTGCTCACACAGGGGAGTACTGCTCAGCCAGAAGTCAGGCTCATGGCTGGCAAGTGCAGCGGTAGTGGTGGGAGCCTCTCCCACCTCCGCGGCAGTGCTAAGGATGTCTGGACTCCCCATAGGGAGTGGGTCTAAGCCATCAGTCAGACATCTCCTGAGGGCTGCTGGACTGCAAGAGGGTGCAGGCTGGGGTGAGGGACCCCCCCCAAGTGCATGAATTTCATGCACTGGGCCTCTAGTATATCATAAAAATCTCCAATCCAGATCCTTCTCCGCTGCCTCCGGCATTCTCCCCCTGGATGTTGGACATCTCAGAC
This sequence comes from Myotis brandtii, assembly GCF_000412655.1. NCBI lineage: Eukaryota > Metazoa > Chordata > Mammalia > Chiroptera > Vespertilionidae > Myotis > Myotis brandtii. Next base: position 285,504 of record NW_005354426.1, on the reverse strand, counting down.
TCATGGGTCCAGGCTAAACTTCTTTTCTTCCTCCAATATCCCCGCTTTTCAGAGAAAATGTTCTGAAAGGACACAGATGAAAGTATTTTAATAGGGGCTACATCTGTGGAGTTCACCTGTGGAACTGGAAAGGAACAGAGGCAGAGGACAGCTTTTGCTTTTTATGTTTTACTCCATGCTCTTGAAAAAAATGTAAACCAGAATGGGTATCACCCTTAAAATGAAATCAATCTGTCTCTCCCAGTTCCCTCTGATGCCGGTTCCCACTTCTCCCAGCCCCTCTGGTACCAAACCCCCTATTAACTCCCCAACCAAGCATGAATGCAGAATGACTGCTGGAGCTATTCCCAGGCCTCCCTTCCCCACTGCAGTGTTGCCCCTTTCCTACTCTCATTTTCTGACCCACAGCCAAGCGTCAGAGCAGCAATGGTCCAGGAAGATGTCCCAAATCTTTGATATGGAACAGAAACACCTCAGGACCCAGTGTCAGCCAACCAGATGGACCCAGGCTCCTCACCTGCCAAGTCTGCTTGTTTCTCCCTGAGCTTCTCACCAGAAAAGGGACAGTGGTGGTGCTCAGTGGTCAGTTACGTGACCACTGAAGACAAGACTGTGACAGTGCTCCGTTACCCTAGCCTAAGGGTGGCCCACAATACCATTCCTTTGCTTTTTTTACACTTTTTATTCTTCTCTTATAACCCACGTTCAAGCCCAATGCATCTTCCCACCTCAATTCTGATCGTAGTGTGGTGTCTCACTATGGTGTCATAAAAATAACAGAAGTTTTGGAATTTTATGGATATGGATTCAGTTCTGGAAGATGACTTACCAGCTTTGAGGCTCAGTGTTCTCTTCCAGAGAGAGCATTTCATGGAGTTATTTCGAGGAGTAAAAGAGAAAGGGGTATTGCCGGGGTCTTATCCGCAGCTGCAAGGGTTCAGGAATCTGGAAAAGGGCTGCGACGTAAATTAATAAACTACACATGAAATATAAATTTGGAAGGCATGGGGGAGCCAGGGGAGGCTCCATTTACTAGTGAAGTGAGCTCCCTGAATCTCTGGACCCACCGCTTTTTATTTGCTGGAAAACACACGGGCCCTTTAGGAATGCAAACAGGTAAAGTTCAATAAACAGGAAAAGATGATCAGGTTAGGGCAGTGTTCGGCAAACTCATTAGTCAACAGAGCCAAATATCAACAGTACAACGATTGAAATTTTGAGAGCCAGCCAAATTTTTTAAACTAAAACTATATAGGTAGGTACATTGTTATTAACTTAATTAGGGTACTCCTAAACTGGCCTTTGCTAAAAATGTCCTCAATCTGATTGAGGTACGTTCGCTGAGGTCGACCCCTTCCAACTCTCCCATCCACACTCGTCTTGTATACTTGTTTCAGATAGATGAGTGTGGATGGGAGAGTTGGAAGGTGTAGACCTCAGCAAACGTACCTCAAAACAATGTACCTCCCCCGCGCTGCCTATCCCGCGGCCGGCCTGCGCCACGTCTCAACCGACGACACCCCCCACTTCTTCTAACGCCACTTCTTCAAAATAGCCTCACCCAGGCCGAAAAACAACTTCTGCGCATGGGCCACGAAGTTTCAATCCCACTGTACTGCACGCCCGCACGTGGTATTTTGTGGAAGAGCCACACTCAAGGGGCCAAAGAACCGCACGTGGCTCGAGAGCCGCAGTTTGCTGATCACTGGGTTAGGGGAAATTCCTTCAGCTATTCCACCAGCAACAGGTAAACAGAAAAAGATTAACGGGTTAGGGAAAATGCCTACAGCTGTTCCAGCAGTAGGTAATAACATATGCAGATTTTCAGCCCTGCTGAAGCCCCAAGATCCATCAGCCTTCTGATGAACTTCTTGCATAATTATGACCTGCTGGAATTTGCTACCAGCATATCCCCCTATTTGATTTAATAAATTTAACAAGAATGTATGCCATTTGCAAAGCTCAGGTCCTTTTAAGATTTTTAAATTCAATGGAAAGGATTGAGTTCTTTCTAAATTGCTGCCAGGCATCAAAGGAATCAGTCTGCAGTAAGCTCCTTTCTGGGCCAACAGTTCTTTGAGCCCCCTTTCCAATTACTGTCCAACAGTTTTTTATGAGTTCCCTTCCCAATCACTGTCCAACATTGACATGACAGCAACAATACTCCAGTTCTGGATGGTGGATAAACAGCGAGCAATGGCAATGTAGGTCCGACCTTCTTTGGCTTGTTCTGGGCAACCTGCAGTGACGCACAGCTGCTGACTGCTAGCATGGCAAGGCGCCTTCATCATCCCCCATCTCTGGACTGTTTCTCCTCTGTGTTTTCAGCGTGTTGCTTGGGCTTACCGCCATCTGTGGCTGGAGTAGTTTGGTCAGTTCCTCTCTCAGATCCATTGTTGCAGGAATCCACATGGGCCCACTTCTTCAAAATAGCCTCACCCAGGCCGAAAAACAACTTCTGCGCATGGGCCACGAAGTTTCAATCCCACTGTACTGCACGCCCGCACGTGGTATTTTGTGGAAGAGCCACACTCAAGGGGCCAAAGAACCGCACGTGGCTCGAGAGCCGCAGTTTGCTGATCACTGGGTTAGGGGAAATTCCTTCAGCTATTCCACCAGCAACAGGTAAACAGAAAAAGATTAACGGGTTAGGGAAAATGCCTACAGCTGTTCCAGCAGTAGGTAATAACATATGCAGATTTTCAGCCCTGCTGAAGCCCCAAGATCCATCAGCCTTCTGATGAACTTCTTGCATAATTATGACCTGCTGGAATTTGCTACCAGCATATCCCCCTATTTGATTTAATAAATTTAACAAGAATGTATGCCATTTGCAAAGCTCAGGTCCTTTTAAGATTTTTAAATTCAATGGAAAGGATTGAGTTCTTTCTAAATTGCTGCCAGGCATCAAAGGAATCAGTCTGCAGTAAGCTCCTTTCTGGGCCAACAGTTCTTTGAGCCCCCTTTCCAATTACTGTCCAACAGTTTTTTATGAGTTCCCTTCCCAATCACTGTCCAACATTGACATGACAGCAACAATACTCCAGTTCTGGATGGTGGATAAACAGCGAGCAATGGCAATGTAGGTCCGACCTTCTTTGGCTTGTTCTGGGCAACCTGCAGTGACGCACAGCTGCTGACTGCTAGCATGGCAAGGCGCCTTCATCATCCCCCATCTCTGGACTGTTTCTCCTCTGTGTTTTCAGCGTGTTGCTTGGGCTTACTGCCATCTGTGGCTGGAGTAGTTTGGTCAGTTCCTCTCTCAGATCCATTGTTGCAGGAATCCACATGGGCTTGGAGGAGTTTTCTGGAAATATATAAGCATATTCTCAACTAAAGGTTAATAAAGAAATCCTTTCTATAAACTAGACTCGGGATCTTTTCATTTTTCCAAACCATTTTCCTTTGGCTTATTCTGACACCAGGGTGTCCTGCTATCAGTATTACAAGTAAAAAATTTTAAAGTAAAATTTTAAAGTATTTAAGTCTTGATGTAATTTACTTACAGGAGATTTCTCCACTATCCCCCCCCCCTTTTAAATTTTTTATTGATTAAGTTATTACATATGTGTCCTTATCCCCACACTTCCCCCCACCCCCTCTCATGCCCTCACCGCCCTGTTGTCTGTGTCCATTGGTTAGGCCTATATGCTTGCATATAAGTCCTTTGGTTGATCTCTCCCCCTTATCCCCACCTTCCCCTACCTTCCCTCTGAGGTTTGATGGTCTGATCGATGCTTCTCTGTCTCTGGATCTGTTTTTG
>NW_005354426.1:277306-280192 GCF_000412655.1 Myotis brandtii | reverse complement strand
AAGTCCTTTGGTTGATCTCTCCCCCTTACCACCTCCTTCCCCTACCTTCCCTCTGAGGTTTGACGGTCTGATCGATGCTTCTCTGTCTCTGGATCTGTTTTTGTTTATCAGTTTATGTTGTTCATTATATTCCATAAATGAGTGAGATCATGTGATAGTTATCTTTCTCTGACTGGCTTATTTCACTTAGCATAATGCTCTCCAATTTCCCCCTTTTTTTTATTTTAAGTATTATTAAGAGGCTTTTGGAAATCTTGCAATGCAGCTGTGATAGCTCTTAATTCAATTCTTTGCACAGAAATATGACTGCTCTGGATTCATTGCATGATAAGCAGTTTTTACTATGAGATGAACCATCAGTAAAAATTAGTTAATGCTCCAGGAATAGTTTCCTGCCTAGTACAACTACGTTCCCCTAAATATTCACTTATTTCAATTTGCCAATTTAAATCAGTCTGAAATAAGGCTTATTTTCTAACTTCACTTGTCCTTGGGTGTGGAGAGTAAATGACATTAATTAAATTTTGCTAGCAGTCTTTGAGTATATCTACATAAGCTTTGTCAGGGAGGCAAAAACACAAATTACTTTTCTTTTTGAGGCCTAATGCATTGATTTTTAATTACAGCTTTCCAGACATTTGAAGAAATCCTCCCTTTATTTCCTCCTAGAGTAATTTCTAGGCCACACTTACAAACTTTCCTTTTTAAAAACCCTTTTTCTTTCTTTTACACCAAGCAACAAACATGGTTGCTTTTCAGATGCTGGCTGATACTGCTCCCTACATATTAAGTGACTCTCTTCCTACTTATAGTGACTTTATTAATGATCAGACTTAAGGCTTGAATAATAACCTTCAGTTTACCCTGTAAATATTAGCGGAAGAGATTTTAAAATTTCTTCTTTTTATTAAGCTTAAAATTTACTTTTAAACAGCATTCTTTTTTACTAGTGCTCATTTGCATACACAGAGAGATTATGGGAGGTCTTAGTAACTATTTTTACTAGAATCAATTGCTTAACATTTTGGCTTCTCATTTAACTGAAATTATATGAGACCTTGATTATATTTTAAAAAGCTAATTTATTAAGTAATTAAAGTAGGCATCTTTATTGAAAAAGCAAACTTAGATATTTGACCTATGAAGTATAAATGCCGTCCCATCCCCCCAGCCTATCTGAACTGCAGGCTGCCAGGGCTTTTTGTCTTTAAAATTTCACTGCTGAATGATCTGGCTTTACTTAAGAAATATTGAGCAACTTTGCCTGCCCTCCCTTAGAGGTTAAAACTTTCACAACATTTAAAATATATGTATATTAAGCTTAAATTTACTTTTAAACAGTATTCTTTTTGGCAGTGCTCATTTGCATACACAGAGGAATTATGGGAGGTCTCAGTAACTTTCTTTACTAGAATCAATTGCTTAACATTCTGGCTTCTCATATAACTGACATTATATGAGACCTTGATTATATTTTAAAAAGCTAATTTATTAAGTAATTAAAATAGGTATCTTTATTAAAAAAGCAAACTTAGATATTTGACCTATGAAGTATAAAAGATGTCCCATCCCCCCAGCCTATTTGAAGTGGAGGCTGCTTGGGGTTTTTGTCTTTAAAATTCCGTTGCTTTTGATTTTTAAAATTCCACTGCTGAAGAAATATTGCTCTCCCTTAGAGGTTAAAACCTTGAAAACATTGAAAATATATGTGTATAAATAAAATATATTTATTAATTTTTATTTGATAAAGCTTTCCACGTGATTTCAAGTATATTAGATCAGCCTAATTTAGTTTAAAAATATTTCTTTTAAGAAGAGAGAATTAGAATCACTTCAGGCCCTTGGAATGCTCCAAAAGTCATCTCTCGATTAGTCTTGAAATTTAACTTGGAAAGATTATCAAATACATATATATATCTAACCTAAATATTATGTTATATACTTTTTAAATTATTCTAATAGATATTAATTAAATTTAAACTGGTTTTTATATTAAAAATTTGGTTGAGACCACAGAATTAATCCTCTTTATTAATTAGACCATATAAAATATTATACCTTAGGTTGAAATTTTGCCACACATAAAGATTATAATATATTATGAAATACTAATTTCTCTAGAGAAAATACAAGAATTAATTTCTCAAAAATAACTTTCTATACTTTATGCATTTTAATAATACAACTATATGATTTTTCCCAACTTAATTTGAACTTTAAACAATTAGAAGCCTTAAATTTTAGCTGGTAAGTTAAATATTGAGCATTTCTTAGATTAATAATAACTTTACATGTTTTAAAAATACAAGACATATTTAATTAATAGATTCAATTCTATACTAGATTTTTCATATGAGGCAAACTCAGATTAACATTTCAGTATTTTGTTATTTCAAAATACCTAGATATTTAATAAATTTTAGTATTTAATACTAAAACTCCAAAGTTTTAAGTTGCCAATGTCTTTGGAAGCAAGCCTGGTCTATTTAAATGTAAAATTGCCACATTCTTTCTTTAGAAGTTGCTGCCCATGGGAAACTAGCCCCCTCAATTAACAAAGGGCACAGCCAGTCTTCCCCGCCAGGCTACTGGACTCCTATGTTAATGTAAAAAAAACCATTGAAACCTGTAAAGAATTTTTGTGAGTTTATTTGAGCCAAACTGTCGACATATGCCGGGAAGCAGAACCTCAACGAATTGAGATAGTGCTCCGGAGAATGGCGGGGTTACATTTGTATTTATACATTTCAATCAAAGGAGGAACATAGGTGGGTTACATAAAATTCATTGGTGATAGATTAAGGAGGAGGGATAAAGCAAAGCAGGGAAACCCCTGGGATTGGATAAAAAGTAAAATGATGGACACATACTTAGGTGGGTGCAGGA
>NW_005354426.1:275176-277168 GCF_000412655.1 Myotis brandtii | reverse complement strand
GACAGATAGGCTCAGTTACGGTAAAGGTTGACCTTATCAGTGAAGATATCGGCTTAGGACGTAACTGCCCACCATAACTGCTTTTAGTTAAAGTTTAATTTCAGACCATCCTTTGTGGTTACTTTAGGTCTCCGAGTTTGCAAAACTGCCATGCAGGCCTCTCCTGAGCTTGTCAGGTCAGCATGTGGCCCCTTTCGTCCACACCGACTATCTATAATTGTCTCTGAAAAGCTCCACCACAAATCCTTCATCTTAGATACATCTATTTTATCCATGTTTCAATAATTTTGAGATTTTAAAGCCAATTATTATTATCCAAGTTATTTTCTTTGGCAAATTCTGTAACAGAGATAACTTATTGACTTTTAGTGGCCTTAAGGTTAACTTTGAAATATGGTTCATTGTTATTTAAAAACTACCATTTAGGACGCTGGAAGATGGCTACCAATGGGAAGGCAGACTGCAAGATAGTGTGTGAGTGAGAGAACAAAAGGAGAGGGTGTGGACTTACGGAGAGTGTAAGTTTGTGGGTGAGTGATAGCTATACTCTAGGGGACTGTTGGAGACTGCTGGACCGGGTCCCCCTAACCAGGCAGCCTCCACTGCTGCTGAAATCACTCCCGGAGCAGCTGGCTCTGCCACAGAGACCATGCCATCTTGAAGGGGAGAGTGGCTGTTATCGGATGCGTATACATCCAAGGATCCTGCAACCACAGCACCCAGGGACCAGCTACGAACCCAGGAAACCAGGATCTCAAGCAGCGCAAATATGTGGACTCGAACGAGCCCTGCTCCTCCTCACAAAAAGGTCAGATTTCACCTAGGGAAAGGTGAGGACTGCAATCCAGGTTGGAGAGAGGAATGCATGTGGGGGAAGTCTGCGCCCCACAAAGCCCGTGGCCTTTGGGGCCAGGTGATCCGCAAGTGTGGAAGGGGATCCACAGGGCTGCTGGCAGAAGGGAGCTCTAAAAATTATCCCATAGCTGGATTGGGCACAAAAAGGCAGCCTCGGATTTTACCAGTGCGCCGGCTGCTTAGTGCCAGGGGGAAAAGGATGTGCAGAAGAGATGTTTGGAGAATTGTGTGCAGAGCTGGACGGAGAGAAAGAGCTACATAACCAGACACCCGGAGAAGAGAGATCATGGGGAGACAAAGAAACAGCCCACAAATGAAAGAAAAAGAGGCATCACCAGAAAACGAAGTAAACAAAAAGGAGGCAAGCAATATGTCAGAGAAAGAATGCAGAGAAATGGTCATAAGGTGGCTGAAAAGAATGGAAGACAAATTCAACAATATGTGTAAGAACCAAGAGGAAATGAAGAAGAACCAAGAAGAAATGAAAAATGACATCGCTGCTATAAAGAACTCAATAGAAAGCATCAACAGTAGACTAGAAGAAGCAGAGGACTGCCATCAGTGAGCTAAAAGACAAGGTAGGAAAAAATACCCAAGCAGAGCAACATCTAGAAAAAAAAACTTAAAAAACAGGAGAGCCTAAGAAAACTTTGGGACAACACGAAATGAAACAATATCCACATAATAGGGGTGCCAGAAGGAGAGGAAACTGAGCAAGGAATAGAAACATGTTTGAAGAAATAATGACAGAAAACTTCCCTGATATAGGAAAGAAAACACACAAATCCAAGAAGCTCACAGGTCCCAAACAAAATGAACCCCAAAAGACCAACACCAAGGCACATTATAATTAAATTGGCAAACACCAACGACAAAGTAAGAATCTTAAAAGTGGCCAGAGACAGAAAGTTACCTACAAAGAATCCCCCATCAGACTAGTGACTGATTTCTCAACAGAAACATATCAGGCAAGAAGGGAATGGAATGAAATATACAAAGTCATGCAAAGGAAGGATCTGAATCCAAGAATACTATACCCAGCAAGGCTATCAATCAAAATTGAGGGTGAAATCAGGAGCTTCACAGACAAAAAAGGACTACGGGAGTTTATTACCACCAAACCAGCAATGCAAGAAA
>NW_005354426.1:272878-274642 GCF_000412655.1 Myotis brandtii | reverse complement strand
ACAAAAAATCAGCAAAGAAACATCAATCCTAAATGATGCACTAGATCAGATGGAATTAATTGACATCTTCAGAACATTTCACCCCAAAGCCACAGAATATACATTCTTCTCAGGTTCACATGGGTCATTTTAAAGATAGACCATATATTGGGTCACTGGAAAGTCTCTTCAAATTCAAGAAGATAGCAATCATATCAAACATCATTTCAGATCACAATGGCATAAAATTAGAAATCAACTACAATAAAAACAATAAAAAACCCCAAACATCTGGAGGCTCATTTAGATTCTCACTTTCTAGGTGGGGCTAGAGGCCAGGAAACTACATTTCAAAAACTCTCCTCTTAACAGAAATTCTGGTTCATATTCTGTCAATGAGAAGCCCTCAAGTGGGATTTAGAAGGTAAAAGAGATAAACCATATTCCCCATTGGCAGCCGCAGCTAGGAGCATGTCTTTCTGCAGACAGTAAATGTGATTTTGCAAATGGCTACGTGGAATACCCTTAGCATCACCCACTAAGGGCATGTCATCAACTGCAACTTCTTTCAATCCTTGCACTTCCTGAATTCCTGCATTTGTCTCTGAACTTCACTTCCCCTGACCTTCTAATAGGTCTTTGAAACTTTGTGTCCCTGGGCTACATTCCCTCCTACTTGAAATATCTAGAGTGGTTCCTTTTACTGGCCAAACCCTGGCTGGTACATGCACAACTTGTTCAAAGGCAGAGGGGCTGATGCATATCTTTCTATCATATTCTATTACTTGAACATCATCCATTTTCTCAATTAACAATGTTAGGTTTAATCAAGCAATTGAATTGATACCACTCCCCTGAAAACTGGCTTTTCAGGTCACTTCACTATGGACATTCCCTTTGCTGAGACCACATTCATTATCTCCCCTCCGGGTATGCATGAAGTCTCTGTCTAGAAAAAAGCCTGCCAAAAGTCCTTTAAAAACTCCTGTCACTGGGTGCTGGAGCTGTTACAGAAGACCAAAGGAATACTAAGCACACTTCCTAGAGAAAGGGAGGGACCCCGTTTATTAACACTAGTGGACTCCGGGAATAATTTCCAAATCAGAGTGAAGTAACACACAGAGGCTTCACTTTTTATAACCTTCTGGGGTCTTTGTCTTGCAGATATGGTTCCACCCGCTTTCGTGGGCTTACAGGAAGGCCCCCAGGTGTTGGGGGTCCCCAGGCCATATCCGATGATCTGTTCTGGGGCCAGTGATAATGACCTCCCCTCCCCCCAGGGCAGTGCATTGTTCAGTTTTTATGGCCTCACATGCCTTGCAAGACCAGTTCCCTCCTCAGAGCCATCCAGGCTCAGCCACCTGGTGTGCCGATGATCGAATAAATTCGTAACCCCTCATCACTCTGGCCTCGTGCGTTCCTCCTTTGGCGACCTAACAACAGTGGTCTCTAATATGACTTATGCTAATTATTAATCCTGGGGGTAAGTACAGATAGTAATATTAGAAGGCTTTATGTTAACGGTCTCTGTGGTTGTGGTCTCCAGTTATGGAACTTATGCTAATTAACCTCTTCTGGAATGTGGATTTTAAGAAGAGTGCTGGGGTCCAACCCCAGCAGGTCCAGGGGTCCCCAAAGGTGTGGACGGAGTCGGCGAAGAAGGAATGACACGGAGACAGCCTTCAGTTGATCAGCAAGGACCTCTGGACCTCTAGCCAGGATCTCCAGCCAAAGTTCTGGTTAGGAGCTCCAGCCAAGTTCTGGTTAGGATCTGATGATGTTTAT
>NW_005354426.1:270569-272492 GCF_000412655.1 Myotis brandtii | reverse complement strand
GGATCACAATACCAGACATCAAACTATATTACCAAGCCACAGTTCTCAAAACTGCCTGGTACTGGCACAAGAACAGACATATAGACCAATGGAACAGAATAGAGGACCCAGAAATTGACCCAAGCCATTATACTCAAAAGTAATTGCTGAATTCCCACTCAGCACTGGGGACTCTTTGGTCCTAGCACAGGCCTAGGCACCTACTGGGAAGGAGATCCAGTACTGAAAAGGTTGGTTCTAGATAGGTCTGTAAAATAAACATTTGGCAAATGAATGAACAAAAAGCAAAGAAACATTGATAGAGAAGATGTTCCCCTCTGCTGACTTAAAGTTTGCTTTCAAAAGGAGGTTTGAAGCTTCCTGCTGTTTTTTTTTAGCTTCTTTGCATTTTTAAAAGGCAGGACCACTGAAGTCTAATGGGAGAAAGACAAGAAAGTGCTGGGCATTCAGAATCATGGGCAGTGGGAATATTGGGGAACCTCAGACCAGTCACTTCATCTCCCTGAACCAGTTTCAATCTGCAAAATAACTAATGTGTGTTTTTTAAAAAAATATTTTAATTTATTAAATACATTCGGGTGACACTGGTCAACATGAACATATAGGTTTCAGGTGTGGGGTTCTATGTTACTGGATCTGTGTATTGCACCGTGTACCCAACGCAGGAAGCAACACCAGGCTGGTGAACAGGAGATGAGGTGTGAAGGTGCATCATGGGTCAACTGGCCACCAGAGGCCAAAGGGCTAGCCTGTGAAGGACCAGGGACAGGAGCAACATCCTGGCGGGAACCTGGTCTGCAGTCAGAACCCTCTCCTCCCTGAGGCAGGTCACAAAGCAGCTACTGCATTTCTAAACAAGAAATTGAGACACGGGTTTTGACAAAAAAAAATAAGATATTTTAAAAATTCATGAATCTATGTGGGATGTCCTAAAGTGGATTAAGATATCATATGTATGTACATGTTAATGAATCAGGTTTATTACAAATATGAAATCAGAAAAGAGCTCTTTGCTCAGGAATTCATTCATCAAGTGTGTGCTATCTACCTGGGTCTCGGGGGCAGGGACTTCACAGGTCACCTTTCAGGTGCTGAGAGGGTCTGAGAGATAGACAGGTGAACAAGAACCAAGGTAACACTTTATTTCAGAAGATAGGAAGAGCCACAAAGAAAACAGACTTAGCTTATATGACTAGGGAACCACAGGGACACAAAGGATTTCTATTGGTGCCCTGACCAATGACCTTAAACGCAGTGGTTCACAGGACAAAGTGTGGGATCCCAGGTGCTGTGGGTCAGAAACCTGAGGCGGTTCATTGGGTTGCCCTCCTCCCAGGAGGCCTTGGGGGGGCCTGCTCATGGGGAGGTGGCAGAATCCATTCCTTATGGGACAGTTCCCTTCTGTGTCCCTGCCAAAGCCACTCCCAGCTTCCTGGGGGCTCCCAAAAATGTTGGCCTTTGATCCCTTCCTCCAGCCTCAAAGCCAGAAACTCAAGTGGAGTCCCTCCTTGGCTTCTCTGACCCACCCTCCCACCCAGTTTTCACTTTCAAGAACACCTGGTTACTGAGAACCAGGACCTCGGGGAGAGCCACACCTCCTGTGCTTTCTGTAGAGGGCCTGGGGTGTGTTGGTGTCAGTAAATGTTTATTCACTGATTTTAAACAACAACACAAGAAAATTTGAGAGGTTGGCCCACATGGCTGACCTGGCAGGGTTGCTAGGTTACCTCTATGACCTGTCTTACCATTCTGACCTCTGTTAGTACTGTGACCTATTGCCTGGTGTACCCCCTAGGGCTTGGTGGGGGCTCCCCAGCAGGGTGACTCCCCAGCAGGCTCAGGGAAGGGCTCCCCAAGATATTTAAACTGAGTAGTGGCTTTTGAGACAGAGCTGGCCCCATGGAGACCTGGGGAAGCCACCCC
>NW_005354426.1:266202-269889 GCF_000412655.1 Myotis brandtii | reverse complement strand
TCCATGGAGGGGGCAGGGCAGGGAGGAGAGGGGACCCTCCATGGAGGGGACAAGGCTGGGAGGAGAGGGGACCCTCCATGGAGGGGACAAGGCTGGGAGGAGAGGGGACCCTCCATGGAGGGGTCAGGGCAGGGATGAAAGGGGACCCTCCATGGAAGGGGTGGGTCAGGGAGGAGAAGGGACCCTCCCTGGAGGGGGGACCGTAGAGGTATGGGAACCCTCCATGGAGGGGACAGGTATGGAGGAGAGGGGACCCTCCATGGAGGGGACAGGCAGGGAGGAGAGGGGAGCCTCCATGGAGAGGATGGGGCAGGGAGGAGAGAGGACCCTCCATGGAGGGTGCAGGGCAGTGGGGACAGGGAACCTTCCATGGAGGAGACAGGCAGGGACGAGAGGGGAGCCTCCATGGAGAGGATGGGGCAGGGAGGAGAGAGGACCCTCCATGGAGGGTGCAGGGCAGTGGGGACAGGGAACCTTCCATGGAGGAGACAGGCAGGGACGAGAGGGGAGCCTCCATGGAGAGGATGGGGCAGGGAGGAGAGAGGACCCTCCATGGAGGGTGCAGGGCAGTGGGGACAGGGAACCTTCCATGGAGGAGACAGGCAGGGACGAGAGGGGAGCCTCCATGGAGGGGACCGGCAGGGAGGAGAGGGGGCCCTTCATGGAGGGGAAGGGCAGGGCGGAGAGGCGACCCTTCATGGAGGGGACAGGCAGGGAGGAGAGGGGAGCCTCCATGGAGGGGACCGGCAGAGAGGAGAGGGGACCCTCCATGGAGGGGAAGGGCAGGGAGGTGAGGGGACCCTCCATGGAAGGGATGGGTCAGGGAGGAGAAGGAACCTCCATGGAGGGGGGACTGTAGGGGGATGGGAACCCTTAATGGAGGGGACAGGTATGGAGGAGAGGCGACCCTCCATGGAGGGGACAGGCAGGGACGAGAGGGGAGCCTCCATGGAGGGGATGGGTCAGGGAGGAGAGAGGACCCTCCATGGAGGGACAGGTAGGCAGTAGAGGGGACCCTCCATGGAGGGGAAGAGCAGGGAGGAGATGGGACCCTCCATGGAGGGGAAGAGCAGGGCGGAGAGGCGACCCTCCATGGAGGGGACAGGCAGGGAGGAGAGGGGAGCCTCCATGGAGAGGATGGGTCAGGGAGGAGAGAGGACCCTCCATGGAGGGACAGGTAAGCAGTAGAGGGGACCCTCCATGGAGGGGACAGGCAGGGAGGAGAGGGGACCCTCAATGGAGGGGATGGGTCAGGGAGGAGAAGGGACCCTCCATGGAGGGGGCACTGTAGGGGGATGGGAACCCTCCATGGAGGACATGGGTCAGGGAGGTGAAGGGACCCTCCATGGAGAGGGGACTGTAAGGTGATGGAAACCCTCCATGGAGGGGACAGGTAAGGAGGAGTGGGGACCCTCCATGGAGGACATGGGTCAGGGAGGAGAAGGAACCCTCCATGAAGGGGGGACCATAGGGTGATGGGAATCCTCCATGGAGGGGACAGGTAAGGAGTGGGGACCCTCCATGGAGGACACGGGTCAGGGAGGAGAGGGGACCCTCCATGGAGGGCATGGGTCAGGGAGGGAAGAGGACCCTCCATGGAGGACATGGGTCAGGGAGGAGAGGGGACCCTCCATGGAGAGCACAGGTCATGGAGGAGAGAGGACCCTCCATGGAGGGGACGGGTCAGGGAGGAGAGGGGACCCTCTATGGAGGGGGGACTGTAGGGGGATGAGAACCCTCCATGGAGGGGACAGGTAGGAAGGAGAGGGGACCCTCCATGGAGGGGAAGGGCAGGGAGGAGATGGGACCCTCCATGGTGCAGAAGGGCAGGGAGGAGATGGGACCCTCCATTGAGGGGGGACTATAGGGTGATGGGAACCCTCCATGGAGGGGACAGGGAAGGAAGAAGAGGGGACCCTCAATAGAAGTGGCTGGGCAGGAAGGACAAGGGACTCTCCATGGAGTGGGAAGGAAGAGGAGGAGAGGGGACCCTCCATGGAGGGGTCAGCGCAGTGGGGAAGGGAAACAGGGAACCCTCCAAGAATGGGCTGGGCAGGGAGGAGAGGGGACGCTCCATGAAGAAGGGAGGGCAGGGGAAGTGGGGACCCTCCATGGAGGAGACAGGGCAGTGAGGCAGGGAACACTCCATTGAGACTACAGGACAGGTGGGGCAGGGAACCCTCCATGGAGGGGTAGGGCAGGGAGTAGAGGGCACCCTCCATGGAGGGGAGATGACAGGGAGGAGAAGGAACCCTCCATGGAGGGGAGAGAACAAAGAGTAGAGGAGACCCTCCATGGAGGTTACAGGGCAGGGAGGATAGGACCCTCCATGGAAGGGAAGGATAGTTGGAACGGGTACTCTATATGGAGAGGGAAGTGCAGGGGGTATGGGGAACAGGGAACTCTCCATTGACGGGCAGGGCAGTGGGGAGGGAGAACACGGGACCCTCCATGGATTGGCCGGTCAGGGAGTAGAGGGGACTCTCCATGGAGGAGGGAGGGCAGGGAAAGTGGGGACCCTCCATGGAGGGGACTGGACAGGGAGGAGAGGGGACACTCCATGGATGGGGCAGGGCAGGGAGGAGAAGGGACCCTCTATAGAGGGTGTAGGGCTGGGGGACAGGGAACCCTCCATGGAGGAGACAGGGCAGGGAGGAGAGGGGACCTTCCATGGAGGGTGGAGGGCAGGAGACAGGGAGACCTTCATGGAGGGGGCAGGGCAGGGGGACAGGGAACCCTCCTGGGAGGGGGCAGTGCAAGGGGACAGGAAACCCTACAGGCAGGGGGCATAACAGTGTGGACAGGGAACCCTTCAGAAAGGAGTTAGAGCTGGGGGACAGGGAATTGCACATGGAGGGACGGAATAGTGAATACAGGAAACCCTCCATGCAGTGGGGAGGGCAGGAGTAAAGGGAACCCCAATTAAAGGGGGGCAGGGCAGGGAGGAGAGGGGAGACCGGGAACCCTCTATGGCAGTGGTTCTCAACCTTCTGGCCCTTTAAATACAGTTCCTCATGTTGTGACCCAACCATAAAATTATTTTCGTTGCTACTTCATAACTGTAATGTTGCTACTGTTATGAATCGTAATGTAAATATCTGATATGCAGGATGGTCTTAGGTGACCCCTGTGAAAGGGTCATTCGACCACCAAAGGGGTCGCGACCCACAGGTTGAGAACCGCTGCTCTATGGGGAGGGGGCAGGGCAGTTGGACAGGGAACCCCCATGCAGGGGGGAGGGCAGGAGGTAAGGGAACCTCACTTTGAGAGAGCAGGGCAGAGAGGAGACAGAACTATCCATTGAGGGAGCAGGGCAGGGGGACAGAGATCCCAACTTTAGGGGCAGGGGCAGGGAGGAGAAGGGACCCTCCATGGATGGGGCAGGGCAGGGGTGTAGAGAACCCCACTTTGAGGGGGAGGGGCAGGGAGGAGAAGGTTTCCTTCATGGAGGGGGCAGGGCAGGGGGACAGAGAACCTCACTTTGAGGGGGCAAGCAGTGGGGAAAGGGAACCCCAGTTTGAGGGAGAAGGGCAGGGAGGCGACAGAACCCTACATGGAGGGGAGAGGCTGGGGGGATAGGGAACCCTACTTTGAGACAGCAAGGATTTTGGCACAGGTCCTTAAATAGATGGCAGGGCAGGGGGGAGAGGGCATCCTCCATGGAGGTAGCAGGGCAGGGAGGACAAA
>NW_005354426.1:247938-265233 GCF_000412655.1 Myotis brandtii | reverse complement strand
GTGATCTTTAAAAAATATAAATCAGATCATTTCACTCTGTGCCTAAAAGCCTTAAGCGCTCCAGCAGTGGTCAGCTCTCCAGACAGAATCATGCCTGTAAGGGTGTTACACTGCTGGGAGAGGAATGCCCTGTCTTCTTCCTCCAGTTGCTCCCTTCACTGTTCTGGTGACGTGTGGCACTGGTGCAAGGCAGTACTGTGCTTCCTTGAGAGTAAGCTAAGCATCACTTTGGCTGCTTAGTTGTAGTGTGGGAGCAGACACAGAAAAAATAAATTTAAGCCTTAAAGATTCTAACAGCATTTCAACCCACCAAACGGACCTCTATCCTCCCTTCCCTACACTCCAGCCAGCCTGGCTCATCCAGCCTTGAGGAAAGAAGGCAGGGACAGTGCTGCTCAGGAAGCCAGTGAGCGTGCATGTGATCGGAAGTCTGGAGAGAGCTCCAGTTCTCTTAAGATAGAAATGGAGGGATGAATCTGCTGGAATCAGCCACCCATGAGGGGACTCTACTTTTCACTACCTGATGAGGGCATCACACCTGCATGACCCTGCCGTGCTCTCGCTCCCCTGTGGCATCCCAGGGGACCCATGAATCAGCCACAACAGGAAGCAGCTCTCTGGCCTTTGAGAATCCACAGACCCTCTGCAAAGCCCTTAAGCTCACACGGCTGATCTCAGACTACAGATCCCAGACATCTTAAATCCTGGGAAGCAGCCTCTTTTGACTTTTCCATTCTCCTCCTACAAACAATGCCAGGTCTGTGTCTTCTGTACACTGCTCAAAGATGTGTGAGGACCCAGTGGGTGGCAGCTGGACCTGGTATACCCTGGGACATTTGCTGAGTGGCCTCAGACCCAACACTGACACTGAGCTTGAACCTGCATCAATCTGGTGAACACCACTCACCTCTACCTGGGGACTCCCTGAGCACCTACCTCATGCAACTTGAGTGCTTCCAGAGGCTCTTTCATTAACTAAGACTAACAGGCACCCAGCAGATGGAGGCAGACAGGGAGGCAGAGCATGGTGTGCCCTGGGACTTTTGCTGACCTGTCCCCAGGCTCAATGCTAGTCAAAGCCAGCTTCGGTGCCCTACTTGGACCCTCCTGAGCTTACTCAGCCTTGGTAGAGGCTGTCACACATTGTGAATTGCTTTGTAGATGCAAATAGATTGCCCTGGGCCAGTCACATAAAGCATCTGACATTGTTCAGCACCAGAGTCCCTCCCCCAGGAAGCCCCAGGACCAACACGCCCAGTGGCAGCTTCCGAGCACATCAGAGCAGGATACAATTAGCCTCACAAGCGGCATATCCAAAGAGAGATCTAGGCCGGCACCAGAACCTGCTGAGCTGAATATCGCTCCACCTGGTCAACACCTGTCAGCAGCTCATATACTGCACTGTAGGCAGGGTACACTGTGGTCCCAGCCAACTAGCCTGAGCATCGACTCAATACATGCATGGGTCAATAGCCATCAAGAATCAACTACCACAGGAAGGTTCACACATGGGACATCCCTGGAGCACTCAACTCAGGTGATCAAGAAAACCTTGCCACTGGGTTCCACAGGACACCTACTACACAAAGTCACACTACCAAGACTTGGATTCTAATACAAAGAAACAAACACACAGAGGCAGCCAAAATGCAAAGAAACATGCCCCGAATTTAAGAACAGGAGACACATCCAGAAAAAATGCTAAATGAAGTGAAGGCAAGCAATATACCAGATACAGGGTGTTTAAAAAAAAAATGGTTGTAAGGATGTTAATAGAAGTTAGGCGAAGAATGGATGAAATCAGTGGGAAATTGAAAACTGGTAGTAGGCATGAAAAAGAACATTTAAGCCATATAAAAGATCCAGTCAGAAATAAAGAGTACAACCTCTGCAATGAAGAATACACTAGAGGAAATAAATAGTTGGATGAAGCAGAGAATCAAATTAGTGATTTGGAAGAGAAGGTCACAAAAGACAAAAGCAGAAAAAAGAAAAAAAATTATTTTTAAAAATGAGGACTGTTTAGGGGACTTTTGGGACAACATGAAGCATAACATCTACATTATAGGAGTACAAGAAGGAGAAAAGAAAGATTAAGGGACTACAGCCTATTAAAAGAAATAATGACCGAACACTTCCCTAACCTAGGAAAAGACACAAGTACAGGAAGTGCAGAGTCCCAAAAGAGATGAACTCAAAAAAACACGACACCAAGACACATCATAATTAAAATGACAAAGATTAAAGACAGGACATCTTAAAAGCAACAAGATAAAGACAGTCAGTTACCTACAAGGGAGTCCCATAAGATTGTTAGCTTGTTTCTCTGCAGAAACATACGAGGCCATAGGGGTTGGCACAAAATATTCTAAGTAATGAAAAGCTAGGACCTTCAACTAAGACTACTTTACCCAGCAAGGCTGTCATTTAAAATTGATGGAGAAATAAAGAGCTTCACAGACAAGAAACAGCAAAGAAGTGTGTTACCACCAAACCATTAGTATAAGAATTATCAAGAAGGAATAAAAGGGAAACAGAGTTAAAAGAATAAAACATATCTATGAATAATCACTTTAAATGTAAGTGGCTTAACTGCTGCAATTAAAAGACATAATAGCTGAATCGATAAGAAAACAAGAACCATGTATATGCAGTCAACAAGAGACCTACCTCAGAATGAAAGATATACAGACAAAAAGCAAGGAGATGGCAAAAGATATTTTATGCAAATACAAACGAAAAAAAAGCTGAGGAGGTAATACCTATAGCTGACAAAATAGACTTTAAAACAAAGGCTATATTGAGCAATAAGGAAGGACACCACATAATGATAAAGGGAGCAATCCAACAAGAGGATATAACCCTTGCAAACATGTATTTCCTCAACATAAGAGCACCTAAATGTGTAAATCAAGTCCTGATGTACATAAATGGAGAGTTCAACAATAATATACTCATAGTAGGGCATTTTAACACCACCTTGGCATCAATGGCTGGATTTTCCACACAGAAAATAAAGAAGGAAAGAGAAGCCTTAAATAACACACTAGATCAAATGGATTTAATTTGTATCTTCAGAGCATTTCACCCAGAAGCAGTAGAATATACATTCTTTTTAAGTGGACGTACAACATGTTTTAGGATACACCACATGTTAGGGCACAAAAACCAGTCTCAGTAAATTTAAGAAGAATGAAATCATATAAGGAATCTTTTCTGACCATAACTGTATACAACTGGAAGTCACTGAGAAAAAACTGATATACAGGTGATCTATTACTGAATTGTACACACCTAAAACCACCATGCCCCAATAAATTTATTAACAGAGAAATAAAAGCAATGAAAAGCAAAAAAATAAAATAAAAATCTGGAGATACATAGTGGTGAGAATTGCATGTCAATATACGTAATGTATACTTAACTGTGGTTAAAACTCTAAATCTTATATTTATTTGACCACACTAAAAATTAATAATATAGGATTTAAAAAAACAGAAAAAGAAAAAGATAAATCTGCAAAACATAGAAAGTCTTGGAGGCTAATTAACATGTTACTAAACAATGAATGGTTAACAATGAGATCAAAGACATAATCAAATGATACCTTGAAACACATGGAAATGAGAGCACAACAATCCTAACTCTATGGAACAAGCATAAGCAGTCCTAAGAGGGAAATTCATAACATTACAGGCCTACCTCAAGAAACAAGAAAAATCTGAAATACATCATCTAACTTTACACTTAGAGGAACTAGTGCAAAAAAAAAACAAACACAAAGACACCACAAAGTGAGAATAATAAAGGAAATAATAAAGATCAGAGCAGAAATAAACAAAACAGTAAAAAACAAACAAGAGATCAATGAAGCACAGGCCATGTGTGTCAGTGGTTAGAGCTATGGTCCACGCACCAAAGGATCATGGGGTCGATTCCCAGTCAAGGGCACGTACCTGGGTTGCAGGTTCATCCCTGCCCCCTGTTGAGGTGTGTGTGTGAGAGAGACAACCATTTGATCTGTGTGTCTCACATTGATGTATGTCTCCCTCTCTCTCTCTCTCTCCCCTTCCTCCCTCCCTCCTTCCCTCTTCTCTAAAAAAAAAAAAATCATTGGAAAATATATCCTTGGTGAGGATTAAAAGAAAAAACAACTTCTCAACAAACGCAGGTGTTGGACTGGATGGCTTCACAGTGTATTTCATCAAACATTCAGAGAAGAACTAATATCTGTTCTCCTCAAACTCATCCAAAACACTCAAGACAAGGGAAGATATCCAAGCTCATTTTATGAGTCCAGCATTATCCTAATCCCCAAACCAGAATAAGACTTTACAAAGAAAGAAAATTATAGGCCAATATCCCTGATGAACATAGATGCTAAAATCCTCCACAAAATATTGGCAAACTGGATCCAGTAATACATTAAAAAGATTACACACCATGATGAAGTGGGATTTATTCCGGGGATGCACATAAAAAACATGATACAGCATAAACAAAATAAAGAATAAAAATCACATGGTTATAACAATAGATGCAGAAAGAGCATTCAACAAAACACCTATTCATTATAACAACTTTCAGCAAAATGTGAATAGAGGGAATACACCTCAACATAATAAACATCATGTAGAAAGAAAGAATGAAAGAAAGAAGAAAATGAAAGAAAGGAAGGAAGGAAGGAAGAAGTTGCAGAAGATACAAATAAGTAAAAGCATATATAGTGTTCAAAGATAGGAAGAATTACCAACATTAAAATGTCCAATGACGTATTTCAGAGAGCTACAACAAACACATACACACACACACACACAAAACAAAACAAAATAAAAACCAAACCAATAGCCACAGTGATCTTGAGAAAGAACAACAAAGTTGGAGGAATCATGCTACCTGATAACAAACTATACTACAAGGCCATAGTAATAAATATAGCAGGGTACTGGCATAAAACAGACATATAGATCATTGGAACAGAATAAAAAGCCCAGAAATAAACCCATACATTTATGGTCAATTAATATTTGACAAAGGACACAAGAACATACAATGTGGTAAAGATAGTCCACTCAATAAATGCTACTGGGAAAATTGGACAGATATGTAGAAAAATAAATGAATGCAGACTACCTTCTTATACCATATTGAAGAATAAACCCAGAATGGATTAAAGACTTGAAAGTGAGATTTGAAACCATAAAAATTCTAGAAGAAAATAAAAGCAATAAATTTTCATAGCAATATTTTTTATTCTGATATATCTAGTTGGGTAAGGGAAGCAAAAGAAAAACTAAACAAATGGGACTACATCAAACTAAAAAGTTATTGCACAGCAAAGGAAACCATCAACAAAATGAAAAGATACCCACTGAATGGGAGAACATATTTGCCAAGGATACATCTGATAAGGGCTTAATATACAAAATTTATGAAGAAGTTATAAAACTCAACATCATAAAAAAATTAAACAATCCAATTTAAAAATGAGCAAAGAACCTAAATAGACACTTCTCTAATGAGGACCTGCAGATGACCATTACACAAATAAAAAGATGCTGAGCATCACTAATCGTCACAGAAATAGAAATTAAAATCACAGTGAGGTATCACCTCACATCTGACTGAATGGCTATCATCAATAAATCAATAAACATCAAGTGCTGGTGAATATGTGGAGAAAAGGGAACTCTCGTGTACTCCTGGTAAGAATGCAGATTGGTGCAACCACTGTGGAAAGCAGTATGGAGTTCCCTCAAAAATTAAAAATAGAACTGCTTTATGACCTAACATTTCCACTTCTGAGAATATATCTGCAGAAACCTGAAACACTGATCGGAAAGGATATATGCAATGCTATGTTCACTGCAGCATTATTTACAATAGTGAAGATTTCACAGCAGCCCAAGGGCCCAGCAGCAGATGAGTGGAGAAAAAGCTGTGGTACATTAACACAACAGAATACTACTCACCCACACACAGAGAAAGAAAATGAAGGAAATCTTACCTTTTCCAACAGCGTGGACGGAGCTGGTGAGTATTATGCTAAGTGAAGTGAAGTAAGCCAGTCAGAGAAATACAAGTTCCTTATGGTTTCACTTATATGTGGAATCTAATGAACAAAATAAACTACAATCAAAATAGAAACAGGCTCATAGATATAGAAAACTGACTGACAGCTGTCAGAGGGGAGGGAGGTTGGGGGACTAGGTGAAAAAGGTGAAGGGATTAAGCAAAGAAAAAAACTCATAGACACAGACAGCAGTTTGGTGATTATCAGGGGGAAAGGGGTGTGGTTAGAAGAGGATTTAGAAAGGATAAATTGTGATGGAAGGAGACCTGACCTGGGGGCAGGGGGGAGGATGGTGAGACACATAAATCAACATACAGATGATGTATTATAGAACTGTATACCTGAAAGCTACATGATTTCATTACCAATCTCACCCCAATAAATTTAATTTACAAAAATAGGACATTATGACACATGCTACAACCTGGATGGACCCTGAAGACATGATGCTCAGTGAAACAAGCCAGTCACAAAAGGACAAATATTGTGTGATTCCACTCACCTGAGGTCCCAAGAGCTGTCAGAGTCATAGAGACAGAGGTAAGAGGGAGGGGACCAGGGATGGGGGAGTGGATGCAGAGTTGTTGTTTAGTGGGGACAAAGCTTCAGTTGGAGAAGATGAGAACAGTGATGGAGATGATGGTGGTGACGGCAGCACAACAATATGAATGTACTTAACACTACTGGACTGTGCCCTGAAAAATAGTTAAAATGGTAAATTTCATTGTGTATATTTTACTGTGATAAAGATATACCAAAAAAAAAAAAAATAGAAGGCACTGTCCTGGGTGCGGGAGAATTGGGTAGAGCTGTTCTCCATCTGCCCTACATGGGTGGTTGGGTCACTGTCAAAATCCTGGTTGTGAGATTTTTATAAGATATTATTGAGAGAAACCGGGTCAGATTACATGGGCCACCTCTGCATTATCTCTTACAAATAATGTCAATCTACAATTATATTTTTTAAAGGTTAAAAAATAAAAGGGGTGGCCCAGATTTGGTTGTCTTGCCCCAGAGAATCTGGTCCAAGCAGGTCCAGTTGGGGTCTGGGCTGAGTATAAGGAATTGCCCACGGGCACTGGTAGTCAGTGGGATTGAGGGCCACCATCCAGACCAGTGACCTCCACAGCTATGTTCTCATCCCGTCACGGAGCTTCCACAGCCTTTAATACAGCTGCTGTGTCTCAGCCACTGCTAATGCGATCGCTCCGGAGAACAGCTCCTTCACTGTACCACCTGGTTTCTTAAAGGAGCTTCAAACCTTTTAACCATCTCACAAAACACAACAGAGGCAGCACAGTCCTCCCACAGTGACCCTCTGCTTCATTAAACCACATCCACCAAGTGACAAGGATGGGCCTTTTGTGCCATTCCAGGAACGCTGGGCCAGGGTCCCATCGACAGAGCAGATCCACTTCTCGGTGTCTTGGTTGGGTCCTGGGCCCAGGGCCCAGGAGTGACGCTACCCAAGAACAAGGATGAAGGAAGGGAGCATTGTTGTTGCAAGCACGTGCCTTTTAATCATCTACAGGTCTCAACTGCAGAAAAGATACTTATGCTCTGTTAAAGGTCAGAAAGGATAAATAATTTTTGTCTGTGTACTCAGCAGAGTGGTGCTCAAAATTAAGGTAAAAATAATACCTTGTCTTCATATGCTCTCTCCTTCCAGAGATGGCTCCAATTTGCCTGTCAACTTGACTGCGAGATGGAAGAAGTAATGCTGGTGGGTGAAATCAACACAAAATCCTCACCTGAGGATATTTTTCCATTGATTTTTAAAGAGAGTGGAAGGAGGGGGAGAGACAGAGAGAAACATCAATGTGAGAGAGACACCCTATTGGTTGCCTCCCACATGTGCCCTGACCGGGGCTGGGGTTTGAGCCTGCAACTGAGGTACATGCCTTTGACCTGCATTGAACTTGGGACCCTTCAGTCCGCAGGCCAATGCTCTTTCCACTGAGCCAAACTGGCCACGTGTGGGCGCGCACGTACAGTGCGATTGAAACTTCGTGGCCCATGTGCAGAAGTCGGTATTTTGTGGAAGAGCCACACTCAAGGGGCCAAAGAGCCGCATGTGGCTTGCGAGCCGCAGTTTGCTGACCACTGGTTTAAAAGAAGATGAGAGACGGAGTGTCACTCATCAAAGGTCCGACACCTTACTCTGTGGTCCAGTCAGGGAGGTTCTAATTGTCCATCAAAGACTGTATCATTAGGGTAATAATGTGGGCAGTCATGAAGAACTTTTCAGTGTCTGAACCCAATAAAATCTTGCTCCTTGTGGTCCATGATGTGGGCCAGGGAGCCACCAAAGCTCGTCCTCTCCACACAGTGACTCAGGGCTCCAGGGCTCCTCTAGCTTGTGGATTCAGCTGGCAATGAGCACAGACCAATGGTGTAGAGGTCGGACAGAGGAGTGGCCTGGGAGGAGCCACTCATGGTTGTCCTTGCCTCTGGCCAGACCTGACTCACTTGGTGAGAGAGGCTCAGAAATGCAGAACAGCACAAACTCCTTGCATCTTGGCACATATGACAGCACATTCACTCTCTTGTTCCTGTACCTGTGCAGCCAGCCAACTCAGTCACCTTCAGAAAGAACATCCAGAGAGAATAATAAAATAAAAGTACCTCATGCCAATCCACATAGCACTTCAAAGTACTAAGAGTAAAAAAACTCACTGTCCATGCATTTCTACAGAAAGGTTACTTGCTGTCCAGACCCATTTTCTTCCTTCCTTTTCTTCTTCTCAAAAGAACCGAACATATCATTCTGGAGCCACCGAGATGGAGCAGGTCAATGGCTAGCTGTCCACCCAATGACAACAACCATGGTCTCAGAGAGAATAGTAACTGCGGACTCCAGAGAGAGCAGCAGTGGGCTGAGTGGGGAGAGAAGTGAGAACTTGACAAGTGACCAGCATGGTGGTGAGCTGATTTGTCTTGAAGGCAGTGAGTCTTAGCCCTGCTCTGTGAGCAGGACGGGAATGACTCAGAGAGGACTGGACCGGGGGCCTGTTGGAGCCAGAGTGGGGGCTGCCCTGGATCCTCCCCTCTTCTTTCCTGGCCTGGCTCTAAAGCCATGGCCTGGGCATAGCCCTTCAAATGTGAGGAAAAACCCATCTCTGGCGAGAACCTGGGAAAATGGGGCCCTGGACTCCAAAGTATTGGGGGGACTCCTGCTTATTTTTCTTATTTTTCTCTTGCCAGTTTTCCCCGAAAACTATCCTGTTATATGAAGCTTCCACACAGCTCATGGCGGGAGAGGAGTCTAAGATTCTGAGAGAACCAGAGCTTCTAGCAGAAGGACCGGGAAGGTGGCTGAGATCCAGGGGTAGAGGAGCTATGGGTGAGCTGGACCCTCACAGAGCACACCCCAGAGGCCAGCATAGGCTCTGCGCACACTGATGCTGAGGTCACCCCCAGAGCTTCCTAGACACAAGTGAGGTCTGAACTTTATAGGCCCCACAGCCTTACAGTGTGGGCTCTCACCTCTGCCACTCAGTGGTGGGAAGACAGACTGTGGAGCTTGTCCAGTAGGGGCAGCACATCCATCCCCAGCCTCATGTGAAGTCTGGAGGGAGAACGGAACTGCATGTGAATAGGCACAAGGGTCAAGTGCAAGAGGCCAGGGCAGTAGAGCCCCAGCTGCAGACCCACCACACCCTGCACTTTAGTTCCAAGTACAGCTCTTTTTTACAATAGTAAGAATTGTAGGTTTGACTTTGAAGAAAAAAACCTCAAATTACATTAGAGATTTCAATTTTTGGTTTGTCACATGTTCAATGGATGTTAGCTGAACCCAATGTGGTAATCATTTCACAGTGTAGGTAAATCAAACCATCGTGCTGTCTGCCTTAAACTTATACAGTGGTGTATATCAATTATTTCTCAATAAAGCTGGGAAAAATAAACAGTGCCTTAATAAATGGGGAAAAAAGTGGTTATAGATGCAGTGAAATGCATACACAATAACTAAAGAAAACAAATCAAAATACACACATAACAAATAGTATCATCTTGCCCTGGAGGCACGCTCAGTGGTTGAGCATTGATGTATGAACCAGGAGGTCATGCATAGAGTCCCTGTCAGGGCACATACCCTGATTGTGGGCTCCAACCCCAGTAGGAGGTGTGTAGGATGCAGCTAATGAATGATTCTTTCTCATCATTGATGTTATTATTTCTCTCTCCCTCTCCCTTCCTCTCTGAAATCAATAGAAACTATATTTAAATAAATAAATAGTATCACCTCAAAAAGGTATTTGGATATATAAATTTACCTAAGACAAACGGAAATACTTTGAAATGTTGACAGTGGTTAACCTTGGATAATGGAGAGAAGTGGTTTCTTTTACCTCATATATTTCTTGTAAATTTCTACTAATGATCCTGTATTATTTTGATAATGAGAACAAATCTTCTAAAAAACATTTAAATAACTATTTTTGGTTTAAAATGCATTTTGCATCCATGTTCAGTGACCATCCACTTATCTTTGAGAAACTTAAAAAGTGCTTTGGGTGTGAAATATCCTTTAAACTGCATTCTTGCACTCTAACAGCTCCTGAATGAGAACACTTGGCTTTGGAGATGCTGGGTCTGCTTGGAAAAAATAATGGGGCAGGGGCTGGGGCGCAGTAGGGGATGGGGCAGATCAGGAACCCTGAAGAGAGGCTCCTAGGCAGGATGCCTCAGTATCCACAGCACAGGCTGTATTTGAAGAATTCCTCATTGGAAGGCTGATTCAGATTTGATAAATTTTAGACATGAGCCATAGCTAATTTTCTTTTAAAATGGTTTTTGCTGTTCTTATTGCAAATCTATATATATAAAAAGCTAATATGCTTAATGTCCAACCGTCTGACCAGTCGCTATGACGCGCACTGACCACCAGGGGGAGATGCTCAATGCTGGAACTGCCGTGACGTGAACTGGCAATTTACAGAAAACCTGGAACCCACAAGTAACACTCAGCTTCCCCCAAGTGGGACACAGGCCCTGCCACCACCGTGAAGCGACACCCCACCAAATAGCAGCCAACACTGCCGAGACCCCATGGCGCAAAGCCCACAGCCCAGCCCAGCACAGAAATGATGGCTGTGGGCGCCAGGTAATGATGTCACATAGGGACACCTGGCTTCCTCTCCCTAGCGACTAGCCTCCTTGGAGTTTCTTCATCCCACTTGCTTTATAGCCAAGTGCAAACATTTTACAGTTTAACCAAATGTCTGTGAAACGTTTTCATGTGCCTCATCTCATTTCATCCTCACAGAAGTCCTGGAGTAGGTAGATAGGAGACTCGGTAGAATCCTATTTTCTTTAAATTAGCCGGAAAATGGAGATTTAGAATGTTTAGAAACTTGGCCCAGCTGAAAAGAAATAAGAAATGGTAGAACTTGAAAATGACTCCAGGTTTTCTCACTACACAGAATATAGTCAAACAGTGCTACAGTTAAATATTTCACCCTTTGTTCTCCCTGTATGATCTACAATAATAATCTGCTTCGTATTGATATCTACTGCTGTGGGTCACAAGGCAGGTAAGATCCAAATCAGACCATTGCTGATGGAGCACAAGGAGACAAATGCCATTTCTCATGCTGTGACCCCTGCTGCCTCAAGCCCTCTACAGTGGGGCCTTGACTTATGAGTTTAATTCGTTCCGAGCTCGTTAAGGAGCTCGTTAACTCAAATTACTCTGTCAACTCAAAGCAAAAAATCGGCAGAGAGACAGCTGGTATCTCAAAAAACTCGTTAGTCGGGACACTCGTAAGTCAAGGCCCCACTGTATATATAAAGCTCTCAGTGGTGCCAGTCATACCCATGTGTTTCAATCTGTCATTGTTGATCATGAGTTTGGTTGACTGTGATCAGAATGCATACTCTGATTTCAGGCCTTTGAAACAGCGATGGTCTATAATTGTAAATGTTTCCTGTGCACTTAAAGTGAACTAGTGCTCTCCATCTGTGGGGTGTGATTCTCTAAAAGTGTCAGGTCCAGTTGCTGAGAGCTAGTCTAAATCTCCTACACTCCACTGTTTTCTGCTTGTTGTTTTGAGATCAATCACCCTTTCAAGGTAGGATTTGGCAAATGCCTTGAGGGGAGATTGCAGGCAGATGTGGTGGCTACTTCCCTGTGGTTTCTGCCTCTCTGAGGTTCTGTTCCTCAAATGCCCAGCTGCTTGGGCACCTTGAATTTCAAACTCTGTTTCATCCTTTGTCCCATGGAATGACCACTTCCTACTTGAACTTCATTCCTATGTGGCTCTTCACTATAATCATGATCACCATACTTGGACATGATGAATGGCCAATAAATGTTATTATTCCTTTTTAATAATTGGCCTCTCCCCTCCATGGAGAGTTCCCTGTTCCCTCTCCTCCATGCCCTGTCCCCTCCATGTAGGGTTCTGTCTCCTCCCTGCCCTTCTCCCTTAAAGTGGGCTTCCCTTTCCCCACTGCCTGCCCCCTCAAAGTGAGGTTCCCTGTCCCCCTGCCAGCCCCCTCCATGGAGGGTACCTTCTCCTCCCTGCCCCTCCCCCTCAAAGTTGGGATCCCTGTCCCCCTGCCCTGCCTCCTCCATGGATAATACTGACTCCTCTCTGCCCTGCTCTCTCAAAGTGGGGTTCCCTGTCCTCCTGCCCTCCCCCTGCATGGAGGGTTTCCTATCCTCACTATCCGGTCCTTCCCAGTGGGGTTCCCTGTCCCCCAGCTCTGACCCCTCTATGAAAGATTCCCTGTCCACACTGTCCTGCCCCCTGCCTGGAGGGTCCCTTCTCCTAGACACACAATGTCAGGGCCTGGAATAAGCTCTGCCCCTGTCCATTCCCTTCCCTCAGCTCTCCTCTCCACCCTCCCCCGCTCCCCCCCTCAACACACACACACACACACACACACACACACACATATACACACACACCCTGTTTGACCAGGTAGTTAACTTTCTGGGGACTACAGATCTGTCTTGTCCCCTGGCTTGAGACAAGTCCTGGAGAAGCAGGACCCCTCACTGCCTGGCTTAATAGACAGGGGGGCCTGCTGGGGTCTGGCTGGAACTCTGTCCCCAGCTGCCTCCTGTCAGTACAGCAGCCAGCACTCATCCAGGTCCAGGGAGCACACGCAACCTGCACCCGAATGACAGGGGACCAGCTGCCCACAGGGAAGGAGCCCACACTGGGGCTCTTGGTCCGAGGTGGCGGCTTGATGGAGCCTCTCCACTCTCCTGCTTTCTCCCATTACCCAGGGCTCGCCAAGTTCCAATCCTTTGGGAAAGTGACTCCTTGGCTGCCCCCACAGAGCAAGGCCCAGGGAAACCCCAATCCTCCAAGTGTTTTTAAATACCTGACAAGCCCAAGTTCACCCTTGGAATGAACCCTTCACGCCCACCACAGCCACCACCACGTGGGACACTCCAGGCCGGGCCCCTGGGAAGTGCCAGATAGGCTGGAACCCGCACTCAGTTGCGAGGGGAGGGGGCGGAGAGAGGAGGTTTAACAGGGCTTTTAGGCAGGAGGCGCTGGGCGGGTGAGCAGGAGGGCACTCACCTTGGTGACATTGAGGAAGGTGGTCTGGCCCAGCACTGCCCCTCACCAGCTTCAGCTCCAGTTCCTCCCTCAGATTAGCAAGAGGATCCAGGCCACACGCGGGAGAGGAGCGCCTGCAGGATGGTGGCCTGGATTCCAGGCTGATGCACTTGGTCTGGCAGCGGGGCGGCATCCACACCAGCACGCCTCGGCCTCCAAAGGCTCCTCTGCCCGCGGGACCCTGGCGGACTCGGGCGAGGCAGCGGCGCGAGCCAGGAAGCCCAGAGGGTCCTGTGACTCGAAGTCCCTCCAGGCTAGTCCCCCTCACCCATGTGGACGCCTGTGGCCAGATCTGCCAGGCTGGCCTGCCAGGCTGGCCTGCCAGGCGCATTTGCCGCTGCAGCGCCACCTGGTGGGGCCTCTGCGCAGTACCAGGAGGCCACCCTGGGCTCCTTGCTGCCATCCTCCTTTGCTCAGTAGTGTGGGTTAACTCATCCACTCAGCATTGCTTACTGACAGTCTGTCCCTGCAGAATAATTTCAACACAGGACACTTCTGCGTTTTGACCAAGTCAGTGTCGAGAGCCAGAATTTTTCGTGAGGTCACTGGTTTGGTCATCATGATGTAGAATATCTGATCTTTTGACTTTTGACTTATTTTATTAAATGTTTTCTATTAAAGAAGGATATAATTTTTTGTAGATGTTAGAAAGGAGGGTATGTCATTATATTATGTGTATACCAGGTGTCAGCAATTTATAGTCAGTGGGTGAAATCTGGCCTATTGCCTGTTTATATATGTCCCATGAGATAACAATAATTTTTATTCACTTTTTTAAAGTTAGAAAACAATGAAAAGAATATTTTTGATACATAAACATAATATGAAATTAACATTTTGGTGTCCATAATTAATGTTTGGTGTCCATAATTACTGTTTGACTGGAAGGCAGACATGTACATTCATTTACATATTGTCTTTGGCTACTTTCATGTTACAATGGCAAATGTAGTAGTTATGACCAAGATGGTATTGTCTACAGAGCCCAAACCATTTACTACCAAAGCCTTTACACAGGAAGTTTGCAGACCCTTGTCCTTCACAGAGTAGATGAAGGCCATGTGCGTTATTATTAGCTCTGTATTTGGATTTCAAATGATTTTAAATGTCACATATTGCACATTTTAAAATCAACAAAATATGCCTAGCTAGTGTTGCTCAGTGGTTGAGCATCAACCAATGAACCAGGAAGTCACAGTGCTCTGAAACCCAGTCATTTGCCTGGGTTGCAGGCTCAATCCCCAGTGTGAGGTGTGCAGGAGGCAGTGGATCAATGATTCTCTCTCATCATTGATGTTTCTCTCTCTCTATCTCCCTTCCTCTCTGAAGTAAAAAATATTTTAAAAATAATAATAAATAAAATCAACAAAATATGGTAAATATTCACCAGTAAAGAAATACATACGTAGTTCTGAAATACTTACATGAATAAATATTACAGGGCAGTTAAAATCAATAAAGAACTATTTGTCTCAAAGTAGATAGATTTTAAAATTTATGATAATATAAACAAAAAAGTTCCAGAATATTACATAAAATATACCTGTATATAAATCCAGAAAGAACTAATACCACATATGGTTGATTGATATATATCTATAATAATAAGAGCATAATATGCTAATTAGACTGAACATCCTTCCAGACGACCTTCCGGACGAAGCCAGGGCTGTGAGGGAAGCCCGGGTCCTGGGTGGGGAGGGGGGGTGGGTAGGAAGCCCGGATCCTGGGTCCCAGAGGGAAGCTGGTGCTGGCAGCTGGGGGAAGGAAGGTCTACTCTTGCATGAATTTCATGTATCGGTCCTCTAGTATATGTAATAAATGATTAAAAACCTAAATTAGAGGAATGATTAGAAAATTTATAATGGAAATATAAAGAGAGAAATTGGACTGAAAAATTATACAGAGTATTACTGTATTGTATTATTTCTTTATTATTGTATTATGTTTATTTTTTATAATCCTCACCTGATGAAATGTTTATTGATTTTAGAGGGAGAGAAAGAGAGAGAGAGAGGGGCAGAGGGAGAGAGAGAAACATCTATGTGAGAGAGAATCATTGAACGCTGCCTTCTATATGTGCCATGACTGGGGATTGAACCTGCACCTTTTTGGTATATGGGACGATGCTCCAACCAACTGAGCTACCCAGCCTTAGAGTTTCATTATTTATTAAAAAATGAAAATATAAAGAAAGAGGGCAAGATATGATCACTGTTTATTCTACACTGTTTATTCTACATCTATTAAATGTTTTCTATACCACAAATATAACTTATCATAAAAAAGGAAGGCAACATGGCCATGGAAGTATTTATTTTTATTTGTTGACAAGAGAAATGTGAATGGTGTAAATGCAGATCAAATCTGCACATACCACCAAAAAATAAATAAAATTGATGGTAATCAATTGATTGGATTCTGATAACTTATCAGAGAATCACCAAATTATGACTAGCTTATCCTAAAAGAAAAATAAATAACAGCCAATAGCTTTTATAGAATACACAATAGATATATTAGTTCTTCTAATGCAACAGGGAACTGTTCCAAGGCCAATGTGAGACATTGAAATCAAATAAAAACTGAGCTTCCTTATAAAAACTTTATTGTTCCCAAAAATTACAGA
Source organism: Myotis brandtii (assembly GCF_000412655.1). Classification (NCBI taxonomy): domain Eukaryota; kingdom Metazoa; phylum Chordata; class Mammalia; order Chiroptera; family Vespertilionidae; genus Myotis; species Myotis brandtii. The sequence continues at coordinate 248,951 of NW_005354426.1, read as the reverse complement.
TCACAAGATAGTTGCTGCTCATTACTTACATATGGCTAAATAAATTCCAGTAACTAGCTATGGGATTAGCTCTCCAATGCTTGATAATTTACCTTATTTGTTTCAGGGATTTTGAGGTTTGGCCATTCTGCCTTGTTTCACAAAGTACATTGGGCCTCATTTCATTGCCCTTTTCCAATTATTTCTGCTAAGCTGAGGATGAGCCCAAAGAACTAAAGTAGCATCCTGGATATTTGGTTAACATGCCCTAAAGGTGTGTGCTTTAGGGATAAATCTCCAATAAAGTATGTTTCAAGGCCATTTCAAGGATGAACCAAACTTCCAGGAACTCTTCACATTTCACCATTCTTGGAAAAAGATATCCTTGATGCCTAAAAGTGATCATTTCCCAATTGTACTAATTCTAGGAATAACCATATGAAGCCTTATCTGCAAATAGTAATATTGTTGGACTCGGAAGATAACAAGGTCCCTCTGTTGTTTAAAAGCCTCCCTGTGTCCCAATCAAAAGAGTGACTCTATATTCTTAGTGTTTTTCTAAACATTTACTGTCCCCTGCAATTCATTTGCCCTGTGTGCTGACTGTCTTTTACCCACACCGGTCTTTAAACTTGTAGATAATTTATATAATCTACCAGATGACTCTTATGATTTATTAACATTCTGAAGTTACAAGAAAAAATACTTGCTTATACTTGTGAATACACCTTAGTTCCCAATATTTCAGAAGCAATATTCTAAAAGACCACAAGATGGGGGTATTCCTGCATACAAGCAAATGCTCAAAGTGGTGCACTGAGCTCCCAAGTTTCAAGTTCTGCTTTGTTTATGTTTGTTTGTTTGTTTGTTATTTTAATTTCTTTATTGATTAAGTTATTACATATGTGTCCTTATCCCTACATTACCCCCTCCCATCCCCCCACTCATGCCCTCACCCCCTGTTGCCTGTGTCCATTGATTAGGCCTATATGCATGCATGTAAGTCCTTTGGTTGATCTCTCCCCCTTACCCCC
>NW_005354426.1:245515-246498 GCF_000412655.1 Myotis brandtii | reverse complement strand
TCTATGGCCTTTTTATACACCAATAATGAACTCACAGAAAGAGAAATGAAAAAAACAATCCCATTTACCATTGCACCAAGAAAATTAAGATACCTAGGAATAAACTTAACCAAGGATGTAAAAGACCTATACTCGGAAAATTACAGGACATTGAAAAAAGAGATAGAGGAAGACATAAACAAATGGAAGAACATACTATGTTCATGGATTGGTAGAATCAACATTATTAAAATGTCCATACTACCTAAAGCAATCTATAGATTCAATGCATTGCCTATTAAAATACCAATGGCATATTTCAAAGATCTAGAACAAACTCTCAAAAAATTCATCTGGAATAAAATAAGACCCCGAATAGCCACAGCTATCCTGAAAAGAAGAACAAAGTTGGAAGGATCACAATACCAGACATCAAACTATATTACCAAGCCACAGTTCTCAAAACTGCCTGGTACTGGCACAAGAACAGACATATAGACCAATGGAACAGAATAGAGGACCCAGAAATTGACCCAAGTCATTATACTCAATTAATATTCGACAAGGAGCAAGAGCATACAATGGAGTCAAAACAACCTCTTTAATAAATGGTGCTGGGAAATTTGGTCAGATACATGCAAAAAAATGAAACTAGATCACCAACTTACACCATACACAAAAACAAACTCCAAATGGCTAAAGGACTTGAATGTAAGACCAGAAACCATAAAAATCCTACAAGACTCCATAGGCAGCAAAATTGAAGATATATGTCGTAGTAATATCTTTACAGACACAGAAACTAGGGCAAGAGAGACTAAGGAGAAAATAAACAGATGGGATTACATCAAAATAAAAAGCTTCTGCACAGCAAAAGAAACCATCAACAAAACAACAAGAAAGCCCAATGCATGGGAGAACGTATTTGCCAATGTTATCTCCGATAAGGGTTTAATCTCCAACATTTACAGGGAACTCATACAACTCAACAAAAGGAAAATAAA
>NW_005354426.1:233571-244671 GCF_000412655.1 Myotis brandtii | reverse complement strand
CTCATCGATGTTTCTAACTCTCTATCCCTCTCCCTTCCTCTCTGTAAAAAATCAATAAAAATATTTTAAAAATTTAAAAAAATAAAAATAAAAAATAAAATAAAAATTGCATTGAGAATATAAATAAACAAATAAATAAATAGTCAAAGGGTAGATTCAAAATTGTGAATTTTATATCTGAACTGATGGGTTTATGTACAGTAATGATATTTTATAAATTATTCTATCAGTTTTTTTGCATATCTGTATATGACTTATTCTTACACATTTTTGTCAGGTGTGAATGTTACTATCTTTATATATTATATATATTAATAGTTATTACTAAAATAGATGAACTCAATAAATTTGTCACTGTATCAGTGAAAAAAACCAACTACCATTTATTATGGAAATACCAACCTTGTTGCTTAGAACCTGCCTGTATCTTTTCCTTGGGTCATCTCTGCCATCTTTTTGAGGAAAAAACAGCTTTGGGTTCATTCTGTAGCATCCGTAAAGAGATTTAAACTTAGCCCAAAACTATCTAAAATCCAAAATCAAAGGGTGCGCACGTTTTGTCTTAAGCTAGCTTTCTCTCTTTACGAGTACAGAATCCCAGATGCATCCCTTAAATTCTGCAAAATTTTACCGGAAAATAAAAAACATAGGGGAAATGAGATTTTTCTAATAATACTCTTGGGAGTGGGCGTCCATTTTACAGGATCACCACGTGTCTCCCCACCCCCACATCCTGCTTGCTTTGGGGAAATTTAGCAACTGAACTGACCGTCCAGGTTTCCTTTCTTATTGAATTAAAGCCATGCTTAATAGACTAACAATAAACACATTAAACTAAATACAATGACAGATCAACAAGACTAAAGAAATCAAAGATCTTTTCCTGAATCTTTTCCTATTCCGCTCTCCACAGCATTGACTGGCCTTTAAAGTTATTTCAGCTAAAATCTGCCTGTCCAAAGGCATCCTTATGGTAATTTTTAAACAAAGCATCAGAGAGTTCCCTGGCGAGAGGATTAACAGCTCCATCCTCTCTAGCTGCCAAGTCTTTCCACACTAGAAGCAGAACAAGACCCCACATAGTTAGATGACAATGGCACTCCTTTTCCTTGAGACTGATTTAAGAAAGTACCTTTCGACATTTTAATTTCTTCATCCTTGATCATGGAAGCTAAAAATTTACAATGATATTTTTGCCTTTTGGTTGAATCCTTCCCCATTATAGCCTGGCTTGAAACAAAAGACTTTCCCACCCACTCTGGTTCGAGAAATCCAAAGCTTGGCACAGGCTTTACACACAGTGAATCTCCCCACCGAATTTTCAGTGACCCCACCTCTACCAGTGATCCATCACCTCCCAGGTGAATTTACTTTCTTCGCTCAGGTGAAATCTTCTTCTCCAGATGTCCCTGTTTCAGGCGCCATAAATGCTGGGGTCTTTTCCACAGCTGCAAAGGTTCAGGAATCTGGAAAAGGGCTGTGACGTAAATTAATAAACTACACATGAAATATAAATTTGGAAGGCATGGGGGAGCCAGGGGAGGCTTCACTTTCTAGTGAAGTGGGCTCTCTGAATCTCCGGACCCACCGCTTTTTATTTGCTGGAAAACACACAGGCCCTTTAGGAATGCAAACAGGTAAAGTTCAATAAACAGGAAAAGATTATCAGGTTAGGGGATATTCCTTCAGCTATTCTGCCAGCAGCAGGTAAACAGGAAAAGATTATCAGGTTAGGTAAAATGTCTACAGCTGTTTCAGCACCAGGTAATAACATATGCAGATTTTCAGCCCTGCTGAAGCCCCAAGATCCATCAGCCTTCTGATGAACTTCTTGCTTAATTCTGACCTGCTGGAATTTGCTTCCAGCAGGTTACTAAGACCCCATGCACAGATGCTGACACTGCAGTTCTGCCCCTAGTCCTCCCTGGGTTCCCTGTGCCAACAGTGCCCTCTATGCAGCTCCTTGCTCAGTCTTCAGCATACAGCCTGGGGTCACCTGCTCTGTGATTCTGAAACATGGCTGGGTCAGCATTCTTCCAGGGTGTGGGATACAGAATAATTGCCCCCAAACATGTCCACATCTTAATCTCAAGAACTTGTGACCAGTTACTTTATGTGGCAAAGGGATTTTGCAGATGTGGTTGAGTTGAGGTTCTTGAGATGGGGATTTTCCTGGATTACCTGAATGGATCCAATGTAACTCCAAGGGTCCTTATAATATGGAGGCAGGAGAGTCAGAGAAGCAGATGTGATGATGAAAGCAACAGTTGGAGTGATTCTTTCCAGAAGCTGGAAACAGCAAGAAAATGGATTCACCCCTTTGCCGGAAGCCAATTCCAGCATGTCATAATTGCAAGGTTTCATCGAAAGGTTGATGAAACTTGGGGACTCAACAAGGGCTGAGTCACATATGTTATTGCCTGTTGGGAATGGCTGAGGGCATTATCCCAAACCTGAAAAGGATGCATTAAAATCATTGCTTGCTGCCAGACAGCTCAGGGCATCTTAATCTACATGTTATTGCCTCCTACTGGTTAAACACCTGAACAGCCTGAATAGGCTAATTCTCCCCATTCTGACAATGGACTGTGTATAGGAAACCTGACCCTTTGAAGTGTATATCTCTGCCTCGCCTCAGGACAATCTGTGTTAATAAAAAGCATGGGGTCCTGAGATGAGGAGATCTTAGTTTCTTTAGCTAGGCTCCTCTGAACCCCGAATGCCTTTCAAAATTATATTTCGTCTCTGGACCCTTTATTAAGTTATACACAGCCCCTTCTCTAGATTGCTGAACACTTCTAGATGCTGGAACAAGACCCCTGGAACCCCTGGCAGGAGCCAGCCCTGCTGACAACTTGATGATAGCCCCTTGAAACCAATCTCACACCTTCAGAATGATAGTTGTGTGTTGTTTAAGTCAGTGAGTTTCTGGTAATCTGTTACTAATAATAGGAAACTAGCACAGGGGGAAAGCTAGAGCTGGACTCAGCACCATCTTCCCTGTTGTTTGCTAAAGGGGCAATTGCCCATTTTCTTAAGTCATAGCTCCATCATATTTGATATCTTTGAAAAGGTTAGTGAGTATCTGCCAAATTCAGTCAACAGCAACATGCCTGAATGTTCAAAATCTGTACTAGTCCACAGGCTTATCATGGTGGTCAGACGTCTCCTTCTAACCCAGAAATACCTTTGAAGGTCACTGTTACACCTGCAAATGATCTTTCTCAATGTGAAAGTGACCAAAAACCTTCCAAGCACACACTTGCCAACCAGAATGAGAGCAGGAGGAGGTGGTGTGGTCCTCCCAACTCATGGAAGTCTCAGGACTGAGTAAGGTCTGCGGTGGTGTCTTGTCTGTGGCTACCTTCTCATGTTTCTCTAGATGCCAGTGAAGGACAGAGGGCTCAGACTGCCCTACTCATTTTCAGTGAGCAGAGTTGCAGGTGTTGCCATAGAAAATGTGAAATGCAAAGAGATTAAGCAATCAATCCAGTTTCAGAATTAATTTCTTGAGTGATATTTGGTCATTGGGGGGACAGTTACTGCAGGGTTTATCAAATATCAGGATTATCTGCACCAGGTGTTCTTAAAGTATAAACTTGTTAGACATGCAAATCCTCAGGCCCTTCTCTGGACCTAAGTGTCAGGGCCAGCCTGACAGGTTGAGCTGGGCTGAGGTAGGGAGGTGGGAATTGAGAAAAGAAAGAAAGACAGGAGAGCGGGATCGGGAGGACTACAGCTCAATCGAGGAATTGCAGCAAGTTTATTAACCACACAATGCTTTTTATACACAAGACACTGAATAGGAGGTCTGTCAAGAGGGATGTATTCTTTGTTCCTCTTAATCTCTAGGGGAGGGACAGAGCAGAAGGACAAATCTCAGTAAATAGTTACAGACTTCTTGATAAGCCATGAAAGGCTGTTCTCATTCTACAAAGGTTGCTCTCATTCTACTGATAACCACCATTCAAACAAGTCTGGGAAAACTGTGTGGGTAAAGGACCCAGCCTTGCTAGCCCCTTCAGGTGCAAGGACCATGTCAGCTTACACCTGGTCTCCAACACGTAAGCATTATAGACTGAGAGTCTGTGTCTGCAAAATTTTTATTTTGAAGCCCTTACCCAAATGTGATGGAGGTGGAGCTTTGGGGAAGAGATTAGGTTATGAGGGTGGAGCGCTCATGAATGGGATTGGTGCCATTATAAAACAGTGCTCTCACCTCTTCCACCATGTGAGGACACAGTGAGAAGATGGTGGTCTGCAACCCAACCATGCCGACACTCTGGCCTCAGACTTCCAGCCTCCAGAGCTGGGAGAAATAAGTTTCTGTTGCTTAAGCCCCCCAGTGTGTGGTACTTTGTTACAGCAGCCCAAGCTGTCTGAGACACTGCACGTCCCCAAACACCCAGCACCCGTCTTCCTAGCCCTGGTGATCTGGCGCACACTCAGGTCTGAACACTGACCTGCACTATTCTGCTGGACACCCCCCTGCAGCACCATGGAGCCACGGAGCCCTGCCTGCACCCTCCCGGTGACAAGGGCTCGCTAACCTCTATTAGGCTTGGTCATCAAAAGCTCATTCTTGTTTCGAATCAAGGCCTGTCCCTGTATCCGAAGCCCACAGGCTCCATTCTGCCTTGGGAAGCACTTAGACCAGCGGTTCTCAACCTGTGGGTCGCGACCCCTTTGGGGGTCAAATGACCCTTTCACAGGGGTCACCTAAGACCATCGGAAAACACATATATAATTACATATTGTTTTGTGATTAATCACTATGCTTTAATTATGTTCAATTTGTAACAATGAAATTGGGGGGTCACCACAACATGAGGAACTGTATTAAAGGGTCGCGGCATTAGGAAGGTTGAGAACCACTGACTTAGACAATGCATCTATCCCACTGATATCCTTCCTTTTATCACAGAACTCTGGGCTCTGGGGGAGCTCTGGTGGCCACTGCCTCTGAGTAGCAGAACATTCTTGATGGCTCATGCAGTCCCCTGTGGGGAACACAGCAGCACCTGGCAGATCCAGGTCCAGGAGCTGCCAAGGCAGCCAGAGGCCCAGCATGGATGCTGTGCGAGCTTCTTGCCTCGTTGCCTGGCAACACCATGGCCCCCTCTGCAGTGTCCAACAGTCAGAGCAGGGACATGGGCCACCAGCATGGCTGCCTTTTCCCAGGACACAACACTCCAAGGGAACTTTGTTGCCCTGCCATCACTCACTCTCACTCAGGTTGGCATGTCCTGGTGCTTACAGAGTTGCACCCTCAGAGTTACATGATTATGTGTGTAAAAGCACATTGTGTATGCAACATACTGCAATTATACATTCCTAAGGATGGAGTGGAGTGGAGGGAGAAGGCTTCTTGGAAGGGCTGGGTCTATCTGAAAAGCTGCCCAAAGAGTACATAAATACATTTCAGGATTGAGGGAAGAGGGTGGGAGACATGATGCTAGGAACACAGGCAGGGCAAGATCATGAAACACTTTGCATGTCACCCTAAGGAGTTTGGATTTTTGAAGGATGTGGAAGCAAAGAAGGCATGTGAAGAGGGAGTGGAATGACCAGATGTGTAGTGTGGAAAGCTTCCTGGGAGGACAGTACAGAGGACTGAAGCAGTTGGATGAGGCTGAGCGATCACTCAGGAGGCAGGTGTAGTCACTGGCCAAATGTGGACTCAGATTAGGGCAGCCATACTGTAAGTGGAAGAGAGCATGTTAACCCAGGTGGTTCTGAGGAGGTGGAGTCCACAAGATGGATGGCCAATAAGCAGGGAGAAAAAGGAAGGATAGAGGATGCATCCTGGTTGCTAATCTGGGCTGATGGATCAAAGGTAGTTCTATGGACTCATCTGGAAGGAGAAGCAGTTTGGTGAAAGAGCAAGAATCCAGTTTTAGAATGTTCAGTTGGAGATACCTGTGGGATGAGGCAAGTACAGGTGTCTAATAGACTGTTAAATATAGTGTTCGGAACACAGGAGGGAGGTGTGGGATGGAGATAAATGGAAGATACTCTTAGTGTGATACTAGGGTCACTGCTTTATGGCTGGTATAAAAGATATTCTAGATCCAGGCTTCTTCAAACTCACCCTCTTCATTCCTCAGGGTTTTTAATAAAAGAAAACCAAATAAGAAATCCCAATATTAAGAACATATTTCTAAAGTTCTTTAAACAGATTAAATCTTCATCTGGCACAGCTAGTTTGAATGTGATCAGATCCATAATGATCTATACTAAGAATACTGCTGCGAGACACACTTTTCCAGGATGGGCACTCCTCAGTGGTGTGCCCAGTGTCACAACAACACTTGCAGTCAAGGGTATCCGTCCACATCCAACCTACCTCTCTCGCCATGTACCCTCACTGCTTTTGGCAATTATCCTCATTAGAAAGTTTAATTTCTTGCCATCAGCTGACACAATAACACTTTTTAACTTTAAACTTGTGATTAGACTATTCCAAACAAATAGATGAAAAATAAAAAATGTAGTTGTCAAAATGTTCCAAATATAACCAACAATGAACATTATTGGTTTCCCACACCTTAGAACAGAGACCTAAGCAATTTAAAAGGCCCAAGAGGCCCTGCCTAGTCTGGTCCCCACCTCCTTCTGTACTGCAGTGTATGCCTTTGCCCAGTGCCCACTCCTCATCTGCCATATGGGCATATTTGGGAGGCACCAGGCCCTTTTTTCACTAACTGCTTCTTTATAATGACTGCAAATAAACTGAAATACAATGTAAAGTCAAGGGCAGAAATTGGGTCATTTCCTCTCTTTTGGGTCTTGGTTTCTTCATCTATAAAAGAAGAAGGTTGAACTCAATCAGGGTTAGACTCCCAAGAATGAGATCCCAGGGACCCTCCGTGATATGAATGGGGATCAATAAGATGATAAAATGGAACTTTTGCTCACAAAAGGGCTATAGAATAAACATTTACTAAGTGCCCACATATGAAGTTCATGCTTTTTCACAGTTACTTAAGTAGGTGCTACTATACTGATTTTACCATTTCCATTTTCTGACAAGAAAATAGTCCATGGAGAAGTGAAATGATTTTTTAAGGCAGAGCTATGGTTTTACAAGGCTAAATAAAACAAAAAAAAATCTCCCCCCCTTTTTTGCTTGTATTTTTAAATTTATTTTTAAAAATTTAATATAGTTGGTATATGATATATATACCTTACAATGTGATCACCATACTTATTGTAGTGGTTATCTGTTACTGTTTGTTTTTTGCTTTTAAATAGTATTATATCAACTTAATAATGCAACCAAGATTATCCAGATAATAGAGTGTGCTGGGGGAGGGGGGGGAGGAAAAATAATTGCATTTTGATTGACAGATACCTTTCAAAATATGACCCATAGGGGAAGGCAGATTATCATATGTATCTTTCTCAATAAAGTTGGGAACCCATGTTACAGTTGTATTTTAAAGCAGAGATCTTCCATATCAAAAGATACCTACTAGGACTCTAAGAAAACCTGTTCACACACAATATGTGCATTGATAATTAACTACCACAGGTGGCGCAATTCACAGTAAAAGAAATGAGGTCAGTCTAAGTCTGAAATTTCAACTCTTGCCTTCTCCACTTAAAGCATGCTTTATCCTTTAGAAATTTAACCTTGATTTTTAAATTTATTTATAGAACTGTATTACATGAATGTGTTTATTTATTTGGCCTGAAATCCCTCCGACCTCCCTTCACTGGGTAACTCACATTTACCTTTAGTTATCACCTAAATATTACTTCCTGAGAATCTCACCTCCCTGGACTAGGTTAATTTCCTGAAACCACACTTCTAGATAATCTTGCCCTTGGCAATCAGACTACTTTACACTCTTGAAATGTCTAAATTCTAGATTTTAAGCCTCATATAAGGCAAGGAACCACATTGATCCATTTGCAGCTCAAACCTAGAGGTCAGTCCAGTTTCTGAGTCATAGTAGTCACTCAAAAATTAACATTTGTTCAATAAATAAATTAACGGTAAACTACATGGTAGAAAAATATGTAACCTATAAGGTTTCTTCCAGATTGAAACTTAAAAGATTTCAGAGGGAAAATATCTTCCCACCAGAAACAAAAGATTGACCAACCAAGTTTTCATCTTGTCTGATCTTTAATTCTAAATAATGGTGGTAGAAAATTAGCAGTGCTTAGCAACCACCTTAATAATTCTTCAGTTAGTCTCACACTATTACCCATAATTGTTGTGTAATTTAACTAACAACTCCCAGAGCAGTTGTCTGGAGTCGTAGTCAAGCCTCTGGGCTGATGAGAACAGCTTGCATCTAGTGTGGAGAGGGGATTTCCTCCAAGCTCACCTGGCAACGGAAGGACTTTTGTCAGGAACAAGGGCTTTCAATGCAAATGCATCAAGAGAAGTGCTCTCAGACCAGGAGGCACTGTGCTTTGAGGCCACTCGGGTTTAGTGTGTGCAAAAAGCTTGAGCACAACCCATCAGAGATTTGATATAATCTCTGCTCTTTTTTTGTGTGTGTTAATTCAATTTACCTCAAATTAAGTTTAATCTGACACTGAGCATCTGCTGTGTGCAAAAAACTGTGCTGAGTGACTTGTGATGTCAAGATGTGAAAGGCTGAACTCTGGCCCTGGAGCTGTTTGCAATTCAGCAATTCTGATTCCAGCCCTGTAGATGAGGAGAGATTCAGTGTGCGCTTATTGAACTGATAATTCTAACCAGCGAAGGTAAAGTTCAACAAAACTATCCCCCAGAAGGCACAGGCACAAGATTCGGAATGAATGAGCAGTGATGATGTGGGCTGAAAGTTAGAGAAATGATATCAGGTCAGAACACAGGCACCCTAACCCTTCCTGCTTCTCCACCCCACGTGCTCCAGCAACAATCTCCCAACTAACAGTTCCTCTGAATGAATACCCACTTGGGATTTAGTTTCACAAGTGTGATCCACCTTCTGCACGTGCTGTGGCCTCTGGGCTACTCCAGCCCCACCTGCCTGGGAAACTACTTACCTTCAAAATGCAGCCCAGGCTCATAGATGCCTCTGACAGAGCCTCCCTCCCCCTCAGGAGCTTCAGATCACTTTGTCATCACAGCTCTTTCAGGAGGACATCACATTCATGCTGCATCTCATTCCCACAGCCCCTCCCGGAGCTGTAGGATGCTGGAGGGCAACCTGCCTCCATGTGCTCCTTGGCGTCTGCCACAAAGAGGGGGCCCTCTGCAGTTAGAAATTCTTTCTCTTCCCTGTATGTCCACTGATGTGGCCCTAAAATACAGATTACTTTCATGGGAAACTGACCTAGAAGATCCCAGGAGGCCATAAGATGACTAGAAACATTATTAGACTGAGTACTATTCTCTTTCATTGGTACACTTTCTCAAGATTGAAGAGCTTTCATATGCATTATTTTCTTTCAGTCCTTACAAAAACATTGATTTAAGAACCTTAGAATCATCTGAGCTAGAAGGAACCTTAAAGATCATATGTAACTCTTTCAAACAAAAACGAAGAACAAAGGTTAAAATATTTGCTCCTAGTCCTGAGATTTAACAAGAAAAATAGTTTTCTACTGCAGCAAAGCAAATAACCACAAACTCAGTCGCTTAAGACAATACTCATTTATTAGCTCACGGTTTGGGTCAGAAGCCTGGCCCTATGTGCCTGGTTCCCTGCTCAGGGTTTCAAAAGGCTGAAATCCAGGCATCAGTTGGGCTGCGTTCCCACCTAGAGGCACTGGGAAGGCCCACTCCCAAGCTCAGTTCTCTCACTTGCTGGACCAAAGACATCTTTCCTTGCTGACTGCTGGCTCTTGGCTGCTGGAAGCCACTCTGTCCTTTCCACATGGCTGCCTCCACCTTCAAGCCAAAAACAGTGCATCAGATCCTTCCCATACTTCAAATCTCTGACTTTGCTGCTGCTACCAGCTAGAGGAAATTCTCTGCCTCTGACAGTCTGGCGTAATTAGGTTAGGCCCAGTAGGGTTCTCTCTTTTTCTTAACATCAACTGTATCAAGTAATATAACCTAATTACAACAGTAAAGCCCATCAGATTCAGTCCCAAGGACTATACAGGGTGTGTGCATGGAGGTGGAATGGGAGGGGAATTCTTAGAAGCAAGTTAGAGTCCTGCCTCCACACAAGGGCCTGAGCATCACACAGACATGGGGCTGACACAAGCTCCACCTCATGCCATCTCTGCAGTTCACAGTATCATTACATTTGAGCCCGTTTCTTCATCTGTAGGATGAGAACAGTAGACACACCACAGGGGTTTTGTAAGGGGTAATGAGAAGATGGACATAAAAAGTGGTTTTCAGGTGTAAGACACTACCTGGCAGGGTTTAGTTGAAGGAGTATGTACAGGTGTGGCACCACTAGACTCAAAGTACTTAAAGTTAGAGGAAAATTTGTCTCTTCCAACCTGCCAGACCAGGACTTCCTCTCCTGCAGTGAGCCGTACTTTGTCACAATGAGATGGAATTTAGGGCACCAAGAAATGAAGAGCAGCCACAGGGCTTCAGACAGCCCTTTCTTCCTACCAGAACGCTGAGCTGCCTCGGCTGGAGTGACCAGACAGCCCTGGACCCCCAAACAGCGATGGTTCACCCGTTCGAGTCGGGCTTAACTCAGAGGACAGTCTACTGACTGGAGCAGGCACAGTGGAGATTACCAGGCAAATGTTTTTGCAGGAATGACAGCCTGGCTACCCTGCCCTGTTCTTGAACGTTCCTTAGGGCAGAAATTGTGAGTTATGATAACAAATAATCATAACTCTCTTAACTTAGAACACCAAGGGGGAACTTCTCCATTGTCCAAAAGAAACACTGAAAGCCAGCCAGCACACACATCTGTGGGAGCCCCATTCTCTCTTCCTTCAGTGTGGCTTATTTCCTGAGACAGGAGCACACAGACGTTCATTTAACTTGCTTAGGATGATAGTTACATATATTAATCACTAGAGGCCCGGTGCACAAACATTTGTGCACTCGGGGGGCAGAGGGGGTCCCTCGCCCGGCCTGGTGCCCTCTCGCAGTCTGGGACCCCTCGGGAGATAATGACCTGCTGGCTTAGGCCTGCTCCCGGGTGGCAGAGGGCAGGC
>NW_005354426.1:229388-233535 GCF_000412655.1 Myotis brandtii | reverse complement strand
GATCGGGAGGTTGCGATGCCACCCCTAGTCACGCTCAGGGTAGGGCCGATTGGGGGGTGGGGCACCGTCCCCTGTCACACTCAAGGCAGGGTCGATAGGGAAGTTGCGGCGCCACCCCCTGTCACGCACAGAGCAGGGCCGATCAGGGGGTTGGGGAGCTCCCCCCTGTCAAACACAGAGCCGCAGGGCAATCAGGGGTTTTGGGCTCTGCCCCCTGTCACGCTGATCCCGGTGCCAGGAGGCCTCGCGGCTCCGCTGATCCCGCCCGGCAGGGTCACAGATCCGGGTCCTGGACTGCGGACAGCCTCCCGTGCTGCCCCCCGCCTGGCAGGGTCACAGATCTGGGTCCTGGGACCGCAGACAGCCTCAAGCACTGCCACCCCACCTGCGAGGACATGGATCCCGGTCCCAGACTGCGGACAGCCTCAGCACTGCCCTCTGCCTGGCAGGGTCACAGATCCGGGTCCCAGACCGCAGACAGCCTTGCCTGCTGCCACCTGCCTTCAGTATGCAAATTAGCCGCCATCTTGTTGCTTCAGGGTGGGGGTCCCCACTGGGGTGCCTGGCCAGTTTGGGTGAGGGGCTGAGGGCCGTTTTCAGGCTGGCAGGCGACTGAAGCTCCAAACCTCTCCTTTTTTTCTTTTTTTTTTTATTCTGGCATTTATTTACCTTCTATGGCTGTCACTGGAGCTGAGAGCCGGCTTTCTCTCTGAGGCTCGGCTGCTGAAAGCAGGTTTCTGGCCTTTGTTTTCTGTATTCGAAACAATGTTGCGACTCCAGCTCTGAGATCCCGGCTGACTGACAGGAGGTTTCTGGGGTTTTGTTTATCTTCTATAAATGTTACAATGTTTCCAACTGAAGCTCAGAGGCCTGCAAGGCAGGTGGGGAACATTGGAGTCCTCCGTCACTGAAGGAAGCAAGCCTCCCTGTTCGCATCAGCTGCCTGGCTGCCGGCCGCCATCTTGGCTGACAGTTAATTTGCATATACTCACTGATTAGCCAATGAAAAGGGTAGCGGTCGTACGCTAATTACCATGTTTCTCTTTTATTAGTGTAGATAATTTCCACGTCAGCAGAAGAAATCATTATGTGATGATCTCCTCAACCCTTTCTTGCTAAAAACATAGAATAGAGCACAACACTTGACACATAATAGATATTTCAAAAATGCAGTCGCTGAGTGAACAAATTAATAAAACAGTGAGCCGGAACCCAGTTCTCCTATCCTTCATCCACCAGCCTTTCCAGTACACTCTGATTTCTACTATACTGACATGGTGGCTGCCTTTTGAACAGGTTTAATAAGCAGTGGTAAGGCTCTAGCTGAGCTTGAACATGCCAGCTCTCACAGCCACTAGCCAATTCCAAGCCTGCCTGGAAAGAGCTGTGCAGCTGAGGAAGTGAGCAGCTCATTGACCATCTGCCATCTTCCTTCTCAGGGGGAGCTGAGTAAAGGAATTGGGAAGGTTAATGAGTCCTCCCTAGCTCATGTGACTTGCACAATCTGTGGGAGTAGGCCTTGTCCATTTGGGAAGATAAACACCTACCTGAAATGCCTGGAGTATACACATGCCTATACAATGATTAGAGTTTTCTTGCCATAGTGATCTGTGAATGTTTTAGAGGCTATGAAGGGATACGGGAAAACTACTTGGGCATTGTAATCAGACAGTGCAGGGTTTGAAACCTTGATTTCTCCACTTAATTGAATAACTTTAGTTCCTCTCTGAGCTTCTGTTTCTTCACGTACAAAATGAGAATACTAATATTTTATCCTGTGGGGATATCATGAGTATTAAATGAACTGAGTGTGTACAGCATTTAATGTAGAAACGGGCACCCATTAAAGGGGCTACTCTGATTGTTGGCATGTAGGTAACTAACCTTCCTCTTGAATGCCCATGTGTTTGTTTCTTCAAATCATCCAATCATTTAGTCCATAAACATTCACTAAGTGCCTAACTTGCCAGTCACTGTGCAAAGTGATGGGGTTGAAACAAGTAGGAGGACTGGTCAGGGGAAGGGGTTGGAAATTAGCATTTACTGAGAGCCCACATTAAGCCTGCTCTGTGCTAAGAGCTAGGAATCTCAGGAAAACAAGTCAGAGCATTCTAATTTAATACCTGCTTCTGCTTCTTCATTTCATGCTTTCCTTCATTTAAGAGACATCAAAGCTCACAAAAGCTCCTTTGGTTGTCTGGTGACCAGAATTTCCATTGAACCTGTCTTCTCTGAATTTCACTGTGGAAAAAGAGTGAGGAAACCTGAGAAGCTTGCCTTACACTCCAGCCAGGTCCAAGCTCAGTCTCAGCTGCCACTACTCCCTAGACATCTTTGGTTTCCCACTCGCAGCCATGAATAACTGCGTTCTCAACAGAAACCTCGGTGCCCTTGAACTCAACATGATTGCTTTCTACAGTAATTGTGTTGTAGCAAGATCATCCTGCCCTCTTAAGGGCTTTTGTTTTTTGTTTTAATCTTCATTGTTGGAAGAATTACATATGCCCCCTTCATTCCCCCATTGACCTCTTCTAGCCCACCCCGCCCTCCCTCCTCAGGCATTCACCAACATATTGTCTGTGTCCATGGGTTATGCATATATGCATACAAGTTCTGTGGTTGATTTCTTCCCACTCACCACCTACCCACCCCTGCCGTCCCTCTGAGACAGGGTTGCTGCGACTGTTCATGGTCTTTCTTGGTTCCATATAAATTTTTGGAGTATTTGTTCTATATCTGTGAAATATGACATTGGTAATTTAACAGGGATTGCATTTAATCTACAGATTGATTTGGGTAGTATGGACATTTTAATGATGTTAATTCTACCAATCCATGAACATGGTATATTCCTCCACTTGTTTATATCTTCCTCTATCCCTTTTTGCAATGTCCTATAGTTTTCTAAGTACAAGTCTTTTACCTCCTTGGTTAAGTTTATTTCTAAGTATCTTCATTTCTTTGTTGCAATGGTAAATGGGATTGTTGATTTAGTTACTCTGAGAATTCATTATTGGTGTATAAAAATACCATTGATTTCTGGGTGTTAACTTTGTATCTGCTACATTGCTGAATCCACTTATTAAATCTAGTTTTTTGATGGAGTCTTTAGGGTTTTCTATGTACAGTATCATGTCATCTGTGAATAATGAGTTTTATTTCCTCCTTTCCAGTTTGGATGCCTTTCACATTTTCTGCTTGTTGGATCACTGTGGCTAGTACTTCCAGTGCTATGTTGATTAAGAGTGGTAAAAGCAGATATCCCTCTCTTGTTCCTGTTCCTAGGGGAAATGATTTTAGTTTTTGACGTGGAGTATGATGTTGGCTGTAGGTTTGTCATAGATGGCCTTTATTATGTTGAAGTATGATCCCTCTATTCCCACTTTGCTGAGAGTTTTTCTTTAAAACAAAAAATGGGTATTGGGTTTTGTCGAATGCTTTTTCTGCGTCTATTGATATGGTCATGTGATTTTTGTCTTTCAATTTGTTTATGTGATACATCACGTTTACTGATTTGTGAATATTGTACCAGCTTTGCATCCCTGGAATAAATCCCACTTGATCATGGTGTATGATCTTTCAAATATATTGCTGTATCCGATTTGCTAATATTTTGTTGAGGATTTTTGCATCTATGTTCATCAGTGATATTGACTTGTAATTCTCTTTCTCTGAAGTGTCTTTATCTGGTTTTGGAATTAAGATAATGCTGGCCTAATAAAAAGGAGTTGAAAGTGTTCCTTCCTCTTGGATTTTTGGGAATAGTTTGAGGAGCACAGGTGTTAGTTCTTTGAATGTTGGTTAAAACTCCTCTGTGAAGCCATCTGGACCAGGGCTATTGTTTGCTGGCAGTTTTTTTTATTACTGCTTCAATTTCATCAATTATTATTGG
Organism: Myotis brandtii; assembly: GCF_000412655.1. Classification (NCBI taxonomy): domain Eukaryota; kingdom Metazoa; phylum Chordata; class Mammalia; order Chiroptera; family Vespertilionidae; genus Myotis; species Myotis brandtii. The sequence goes on along the minus strand of NW_005354426.1, from coordinate 229,643 downwards.
CCTATTCAGATTTTTTGATTCATGCTGATTCAGTTTTGGAAGATTGTATTTTTCTAGGAACTTGTCCATTTCATTCACATTGTCCAGCTTATTGGCTCATAGTATTTTCTTACAATCCTTTGTATTTCTCTGATGTCATTTGTTACTTCACCGCTTCATTTCTGACTTTATTTATTTGGGTCCTCTTTCTTTGTTTCTTTTTTTTTTAATATATTTTATTGATTTTTTACAGAGAGGAAGGGAGAGAGATAGAGA
>NW_005354426.1:225071-229327 GCF_000412655.1 Myotis brandtii | reverse complement strand
GATGTGCCCGCAACTCAGGTACATGCCCTTGACCGGAATCGAACCCGGGACCCTTCAGTCTGCAGGCCGACGCTCTATCCACTGAGCCAAACCGGTTCTGGCATGTTTCTTGATGAGTCTGGCTAAAGGTTCATCAATATTGTTTATTTTTCTTAAAGAACCAGCTCTTGGTTTTTATTTATTTATTTGTTTGTTTGTTTTTGTCTCTATGTCATTTGTTTTTGCACTAATATTTATTTCCTTCCTCCTACTTTGGGCTCTTCTTGTTGTTCTCTAATTCTTTAAGTTGTTTAAGTTGTAGGGTTAAATAGTTTAATATTACTTTTTCTTGTTTTTTGGAGGTAGGCTTCTAGTAGGACTTGTTTTGGGTCCTAACATGTGGTCTATCTTGGTGAATGACCCATGTGTACTGGAGAATGTATAATCTGCAGCTTTGGGGTGAAATATTCTATAAGTATCAATTAAATCCATCTGATCCAGTGTGTCATTTAGGGTCACTATTTCCTTGTTAACTTTTTGTCTGGAAGATCTACCCAGTGAAGTCAGCAGAGTGTTAAAAATCCTCTACTATGACTGTATTGCTGTTGATCACTCCCTTAAAGTCTTCTTGAAGTTTTAAAAAATAGCCCTAACCGGTTTGGCTCAGTGGAGAGCGTCAGCCTGCGGACTGAAGGGTCCTGGGTTCGATTCCGGTCAAGGGCATGTACCTGGGTTGCAGGCACATCCCCAGTGGGGGGTGTGCAGGAGGCAGCTGATCGATGTTTCTCTCTCATCGGTGTTTCTGATTCTCTATCCCTCTCCCTTCCTCTCTGTAAAAATCAATAATGCCATTTTAATATATATATATTTAGGTGCTTCTACATTGGATGCATATATGTTTACTAAGGTTATATCCTCTTGTAAGATTGATTCCTTTAGTACTATGTAGTCACCTTTATTGTCTCTTATTATAGCCTTCATTTTGAAATCTATTTTGTCAGATATGAGTATTGCTACCCAAGCTTTTTATTTTCCCATTCACTTCAAAAATTTATTTCCATCCCTTCACTCTCATTCCGTGTGAGTCTTGATTCTGAGGTGGGTCTCTTGTAGATAGCACATATTTGGGTCATGTTTTCTTATCCACTGACCTATTCTATGTCTTTTGATTCAAGCATTTAACCCATTTACACTTAAGGTTATTATTGATAGATACTTCTTTATTGCCATTTTAATTCTTATGCCTAAGTTTCTCTCTCTATTTCTTCTTCTCGTTATAGCAGTCCCTTTAGCATTTCTTGTAATGCTGGCTTGGTGGTGATGTACTACTTTAGCCTTTTTTTTTGGTCTGGGAAGCTCTTTATTTCTCTATTTTGAATGACAGTCTTGCTGGATATAGTAATCTTGGGATCCTTGCTTTCCATTACCTTGAGTACTTCATGCCATTTCTTACTGGCCTGTAGAGTTTCTTATGAGAAATCAGGTGTCAGCCTTATGAGAGCTCCTTTAAGGGTAACAATTTGCTTTACACTTGCTGCCTTTAAGATTCTTTTTGTCTTTAAATTTTGACATTTTAATTATGATGTGTCTGGGCACGGGCCTTTTTGGGTTCCTCCTGCTTGGGACTCTCTGTGTCTCCTGAACTTGTGTGACTTTTTCCTTCAATAGGTTAGGGAAGTTTTCTGCCATTATTTCTTCAAACACATTCAGTATCCCTTGCTCACTTACTTCACCTTCTGGCACTCCTATGATGCAAATACTGTTATGTTCATGTCCCAGAGCTCCCTTAAGCTGTCCTGTTTGTTTTTATTTTTTTCATCCTCACCCAAGGATATTTTTCCATTGATTTTTTAGAGAGAGTGGAAAAGAGAGGACTACCCAGAGAGAAATATCAATGTGAGAAAAACACACGTATTGGTTGTCTTCTGCATGCATCCCAACCAATTGTTTTTTTCTTTTTGATTCTCTGCCTGAGTGATATTTTTCTACCCTGTCTTCTAATTCACAGATCCAATCCACAGCTTCCCCTAATCTGCTGTGTATTTCTTTCACTGTGTTCTTTGTTAGTGCTATGCCATTCTTCATTTTTTATTGGTGTTTTTTCATAGTTACCATATCTTTTCTCATGCTGTTGAGCATCCTTGCCATCATTATTCTGAACTGTATGTCTGGTAAATTTCTTATCTCCATTTTATTTAGCTCTTCTTCTGGAGAATTCTCTTATTCTTTCACTTGGGGTTTTTTTGTCTCCCTGCTTTGGCTGCCTTTTTGTGTTTGTACCTATGTATTAGGTAAAGCTGCTGCAACTCCCAATCTCTAGTGCATGACAGTATCAGACACTGTTTCTGACTTCCCATGAGTAGCCCTCTTTGGAGCTACCAGCATTCCACAGCTTTTGGCTCCCTCTACTGGGGATGGGTGCCTTTAGAAAGAACCAAGATGTCTACTTTTCCTAGTGCCAGACCCCAAATTAGATCAAGCAAAGACTCAAAGCCTCCAGAGACCCACCTCTGCTTGCAGTCTGATTGTTATTCAATCTTGATTAACTTCAGGCTATGGACCACAGGGTGTGGTTTTCCAACAGTGTGGGGCAATTGCTTCTATCTGCAGGCTGATTATTATTCTCAGTCTCTTAATGGGCCTCAGAAACTCCACAGGGTGGGATAAGGATTTTTCCAATAGAGTGGGGCAATCACTCTTCCCCTCCCCAGGAAAAAGCTGCCTGGGTGGAAAAGGTCTGCTGGAGAAAGATGTCCTCTGCAGTATGAGGGAATGAGTCAACACAGGAAACTAGGGTGTCTATCTTCTGAGCTCTAATCCCAGAGCCCCCAACCCTGGCATTTGCTCACATAGCTCCTGTCCTCTCTGCCCTCCTTCTGCCAGAGCCCAAGATGAGTGTCTGCACATGAAATTTTCTGCATTGGCCTTTTAAGAGTGTACCTGCATTTCCAGCTGTCTCAACCCTGCGGCTTTTCACAGCCAGGTGTTATGTGGGCGCCTTTCTCAGTTCTGGTGCTCTGGGCTGGGGGGCCCAGCTTGGGGTTTAGATCTCAGAGTTCTTAGTGGGAACTCTACACCATTGAGATATCTCTCCAGAACTTCAGCTGATGTCTGTGGGAGCCTGGCCAGCCCTTTTGCACCTCTACACTTTCTATCATTCTCTATGCTGTTTCCACGTTCTGTCCTTGGTTATCAGGGTTCTCTACAGCTAATCTTCAGTTGATTATGCAGGATGGTTTTTCTGTATTTTAGTTGTAATTCCAGTTTGGTCCTGGAAGCGTGTCTGTTTAGTTTCCGCTTACTCACCACCATTTTGGAATCTCCTTTTAAAGGCTTTTGTGGTTTGATGCTTGTCCCAGGTCCTCCTAGTCAATCATGTTCATTTATTCATGTTGTCAATTTCATCTATAAGTCATCTCAAAAGTCACAGGACTAGTGACATGTTTCCACAAAATTTCAGGAAAAAAGTGGATATTACTAGAAATAAAATTACTCAGAGAGCCACAAAACACTTGTCATGGTTTCACTAAACCAATCAACAAATCTCCAGCACAATACTTCATGAACAATTAACACTTAAATGTAAACTGACACTATAAGTATTTTTGAAGCACAAATGCAGGAAACTTTTTACATCTCTTAGATGGGAAGATATTTCTAAGCATGACCTCAAAGGCAAAAAGCATTAAGAAAGAGACCAGACAGAGAAACCAAGATGGCGACATAGGTAAACACCAAAGACTGCTGCCTCGCACAACCACTTCAAAAATACAACTAAAAGACGGAACAGACATCATCCAGAACCACAGGAAGGCTGGTTGAGTGGAAATTCTACAACTAGAAGGAAAGAGAAAAGCATACCGAGACTCAGAGGAGGTGCGGTGCAGAAGTAAAATACAAAGGTGCGGAGGTGCATGCGGAGAGGGCTGGCGGCTGAGGACACGATTGTCTTTTTCAATCGGGAGGGAGTCTCAAGCTCTTAGCTCCAGTTCCGGGTGAGTCTCTGGGGACCCAGACTCATATGGGAGAAACGGGACTGTCTGGCATCAGTCGGAACTCGAGGGCAGCTTTCTCTTGGAGGCGCTCCCAGCAATTGCCTGGGTCTCTGAGGGCAGGACTGAGAGCAGCCATACTGCTTGCTCCGCCCGCCCTGTTGATCCCCTGGGATCCCGCCCCGCCCAAGCCCTGCACAGAGGCTTTTGCATATGAAAGGCCCGGCCCTTTGTAATCTGAAAATTACTTAACAAACTGCAGCTGCCCCAAGGCCCCAGGGCAAC
>NW_005354426.1:211433-223536 GCF_000412655.1 Myotis brandtii | reverse complement strand
GTAATAATCTGAACAATAAAGATTTAATAAAAAAATAAAAATAAAAATAAAAAAGAAAGAGACCAATAGAATTGACTTATGTAAAAATTGTAAACTTTTATATGGCCAACAATTCCCCAAAATATTAGCATGCAAATTAGGAAAAATATTTGCAATCAACAGAGTACTGAGCATATGAAGTACTTTTGCAATTGCAAAATGAGCAAAAGTCATGAAAAGACAATTCACAAACACAATGTTCAGTACCATTTAAAAATGTCTGACCTCACCACAGAAATACAAATTAAAATAATGAAATATTTTTTCACCAATAAATTAGCAAAACTTAAATTTATGGATAAAGCCAGTGTTTGAAAGTATGTACACAAACCAGCACTCTCATACATTCTTCCTGGAAGTATCATGGGATTAGATTTCTATTTTGCAATATGTAAAAAACTTTTAAAAGTGCATACCATTTGACTCAGCAATTCCACTTCTGGGCATTATCTAAGGAATTAATTGGAGAAGTCCCAAATATGTATTATAATAAAGAAATGTAGAAAACATATCTACAGAGAATAGTAAAATTATATTATAACCACACCATATGTATAATATGCTACCATTAAACATGATAATAATTCTCCTTTGATGGCTTTGAAGAATCTGCCATGGTGTGAGAGGGGATATGGAGAGGACCCCATGGCAATGAATGAAAGGGGCCTCTAAGAGCTGAGAGCAGCTAGAAAACAGGAACCTCAGTTTCTGGCTGCAAGGAAATGAATCCTGCCAATAACCTGAGGGAGCTTGAAAGCAGATGTTTCCCCAGTCAATTCTCTGATGAGATTGCAACCTGGCCAACACTGGATTTCAGTCTGGCAACAAAAATGCTTAAGTAATAAATATGTGTTGTTTTAAGCTGCTAATTTTGTGGTAATTTATATTGCAGAATTCTCTATGTTAAATAAAAAATAGTTTATAAAGATGATTATGATATGATCTTGTTTAAAATTATATTTTATTTTTTTAAAATATATTTTATTGAGTTTTTACAGAGAGGAAGGGAGAGGGATAGAGAGTTAGAAACATCGATGAGAGAGAAACATCGATCAGTTGCCTCCTGCACACTCCCTACTGGGGATGTGCCCACAACCAAGGTATATGCCCTTGACCAGAATCGAACCTGGGACCTTTGAGTCCGCAGGCCGATGCTCTATCCACTGAGCCAAACCGGTTAGGGCTAAAATTTTATTTTTTTAAAAAATCTTTATTTTTGAGAGTATTACTGATGCCCCCTCTTAATCACCCCCTTTATTGCCCCCATCTACCCAGATCCTGCACCCCACCCCAGGCCTTCAACACCCTATTATCTGTGTTTATAGCTAATGCATATCTATAATAATAAAAGCATAATATGCTAATTAGACCAGATGTCCTTCCGTCCTTCCAGACGAAGCCGGGGCTGTGAGGAAAGCCCAGGTCCCAGGTGCCTGTCAGTGGCCAGAGGGAAGGCAGGCCTACTCTTGCACAAATTTCATGCATCAGGCCTCTAGTATACATATAAGTTCTTTGGCTAATTTCTTCCCATCCTCCAACCCCCTTCACATTAAATCTTTTTTGTTCAGGTTACATTTGTTCCTCTTTTTTTCCCCCTCATAACTCCCCTCCTCCCAGTTCCCGCCCCACCCTCCGCCCTCACTCCCCACCCACTGTCCTCATCCATAGGTGCACGATTTTTGTCCAGTTTCTTCCCGCATCTCCCATTCCCCTTTCCCCGCCAAGAATAGTCAGTCCATTCCCTTTCTATGTCCCTGATTCATTATAATCACCAGTTCATTCTGTACATCAGATTATTTATTCACTTGGTTCTTAGATTCACTTGTTGATAGATGCATGTTTGTTGTTCACAATTTGTATCTTTACCTTTTTCTTCTTCCTCTTCTTAAAGGATACCTTTCAGCATTTCGTATAATACTGGTTTAGTGGTGATGAACTCCTTTAGCTTTTCCTTATCTGTGAAGCTCTTTATCTGACCTTCAATTCTGAATGATAGCTTTGCTGGATAAAGTATTCTTGGTTGTAGGTTCTTGGTATTCAGCACTTTGAATATTTCTTGCCATTCCCTTCTGGCCTGCCAAGTTTCTGTTGAGAAATCAGCTGACAGTCGTATGGGTATTCCCTTGTAGGTAATTGAGTCTCTTTCTCTTGCTGCTTTTAAGATTCTCTCTTTGTCTTTTGCTCTTGGCATTTTAATTATGATGTGTCTTGGTGTGGTCCTCTTTGGATTCCTTTTGTTTGGGGTTCTCTGCGCTTCTTGGACCTGTAAGTCCATTTCTTTCACCAGGTGGGGGAAGTTTTCTGCCATTATTTCTTCAAATAGGTTTTCAATATCTTGCTGTCTCTCATCTTCTGGCACCCCTATTATTCTGATGTTGGTACGCTTGAAGCTGTCCCAGAGGCTCCTTACACTATCTTCGTATTTTCGGATTCTTTTTTCATTTTGCTTTTCCGGTTGGGTGTTTTTTGCTTCTTCGCATTTCAAATCTTTGACTTGATTCTTGCGCTCCTCTGGTCTGCTATTGGGTGTCTGTATAATATTCTTTATTTCAGTCCGTGTATGCTTAATTTCTAGTTGGTTCTTTATCATAGCATCGAGGGTCTCATTAGTTTTCGTGACTCTCTCCTCAAGTTTATTGACAGCTTCTAGCACATTTTTGCAAGCCCTCAAAATTGCGATTTTTAGCTCTATATCCTCCATTTCTGTCATGTTTTTTTGTCTCCGCATTTTTTATGCTTTCTTGGTGCACCCCCTAGTGGTCTTTGTGCGCAGTCTTGTTCTAGTTGAGCCTTGATTGTTGTAGTTAATACTAGAGGGATTTGACCACCAGGCCGACTGGCTGTGTGAATCAGCTGTGTCTGCCGCGGAAAACTTCTGTCCTCTGGGGAGGTGCTAATCTAGCCTTTGCCTGAGGCTATCCGGCAAATGGCTCTGCGCAGGGCTTGGGCGGGGCGGGCTCAACAGGGCGGGCGGAGGGAGCCGTTATGGTGCCCTCAGTCCTGTTCCCAGAGGCTCTGCTTCTCAGAACCCCCGGAACCGCTGCAAACCTCGGAGGGAAAGCTGCCTTCCAACTGATGCCAGACACTCCCGCTTCTCCCGTTTGGGTCCGAGTCCCCAGCGATTCGCCCGTATCTGGAGCTCAGAGTCTGAGACTCCCCCCTGACCGAAAACGACAACCGCGCTCTCAGCCACCAGCCCGCTTTGCGCGCGCACCTCCGCACCTGAGTTTTTTCCACACTGCGCCTCCTCTGAGCCTCGGTGTGCTGTTATTTTTCCTTCTAGTTGAAGAGTCTCTCCTCAGCCAGCCTTCCTGTGGTTCTGGGTGATGTCCGTTCCGTCTTTTAGTTGTATTTTTGAAGTGGTTGTTTGCGGCAGCAGTCTCCGGTGTTTACCTATGCCGCCATCTTGGTGGAGTCCCCGATTTAATTGTTGATAGATATGTATTTATTGCCATTTTATTGTTCATATTTTTAATTTTTTCTTCTTCTTCTTAAAGACACTTCAACATTTCATGGAACACTGGTTTGGTGGTGATGAAGTCCTTTAGCTTTTCTTGTCTGTGAAGCTCTTTATCTAACCTTCAATTCTAACTGATAGCTTTCCTGTGTAGGCTAGTCTTGGTTGTAGGTCCTTGCTTTTCATCACTTTGAATATTTCTTGCCACTCTCTTCTGGCCTGCAAGGTTTCTGTTAAGAAATCAGCTGACAGTTGTATGAGCCCTCCCTTGTAGGTAACTAACTGCTTTTAAGATTCTCTCTTTGTCTTTAAACTTTGGCACTTTAATTATAATGTGTCTTAGTGTGGGCAACTTTGGGCTCTTCTTGTTTGGGACTCTCTGTGCTTCCTGGACTTATAAGTCTATTTCTTTCACCAGTTGGGGGAAGTTTTGTGTCACTATTTTTTTTCAAATAGGTTTTCAATTTCTTGCTCCCTCTCTTCTCCTTCCATCATCCCCGTAATGCGAATGTTGGTATGCTTGAAGTTGTCCCAGAGGCTCCTTACACTATCTTCATATTTCTTTGTATTATTTTGTTTTTTTAAATATATGGTTTATTGATTTTAGAGAGGAAAGGAGAGGAATAGAGAGAAACATCAATGAAAGAGACATCAATCGTCTGCCTCCTGCATGCCCCCTACTGGACATTGAGCCTGCAACCCAGGCATGTGCCCTAACTGGGAATTGAACTGGGGACTTCTTGATTCATAGGTCGAGACTCAACCACTGAGCCACACCAGCTGGACTGTCTTCATATTTTTGGATTCTTTTTTTCTTTTAGTTGTTCTGATAGGGAGTTTTTGCTTCCTCATATTCCAAATCACTGATTTGATTCTTGGCATCCTCTACTGTATTGTTGATTCCTTGTAAATTATTCTTCATTTCAGTTAGTGTATCCTTAATTTCTGACTGGTCCTTTTCTATGTCATTGTTTTTACTAAGTTCTCACTAAGTTCCCTAAAAGTACTCCCTAAGTTCCTTGAAGTTCTCATTAAGTTCCTTGAGCATCCTTGTAACCACTGTTTTAAACTGTATCTGGTAGTTTGCTTCCTTCTATTTCATTTAGTTCATTTTCTTGAGATTTCTTCTGTTCTTTCATTTGCAACATGTTTCCTTGTCTCTGCATTTTGGCTGCTTACCTGTGTTTGTTTCTATGTATTAGGTAGAACTACTATGCCTCTTGGAATTGGTAGAGTAGCCTCTTGTAGTAGGTGTCCTGTAGGGCCCAGTGGCTCAGCCTCCCCAGTCACCTGAGCTGGGCATTCTGGCTGTGCCCCTATGTGGGCTGTGTGCACTGTCTTGTTGTAGTTGAACTTTGATTGCTGTTGGTGTTACTGGGAGGAATTGACTCCCAGGCAAATCAGCTGTGAGGACCAGCTGCAACTACAGTGGGAGAACTGCTGTGCAGGAGATGCCCCTGTGGAGCAAGACATGCTTCAGTGGGGCTTTGGTACTCACCAAGTCCATCCTTTGAGTGTGTCACTGATGGATGTAGTCAAGTTGTAATCTGGCATGGTCTGAAGTTGACCATTAGGTGCACTGCTTCTGGGCCTCCCTGTGCACTGCCTGTGCCCTGCCTGAGGCCACCTGGCATGAACTACAGCGTGACCTGCAGATGGCTGCTACTTATGTTGGGGCTTGGAGGTGTCTAGGAGAGGCCAACCTATGAACCTTGCCAGGCTGTTGCTACTCCAGGGTCTGGGGTCACTTACTGAGAGGTATGGAAGCTGAGGCCAGCTGCCGCTTGTTTGAGAGATTTTAGGAAAGTCTGAAGCCTAAGCCAGGACAGTCATATTTAAAACCCACTGCAAACAGCTTGGGTGGAGCTGCAAATTGGTGGGGCAGGGTCTCAGGGTATCACCAGGGAGGTGGGGTTAATAGTGTGGGCCAGGTTAGTGGAAGCTCAGATATGGCTCCTGTCTGTTGGTTCTGTGGTGGGGGAGGGCTCTGATGAGGAACAATGACCTCTGCCAGCACTTTTGTCTGGGAGAAAGCTGGCCCCCACCTCCAGCCCTCCTACTGGTTTCTGATTTCCAGTCTTAAATCTAAGTCTTTAATCCAGTCTCAGTGTGGCTTCTTTAATTCTCTAGTTATAGGGCTTCCATTCAGCCAGATTTCAGGTGGTTCTGAATGATGGTTATTCTGTGGCTTAGTTGTAATTTTGATATCTAAAATCACACTTATGTTTAAATAAATATTCATAAATTTTTTATCTAAATATAGTTAATATACAATATTACTTTAGTTTTGGGTATATAACACAGTTATTCAACATTTATATACCTAAGGAACAGATCATCACAATAAGTCTAGTAACCATATGGCACCATATATGGTTACCGTGATATTACTGACTATATTTCTTATACTGTGCATTATATTACCATAACTTATTTGATAACTGGAAATTTGTTCCTCTTATTCTTCATTTTTCCCCCTCCCCCCACCCTCTCCCCCTCTGCCAACCATCAGTTTGTTCTCCATGTCTATGAATCTGTTTGTTTTGTTTTTTATTTGTTTTATCTTATAGATTCCACATGTAAGTGAAATTATCTGGTACTTCTCCTTCTCCATATGACTTATTTTACTTAGCATAATACTCTTCTAGGTCCATCCATGTTGTCACAATGGCAAGATTTCACTTCATTCTGTTTTATGGCCGAGTAATATTCCATTGCATGTCCATCTATTGATGAACATGGTTGCTTCCTCCATATCTTGGCTATTGTAAATGATGTTGCAATGAACATAAGTGTGCAAATATCTTTCCAAATTAGTGTTTTAGTTTTCTTCTGATAGATACCCCGAAGAGGAATTGCTGGGTCATATGGTAGTTCTATTTTTAATTTTTTTAAGGAACCTCTATATTGGCTTCCATAATGGCTGTACCAGTTTGTAATCCCACCAACAGTGCATGAGGTTCCCTTTTCTACAAATCCTTGCCAACATTTGTTTATTGTCCTTTTGATACTAGCCAATCTGACAGGTGTGAGGTGATATCTCACTGTGGTTTTGCTTTGCATTTCCCTGATAATTAGTGGTGTTGAGCATCTTTTTATGTGTCTCTTGGCCATCTGCATGTTTTCTTTGGAAAAATATCTACTCAGATCCTCTATCCATTTTTTAATTCGATTTTTTATATTTTTGATATTGAGTTGTATGAGTTCCTTATATATTTTGGATATTAACCCCTTATTGTTTATGTCATTTTCAAATATTTCCTCCCATTCAGCAGGTCATCTTTTAGTTTTGTTGATGGTTTTTCCTTCACTGTGCAAATGCTCTTTAATTTGGTGTAATCCCATTTGTTTATTTTTGCTTTTGTTGCCCTTGCTTGAGGAGACATATCCAAAAAGATATTTCTAACACAAATATCAAAGAGTTTACTGCCTATGTTTTCTTCTAGGAGTTTTCTGATTTCCAGTCTTAAATGTAAGTCTTTAATCCCGTATTGAAATAAAAGTTCAGGATATTATTGATTATCCCAATAGTACCTACATCAGATATTAATAAGAAAACCAGTAATGTCCATTAAGTTTCATCAGTCATTTAGGTAAGTGTGTGTAGGCCCTTGAGCCCAATAGTACCCAGGGCACAGCTATGTCCTATAAGTAAGTCCCAAATGTTTTGGGTTAAAGTACACTTAATCCATTACTTTGTGTGCAGTTGGTGTTAGAAGGTGAAGCACATTCAGCAGTAGCTTGAACCAGAGCAAACAAGTTGGAGCCACATGACCTTACAGTAGGATATTTTCAGTGATTTGAAACACTTCTGTGCTGTGTAGTATTTTGGAACAACCACTGATGTTGGGGTTCCCTCTACTGCATGACAACAGCTTTTGGGGTGGGGGAGGGTTTCTTTTATTCTTATCTCTTCTTATTTCCAATCTAAAGGATTTATAGGAATGCTCTATCAAACATTGGTTTATAAATCATGATTACCTGTCTTTTCCAAGCAATAACCCTATCAGGAGAATATAAACTCAGATATTTCTCTGGAGGTAATCTTTTTATTTCAATTATAGTTGACATTCAATATTATGTTAGTTTCAAGTGTAGAGCATAGTGGTTAGACATTCATATAGCATATGAAGTGATCCTCCCATAAGTCTAGTAACACCCTGACATTGTACATAGTTTTTACAATATTACTGACTATATTCCTTATGCTGTACTTTATATCCCTGTGACTATTTTGTAACTGCCAATTTGTACTTTTTAAAAAATATATTTTTATTGGTTTCAGAGGGGAAAGGAGAGAAAGAGATAGAAACATCAATGATGAGAAAGAATCATTGATCGGCTGCCTCCTGCACTAGAGATCAAGCCCAAAGCCCAAGCACGTGCCCTGACCAGGAATTGAACCATGACCTCTTGGTTCCTAGGTCGATGCTCAACCACTGAGCCACGCCAGCTGGGTCAATTTGTACTTCTTAATCTCTTCACCTTTTCATCTAGCTCCCTAGCCCCACACCCACCTGGCAAGCATCAGTTTGTTCTCTGTATCTATAAGTTTGTTTGTTTATTTTGTTTTCTGGATTCCACATATAAGTAAAATCACATGGTATTTGACTTTCTATAACTTATTTCATTTTGCATAATACCATCTAGGTCCAACCATGTTGTCACAAATAGTAAGATTTCATTCTTCCTCATGGCTGAGTAATATTCCATAATACTAGTATTATTTGTACCCCCTCTTCTTTATCCAAATCCTGCTCCATGGCATCAACCCCTGTACAACAGTGTTTCTGCTGTACTCACAGCCATTCCACACAGCTAATCAGCCTGAAAGCCAATACCTCCCCTTAACATACCAATAGCAATCAAGTCTCACCTGCAACAGAATGGCACACACAATCCACACAAGAGACACCCCTGGAGTACCTGGCACAGGTGACATGGAAGACTGCACCACTGGGACCAACAGGACACCTACAACATAAGGCCACTTTACCAAGATCAGGAGATGGAACGTATCTACCAAATACCCAAATACAAGGAAACACACAGAGAGAAGCAGCTAAAATGAGGAAACAAAGAAACATGACCCAAATGAAAAAAAACAGGGGGAAAAAATCCAGAGAAAGAACTCAACAAAACAGAGGCAAACAATCTACCATATGCAGAATTCAAAATACTTTGATTAGGATGCTCACTGAACATAGGAAAAACATAGATAAACTCAGAACATTAATAAAGAGATAGGATCTTTCTCTTCAATGAGGTGGCAGAGAAGCCTCCCCAGCAGATGCAGATCTTTGTGAAGTGTGCAGAACCAGCTCAGCCAAGGGTTCAAAAGCCTGAGTGTGGGCGGGGAAAGGATGAAGAAATGACAGAGAATAAGCTGGGTCTAGGTGGATCTTCCTGTGCCTGGCTGAGGCCACAGACAGAGAGATCCAGAGGCAACTGAGCCTTTTATTTTATAGCCAGAGGTAAACAAGGTAGTGGTCACCATAGTTACAATGTTCTTGTGAGTTTCACTTGTTTTGGCAGCACTTGCTGCACCTCCCACAGCTCATTAGCTATCTAGGAAGGATCTAGGGAGCGTCATAAGGTCAAGCCTAATTATGCTAAGAGGACTGTGCCCTCTAAGCTGGGACTTGTTTGTGGCTTTGCCAACAGGTCAGTCCGAGGCTTAACCCTATAGCCGCGCCCTACAGTGAAGACCCTGACTGGCAAGGCCATCCATCACCCTTGAGGTTGAGCTCAGTGATGCCATTGAGAAAGTCAAAGCTAAAATCCAAGAAAAGAAGGGCATCCCACCTAACAAGCAGCGTATGATTTCTGCTGGCAAATAGCTAGAGGATGGTCACACTCTGACTACATTATTAGAAAAATACCACCTTGTACTTGATGCTTCATCTGTGGGATGGCATCATCAAACCCTCCTTCCACCAGCTTGCCCAGAAGTACAAATGCAACAAGATGATCTACCAAATGTGTTACATTCAGTTGTATCCTCACGCTATCAACTGCCACAAAAATAAGTGCAGCCACCAAAACAACCTGTGCCCCAAGAAGGTTAAATAAGGCCCCTCCACCAGCTCCTCGACTGCAGGGAAGTCTTCTGCCTGAATCCCAGAACCCTGGGGCCTCAATAAAGTTACCCTTTCATTGACTAGAACAGTAAAGAAAATCAAAAGAAGAGATGGGGAACATAAAAATGGAGATGGAAAAAAGAATCAATCAAATGAAGAATACAATAACTGAAATGAAGAATACATTAGAGTGAGTCTAGAATAGATTAGATGAAGCAGAGGATCAAATCAGCAATTTGGAAGACAATGTAGCTGAAAATTGGAACAGCAATAAAGATATAAATTTTTTTAAATGCTGATAGCTTATGAGACTTCTGGGACAACATCAAGCATAACAACATTCAGATCACAGTGGTACCAGAAGAAGAAGAAAGTATAAGGGATTAAAACCTATTTACAGAGGTACGAATGGAAAATTTCTCTAACCTGGTGAAGGAAATAGACACACAAGTCCAGGAAGTGCAGAGTCCCAAAGAAGATGAACCCAAGAGGCCCACACCAAGATACATCATAAGTAAAATGGCAAAGGTTAATGACAAAGAGAGAATCTGAAATGCAGCAAGAACTACTACTTACCTGCAACAGAGCTCCCATAATCATCTGATTCCTTAGTAGAAACTTTGCAAGGTAGAAGGGACTGGCACCAAATATTCAAAGTGATGAAAAGCAAGGGCCTACTGGTATATCAAGATTACTCTACTCAGCAGGGCTATCACTTAGAATAGAAGGAGAGATATGAGCTATTCAGAAAAGAAAAAGCAGGAGTTAATCACCACCCAACAGTATTACAAGAAATGTTAAAAAGACTCAAGAAAAAGAAGGTGTGAGTGTGGGTGTGGGTGTGGGTGGAGGTAGAGGTGGAGGTGGAGGTGGAGGTGAACATATGAATAATAAAATGGCAATAACTACAAACCTATCAATAATTACTTTAAATGTAAATGGGTTAAATGCTCCAATCAAAAGACACAGGATGGCTAAATGGATAACACAGCAAGACCCATACATATGCTGCTTACAAGAGACCTCCTTCAGATCTAAAGTAAAGGGATGAAAAATGATATTTCATGCAAATGGAAATTTTAAAAAACTAGTATCACAATACTTATATCACACAAAATACACTTTAACTCAAAGGCCATAAAAAGAAACGAGGAGGACCCAGCAATTCCAATTCTCAGTATTTATTCAAAGAAACATAAAGCACTAATTCTAAAAGATATATGCATCTCTATGTCCATTGCAGCATTAATTACAACTAGAGGCCCAGTGTGGGAATTCGTGCACCAATGGGGTCCCTCAGCCTGGCCTGTGGGATCAGGCTGAAACCAGCTCACCGACATCCCCCAAGGGGTCCAGATTGCGAGAGGGTATAGGCCAGGCCAAGGGATCCCACTGGTGCTGGGGAGGGATGCGGGAGGTTGGCCAGCCAGGGAGGGGCTGCGGGAGGGCTCCAGGGCGTGTCTGGTGCATCTTGCTCAGTCCCGATTGGCCGGACCCCAGCAGCAAGCTAACCTACTGGTCGGATCATCTTCCCCCTGGTAGTCAGTGCACATCATAGCGACTTGTGTACTGTCTGCCCCCTGGTGGTCAGTGCATGTCATAGCGAGTGGTTGAGCGGCCTTAGCATATCATTAGCATACTAGGGGGCCAATGCACGAATTCATGCACCTTGAAAGGAACCATGGGCAGCGAAGCTGCGGCAGGAACAGGGGCAGGTCTCAGCCCATACTCCACGCCCCCACCCAACCCCTCCCCCCAAGGCCCTCGGTCCACTGTCTGCCTGCAGCCCCGATCCTGCTGCCACCACTCCCACATACTGATGGTGCCAGCCCCACTTGCACCCACTGACAGAGTGGAGCAAATGGGGCCGGCACTAGCAGCAGGTGCAAGCCGGGCAGGCACCAGCAGCGGGTGCAAGTGGTGGCTACTGCCCTGATTGCCCCTCAGGAGCATGGGGAGGTGGAGAAGCCCTGAGGGTCAATCGGGGCCAGCAGCTACCGCTTGCATCCGCTAATGGCGCCAAGCGATCGGTGCCATGCCAGGCGCCATCAGCAGGTGTGAGCGGGGCCAGCACTGGCAGCAGGTGCAAGCACCGGGCGGGACCACGGTGCAGGGGAGCAAAGAATTTTTAGTAACCACCAGAGGCTCACCCCAATGACAACAACTGGTGCATATCCTTATGCAAATTAACTGTCAGCCAAGATGGCGGCCGGCAGCCATGCACTGAAGCGAACAGGGAGGCTTGCTTGCTCCAGTGATGGCAAACTCCAACGTTCCCCGACTGCCGCTGCCGGCCTCTCAGCTGCAACTCTAAGCAACTATGTTGCAAATATAGAAGCTAAACAAAACCCCAGAAACCAGCTTTCAGTCAGCCGGGCTTCAGCCAGCCTGACCGCAACATTGTATCAAATACAGAAGGAAAAACAAAGGCCAGAAACCGGCAGCAGCCGAGGCCTCAGAGCTAAAGCTGGCCCAGAATAAAAAAAGAAAAAAAGGAGCAGTTGGGAGCTTCAGTCCCCCGCCAGCC
>NW_005354426.1:206810-210334 GCF_000412655.1 Myotis brandtii | reverse complement strand
CCCAGGGCGGGCGGGGGCCCCCCCCCCCCCCCCCCCCGAGTGCACAAATTTTTGTGCACCGGGCCTCTAGTAGGGATATAAAGTCAATAATATTGTAAGAACTACGTATGGTGTCAAATGGGTACTAGACTTATCGAGGTAATCAATTTGTAAGTGATATAAATGTTTTATCACCATGTTGCACACCTGAAACTAATATAACAATTGTATGGCAACTGTAATAAAACATTTTCTTACATTATTTTTTAAAAAGGAACAGAAGATTCCTTCCGTCCATGGAGAGACAGGGAAATGACTACACTCCAAAAAAATATCAGCCCCAGAAAAACCAGCTCTGTCCAAGCCCAGCCATTCTAGCATTTTGCATTAATTGCACCTGGTGGGGGATTTTCAGTGCTGATTCAAGATACCAAGGTACTCCTGTTCCTCGCCCATAAAACTCAAGAGACGTGCCTTCCCATTTCAGAACCAAAGCCAAAAAATTTTCAACAAACAACTCCAAGAACATTACCTTGTATACATTATACTGCATGTTTATTTAAATATGTAACATTTTAAAATATAAAACTAGGACTGGCTCCATTCTGGCATCAACCCACAACATGATCAGTACAACACACTGTCATTTTATAGGGGCTAGGTTATGGAGAGGGCAGTGAGAGCTACTAGGAATCTGCTTATACTCAGACAAGCAGTTATTGGGGCATTCAAGCAAGTGAGGGGTACATTCTGTTGGCAGGAGGATTCACCATGGGAGAGAAAAGACCAGAAGGAGACTCACCATAAGGAAGGAAGACCCAATAAACTCTTGGGAGGAATTAAGAGAGGCAGGAGGCAGCTGTGGGGTCAGCTGGTGGCTACACTCATCATGTAGTTCCCTCTGGTGGTTTGCAGATCAACATGGAATAGAGAAAAGAGGGTCAGTGCTAGAATCATCCTGAGCCTTCAGATAACAAAGGAGAGCATGTCTAAAGTGTTCAGAAATGTCAGAGACATATATGTCCTCAGAATGGGACTCCCCTGTCTCTCCAGGTGTCAGCTCCCAGCCATCCTCAGGGACAAAGCCTCTTCGCATCCATCTCTGTCATATCACTGACCCCTGAAGTCCTCCCTATCCAAAAGGATTGAGGTTTTCGTGGAGATAAGTGGGTTAAGAACTAGTGACATCACTGACCAGCCTGATACACAACACAACTCACCACCTGGACCCCATGTAAAGGCTGTCCTTGCCCACCCACCTTATCCTTAGGCTTTTATTATATAGGCACCTGCTGCTGGTGCCGGCCTCAATTGCTCCAAGCCATCAGCGGGTGCGAGTGGCAGCTGCCAGCCCCGATCGTCCCTCAGGGCTTCTCCACCTCCCCCTGCTCCTGAGGGGCAATCAGGGCAGTAGCCACCACTTGCACCTGCTGACAGCCCCGGCCCCGCTCCCAGCTGCTGCTGGTGCTGGCCCCAACTGCTCCGTGCAGTCAGCAGGTACGAGTCAGTAATACCAGTACCTGCCCAGCTGATTCTTAGGGCGTTTGCCAGGGGGAACACTTTGCCATCTGACCTCCAGAAAGCCCCCCCCCCCATCTTCTGACTGTAGCCTGTCAGGCCAGCAGTACACCTGTGAAGGTTCTGTTCTGCAAGGCTATCTGTCCACCAGGCCCACCCATCTAGGGCCCCAGATGCCAGGATCATACAAATGCTAAAGAATAAAGAAATTTCCACCTGCCTAAAGGACACCCCCAATCCATCTGTAGGAAGAGGGGCCAGAAATCACCAACATTTATGGGATTCTTTGGCCGAAAGAATGGACCAACCTGATTAAGAGCAATGCAATGATTCAGAATGACCAGGGTCTATGCAAGGCCCACAGCCCCAGATGCTTCGCTCCCAATTCACATGGAGCCTCCCATACATATGCCCACCGATGCCTGAATATCCCTGCTTCACACACACATACATTGAGACACACACACACAAGTGGGGTGCTGGTGAATGCTGATCACTCTCAGGAGGATGCAGGAAAGACTTCATTTGTGGTGAGTACCTGGTACAAATATTCCCAGCATGCCTAATTTCAAGCTACCCACCTGATGAACACAGAGCCCCAGAGAGACATGCACCATCAACTATCCCAAGCTAGTATGAGCCAGTTCCAGCACACCCCATTCCCTGTCAAATGATTATGTGCATACAATGCACTTACACCCTGCGTAGGAACCTCCACTCCCACCCAGATATATAAACAAAAATTAATTTACATATATAAACACACATGTACATTTCTACCCTCACTGTCCTGGAATATACAGATAGGCCACCTCTTACTACCTAAGTTGTTACAAACAAACCCCTAATCATCCTGAATATTCACATTCTACACCTACAATTATATACACACACACACAACATGGGCCTGTATACAAACATGGGCAACCAACATACCACCCAGATATACACACTGAATACTGAATACTTCAGACCCTCTAAAAATACAAGTAGACAACTGTCTCATGTGTCACACCCAAAAAAATCCATATGCAACTCCACAGCAATAAAATGCACACGCTCCACAATTCCTGAACACACACACACAACCTACACAGTCTCTTTGTTTCCAAACACAAAGTGAACTCTCACATTCCCTAGAATACACAGCCCATCCATAAGCTCCAAGAACTCAAATACATAGTGACAAACAACCTCTACTTATCAAATACATATAAGCCCACCTTACACACAGAGAGGACACATAAAAGAAATACCACCAAATTCTGCAAGCATTACATTCTGGAACAGATGCAAAGAGGACCCTAAGCCTCCTGATACACTCACAAATCCCAAATACACACACCCACAAACCACTCACGAATATACACCCCACACACTCAGATAGATACATGCAAAACACAAAAGCACTGACAATCCCTTAACTCTCACTAATATGCTACACAATTCTCACACACCTATGGAAACACACATGCTTGCAAATATTCTCAAGCCCTGAATATACAGACCCCTCAAACACTATGCATTATGCCACCTCTCCAGAATACAACCTCTTCATCTCGCCTCTTCAGTATGTAACAAAAGCACACTATACACATTGTTTTCTCTGGCATCACTCTGAATATACAGACCACTGCTTGCTAACTACTACCAAATACATGTAGAAACACTTTAGTATTCTCCAAAGAAATACACTTTAATTACATCTAAGAACCCCATACACCGTATGAACAAACTGATAATTCATGCACCTGGTCATAGATATAAACACAGACCACTATACCTGGGCAAGACACGTAGAAATATGTACAGGAAACCACATATGAAACAACTTCCAAATTCCAAATTACCCCTAGCTAATGAGTCAGCTCTCACATCCACAAACACTAACAAATAACCTTATCACATACCTCCCATACATAGATACCATCCTCCATCCTGTGTATAAGCACAAAAACCATCTCTCCCTCAAATACACACATACTCGGTACCCAAAATATGTGAGCCTTAGGGCCCGACTGAAAAAT
>NW_005354426.1:201048-202681 GCF_000412655.1 Myotis brandtii | reverse complement strand
CCTGCACCCCTCTTCTTGGAAGCCACTGCGGTGGAGACGATTATGCCCGCGGCGGCTTTTGGGGGCACCCAGGCCGGCGATGGAGACTGGTGTCCCGGCCTTCCTCCTCAAGCTCCACCACCAGCTGCCCAGCCCCCCATTGTCTCCAGGGAGGGTGGCCTGGCCGCCTCCCAGTCCAAGGCCTCGCTGGATGACGCCTGTAACCCCAAGAGTGTGTATGAGGACTTCCGTCGTTGGCAGTGCTTCAAGGCCCTGGCCCGGGGGCACCTTCCCCAGAGTCCTGATGCGGGAGCTCTTTGCTGCTTCCTCATGTGAGTGCACTGGGCAGGGCAGGGGGCGGGCCTGGAGCTTTCACATCAGAGGAGCTGGGAGGGATTTGCAGGCTGGCTAATCCCAGGACGCTGGAGGGCAGTTCTGAGGGTGGGGTCCCAGCGATGGGTGTGAGTGCAGGGTCAGCCTCCAGTCCTGGTTCATGGGCTGGTGTGAATGTGAGGCCATGACAACAGCAGCTGGAAGGCTTGTCTTTGCACACAGAGGCCTGTTCCCTCACCTGACAGTGCTCAGTCCTGCCGGGTGGGGGTGGGAACCTGGCGCCACTGAGCTGGGGTGGGCAGGCGGGTGGAGGCCAGGCTGCAGCCATGACTGACCCTGAGGCATTACAGGCCAGCGCTCCGGTCCCTGTCCCGCCTGCGGCCCACCATGACGCTGGAGGAGGGAATAGGGCAGGCCATGCAGGAATGGCAGCGCAAGAGCAACTTTGACCAGAGGGTCTATTCTGAGATGGCAGAAAAGTGAGTCAGGATCCTTGGTCCCCACAGCTGGGGGTGGGGGTGGGGCTGACTACTGGGCTGGGTCCAGCTGTGAGGTCTCATCAGAGAGGAAGGTGGTGGGAGGGTGTCACTCAGCACAGGGTCCCCGCTGCCCAGAGGCCCTTCTCTTCTGGGGAAGCCTCTCCCTCCGCTTCAGAGCATGGGTGCTTCTGTCCCACCTCCCGGGAGCTCCCCCCTCCTCTGACCCTGACCCGTCCTGGGCTGGACATGAAGGCTCAGGACAGGCTGGGGGGAAGGTGCCCCGCCCCATGGGCAGACTCCAGCCAGAGGGGCTGTGCAGGAATGTGCTCAGCCAGCCTCCTGCCTCCCCAGTGTCCGGGCCCTGACAGCTCCAAGGCCCTGGCTCTCCCATCCCCCCACCCGCTGCTGCCTTTCTGGGCTCCCGGGGCCTCCTTCTCAGCACAGCTGTGCCCCCCTCACCCCCAGGTTCATGGAGTTTGAGGCGGAGGAGCAGATGCAGTTTGAGAAGTTGCAGTTGAAGAAGGGGGCGCAGACCCAGCTCCTTCCTGCCCCACCGAGACCTGATCCTCGGGGGCCCCCAGCCCCAGTGGTGGGCAATCAGCCAGGTAGGACAGCACGTTCCCATGGGAGCCCATGACCAAAGGCAACAGGGCCTAGGGCAGGGCACTGTCCCACCCACAGGGGCCCTTCGCCTTCAGGGGGACTTTGGTCTTTCAAGGGAAACAGCCCTGAGAGTCGGGCCTCAGCGGCCCTTTGTCTGAATGGGGTTTGGATCTGGTCCACTTTCTCATCCCCTCTCCCCGCTCCCTGTCAAAGGCCCCACATGAAGTCTGCTGAGAAGC
>NW_005354426.1:186228-196583 GCF_000412655.1 Myotis brandtii | reverse complement strand
TCTCTCTCTCTCTCTCTCTCTCTCTCTCTCTCTCTTTCTCTCTCTCTCAATGGAAACATGTCCTTGGGTGAGGATTAAAAATAAAAAAAGAAATCATTCTCTTCTCCAAATATTTTTTACATTAAACTTTTTCATCAAATGCACTTAGTATTTTCTTGGACAAAATAATAATAAAACAGAAGAGAGTTTAGAACCCTGAATTTAACTAATTTCTAGATAGCTAATTTATATTTGTAATCAAATACATTTTTTGCATATGTTGTCATAAATGTTTCACAAGACAATGTGACCAGTTGCATGATGCACCTGCTTTTGGTAAAGATTGCATTAAGAGGAGTATTTTAAAGGAAATAAACCATATGGGGCCTCTAGTCAGGGAATTACTAAAGAAGACAGATGCGATTGCCAGGAAGAGGAGAAATGAGCACTTTCACAATAGGATCATTGTAAAATTAGAAAGAAAGTGGGGTTTAGTGAACCAGAGATTTCTGAAGGCTGGTGCAGAGGACAGAGTCTAAGAAAACAGTTTAATAAAGAAAGTTAATAAAGAAGAAAAGAAAGGTCTTCACATATGAAACAAACATTTGTCCTAAGATTAATCTATGTGTTATAAAGTAATTATGTCTAACACAAATTGTACTTTTTAAAAATATATGTGTATGAAACGGGAAAATTGAACTGGAATGTGTGATGTTCCTCTGGGCAGGATGATCCCCGCGTTCTTGTCCAGATGGAGTTGAATAATGAAACCACGGGCGAAAGGTGGTATAGTAAAAGGTGGACATTTATTGAGAAACAAGCACAGACTCCCACGTGGGGTGGGGGAAAGAGTCCCACTGAGTCCCTTTTTTCCTTGGTTTATAAAGGCTGCAGTTATTTGTGCCTTGACATCCCCTCTGATTGGTCATTATCCCCTCTGATTTGGTCACTATAGCAGCTCCAGAGCTCAAACTTCATGTGAGGTATGTGAGGTTAACCTCTTCTTCTCCCTTATTTTTTTCCTATTCCCTTTGGGCTTACCTCTTCTTTCTCTGAATGAGGAGCTTCCTTCTCTTTATTCTGTAAATGTATACCTTCTCCAGCTCTCTTATTCTATGGAAATGTACCTTCTGTAGGTCTGTAGCCCTGTGCTTTTTTCATGGACCCTTTAATTCCTAAAATTTCCTGAACCTGCCTATTTCACCCCTAAAAACTCCTTTCATTTATTGATTTCAGAGAGGAAGGGAGAAGGATAGAGAGATAGAAACATCAATGATGAGGGAGAATCATTGATCAGCTGCCTCCTGCATGCCCCCTATTGGGGATCAAGCCCGCAACCTGTAATGTGCCATGACTAGGTATCAGACTTTGACCTCCTGGTTCCTAGGTTGACTCCCAACCACTGAAGTACACTGGCCAGGCCAGGCATGTACTTTTAATTTACTATTTCAGATGTAATTCTTACTTTCAGAACATTTTCAAAAATAGCTTTTCTTAAAAATCCTTCAAGGGACACTTTTAGGTAGAGATATCGAAAGAAAGAAATTAATAAGTTGTGATCAACCAAAGCCTACACTACAAAATTCATGAGATAGTGTTTACTAACACATGGTGCAAACATATACCCACTCACAATATACCCCATTACACCTCATATCTATCTATATAAAAGCCTAAGCGACCATCACAACTGAAATAATCGAACAGACCTCCAAACAGACTGTGTGGGGCAACCAGGCCGGCAGGGGAGGTTAGTGAGGGATGACCAAACGACTGAGCAGCAGGCTGCATGGGGTGACCAGGCCGGCAGGGGGGTTAGTGAGGGGCAACCAAATGACCAAGCAGCAGGCTGCATGGGGCAAACAGGCCAGCAGGGGAGCCAGTGAGGGGTGACCAAACAACTGAACAGCAGGCTGCATGGAGCAACCAGGCCAGAGGGGGGGCAGTTGGGGGCAACCAGGCCAGTGGGGGGAGGGAAGTTTGGGGCGACCAGGCCAGCAGGGGTCAGTTGGGGGTGCCTAGACCAGAAGGGTGGTCAGTGAGGGGCAACCAGGCCAGCAGGGCAGGGAAGTTAGGGGAGACCAGGCCAGAACAGATCTCTAGAAAATTGTCATCTTTCAACATTGGAAATCTGTACACATTGGACCCTAATTCTCCATAATTAGGGAATATAGTCAATAATCCTAACATGTAAAAAGCCAGGAGCCCTCATGACCGAAACAACCAGATGGATGACCGAACAGCAGTCTGCATGGGGCAACCAGACCAGCTGGGGGGTTAGTGAGGGACGACCAAACGACTGAACAGTTCAATTAATACTTATCTATGCTAATAAATGGGTAATATGCAAATTGGTCAGGACGCCCTCACAGTAACAACCAAATAGCAGGCTGCGTGGAGCAACCAGGCCGGCAGGGGGGTCAGTGAGGGGCAACCAGGCCAGCAGGGCAGGGAAGTTAGGGGAGACCAGGCCAGCAGTTGGGGGTAACCAGGGCAGCCGGGGGGCGGGGGGGCAGTAAGTGGCGACCAGGCCAGCAAAGGAGGGCAGTTGGGGGCGACCAGGCCAGCATAGGAGGGCAACCAGGGGCAACCAGGCCAGTGGGAGGGGGGGTGGGGGGGGGGAGTTGGGTGCAACCAGGCCAGCAGGCAGAGGCGGTTAGGGGCGATCAGACTGGCAGGGGGTCAGGCAGGCAGGTGAGCAGTTAGGAGCCAGCAGTCCCAGATTCTGAGAGGGATTTCCCTGATTGGAGAGGGTGGAGGCTGGGCTGAGGGGACCCCCCACCTGTGCACGAAATTCATGCACCGGACCTCTAGTATTGTAGTATTACCTCCTCCCTTAGATCTGCAGAACCACTTTTCTACCTTCTGTTTCTGTGACTTTGACTACTTTAGGTACTTCGTGTGATTGGAATCACACAGTATTTGTTCTTTTGTGACTTGCTTATTTCACTTAATATAATGTCCCAAAGGTTCATTTGCCTTGTAACATGTGATGTGGTTTCTCTGTTTTCAAGGCTCATGGTATTTACAGACCACATTTTCTTTATCTGTTCATCTGTTAATGGACTTGGATTTCTCTTGGCTATTGTGGAAAAAAAAAAGGAGCAATGAATGTGAGTGTGCATATATTTCTTTGAGATCCTTCTTTGAATTGTTTTGAAGAAAAGGTTGTGGAATCACATGCTAATTATATTTTTAATTTTGAGAAAATTCCAACTTGGTGTATGTCCATCTTACAAACGAGCTTATGGTTTTATTATAGCTATGTGTAACCAAAATTATATATAATGATAATGTGGGGGGTTATATATAGTATCATATTGTAAAAATCATTTTGCCTTGGTCTTCTTTCAACATTCTGAGTTCAAGGTAATAAAATTTATATATGAGATCTCATTTAATTTTTGAATTATATATAATTTTGCATTGTGTGTATATATTGAAAATAACATAATATTTGTTGTTGGACTTTTTAAAATTATAATTTTACTGGATAATCAATTGTAGATGCTAAATTTTTCCATTCAAGGGCTTTGAAAAATTCTTTCATCTAATATACTTTATGTAGTTGCTATTGAAAATTATGCCATCATTTTAATAATGCTTTCTTTGTAGGTGATCATCTTCCTTGCTAACTGATTTTAAGATTGTCTTTTGCGTTTTACCATTTCAAGAGGTGCAACTAGGTTCAGGTTAAAAAATGTCTACCCTCCTTGTGATTGCTTTTGATTTATTAATTGACAATATACATTCTTCATCAACTCAAGAACATAGAATTATCTTTTCAGTGTTGCATTTCCTCATCTTCTCTTGTCTCTACTCCTACAACCCCAAAGATATGTACATCTTACATATTCTCTACGTCTTCATCTGCTCAGGCTGCTATACAAAATACCATAGACTAGGTGGTTTAGACAACATTATCTATTTATTTTGTTCTTTTTTAAAAATTCAATTTTAAAATGTGCAATTACAGTTGATATTCAATATTATATTACTTTCATAGCGTAGAGGTTAGACATTTATATAACTTACAAAGTGATTCCCCTGGGAAGTCTTGCATTCACCTGATACCATGTTTAGTTAGTACAATATTAGAGGCCCGATGCATGAAATTCATGCAAGAGTAGGCCTTCCTTCCCCTGGCTGCTGGCACCGGCTTCCCTCTGGCACCCAGGATCTGTGCTTCCCTCGTAGCTCCAGCTTTGTTTGGAAGGACATCTGGTCTAATTAGCATATTATGCTTTTATTATTATAGATTATTGACTATATTCCCTGAGCTTCACTCTATATCACCATGACTGATTTTTAAATGTCAATTTGTACCTCTTAATCCATTCACCTTTTTCACCTACCTCCAAAATCCCCCTCCCATCTGGCAACTATTTGTTTGTTCTCTGTATCCATGAATTTATTTCTGTTTTGTTTGTTCATTTATTTTGTTTCTTAGATTCCACATATAAGTTAAATCCTATGGCATTTGTCTTTCTCTGTCTGAATTATTTCACTTAGCATAATATGCTATAGGTCCATCCATGTTGTCGCAAATAGTAAGATTTCACTATTTTATGTTCAAGCAATATTCCATTGTACGTATGTACCACTTCTTTCTCTATTTGTCTTTTCATTGGAGCATTTAATCCATTTACATTTAAAGTAATTAATGATAGGTATATAGTTATTGCCATTTATTAGTTGTTTTCTGGTTGTTCTTGTAGTTCTCTTGTTCCTTTGTTATCCTCTTTCTCTCTTCTGTTGAATGTTGTTGACTTTCTGTAGTGTTGTGCTTCAATTCCTTTTTATTTCTTATATGTCTCTTGTATATTTCTGGTTTGTGATTATGATGTGCTTCAAATATATCAAGTTATTTTTATAGCAACATATGGTCACTTAAATTTGAACACATTCTAAAACCACTATCATTTTTTATTCACCCTCTTCTTGTTTATGTGGTGTGTGTGTGTGTGTGTATCCCTTAATTTACTGCTGTATTTACATATGATCTTCCTACTCTTACATCTTTTTTTAAAAAATATATTTTGTTGATTTTTTTACAGAGAAGAAGGGAGAGGTATAGAGAGTTAGAAACATCGATGAGAAATATCGATCAGCTGCCTCCTGCACGCCCCCTACTGGGGATGTGCCTGCAACCAAGGTACATGCCCTTGACCGGAATCGAACCCGGGACCCTTCAGTCCACAGGCCGACGCTCTATCCACTGAGCAAACCAGTTAGGGCCCTACTCTTACATCTTAACCTTTGTACAAACTTTAATGTTGGTTGATCCACTGCTTTTATTATGTGTTTTCTTTTGTCAATGAGAATATATTCTTTGCAATATTTTCTTATTCATATTTTTATTTTCCTTCTTCTTCTTAAAGAAGTCCCTTTAACATTTCTTGTAACTCCTTCAGTATTTTCTTGGCTGGCATACTCTTTAACTTTCATTTGATTATCAATGGTAGCTTTACTGAGTATAGTAACCTTGGTTGAAGGTTCTTACTTTTCACCACTTTGAACATTTGTGCCAATGCCTTCTGACCTGCAAAGTTTCTGTTGGGAAATCAGCTAACAGTCTTATGGGAGGGAGTTCCATTTTACATAACAAACTGTTTTTCTCTTGCTGCTTTTCATATTCTCTCTTTGTCTTTAACTTTTGCCATTTTATTTACGAGGTTTCTTGGTGTGGGCCTCTTTGGGTTCATCTTTTAAAAAAATATATTT
This sequence comes from Myotis brandtii, assembly GCF_000412655.1. NCBI lineage: Eukaryota > Metazoa > Chordata > Mammalia > Chiroptera > Vespertilionidae > Myotis > Myotis brandtii. Next base: position 190,880 of record NW_005354426.1, on the reverse strand, counting down.
TTTTATTGATTTCAGAGAGGAAGGGAGAGGAAGAGAGAGATAGAAACATCAATGATGAGAGAGAATCATTGATTGGCTGTGTCCTGCATGCCCCCTGCTGGCGATTGAGCCTGCAACCTGGGCATGTGCCCTTAACTGGAATCAAACCCAGGACCCTTCAGTCCACAGGCCGATGCTGTATCCACTGGGCCAAACCAGCTAGGGCGGGTTCATCTTGTTTAGGACTCTGTGCTTCCTGGACTTGTATGTCTATTTCCTTCACCAGGTTATGGAAGTTTTCCATCACTATTACTGCCAAGTACATTTTCAATCACTTGCTCTGTCTCTTCTCCCTCTCTTACCCTTGGACAACACTTGATGTTGTCCCAGACGCCCGTGAAACTACCCATTTTTTCTTATTTTTTGGATTCCTTTCTTCTTGCTGTTCTGATTGGGTATTTTTTATTACCTTGACTTCTAAATCGTTGGTTCGATCCTCCATTTCATCTAATCTGCTCTTGATTGACTCCAGTATTCTTCATTTCAGTGTATATTCCCTTCATTTCTGACTGGTTCTTTATTATATTTTCTATCTCCTTTTGTATATTTCCTATCTCTTTGTTAAAGTTCTCACTGAGATCATCTGTTCTTCCCCTAAGTTCATTCAGCATCCTTATAACCAGTGTTTTTAACTTTGTATCCCATAAGTTGCTTGCCTCCATTTTATTGAGCTCTTTTCTGGGAATTTGTCCTGTTCTCTCATTTGGGACATATTTCTTTGTCTCCTCATTTTGGTTGCCTCCCTGTGTTTGTTTCTATGTATTGGGTAGATCTGCTGTTTCCCAGTCTTGGCGGAGTGACCTTATGTAGTAGGTGTCCTGTGAGGTCCAGTGGCACAGTCTCCCTGATTTTCCAAGCAGGCGCCCCAACAATGTACCATTGTGGATTCTGTGTGCTCTCCTGCTCTAGTTGCACCCTGATTGCCATTGGCACCTCAGTCGGTGAGACTGACCCTCAGGTTTACTGGGTATAAAGACTGGTCATCACTACAGCATCAGCTGTTATGTGGAGCCTGACCTTCTGAGTGGGATTTGTTTTAGCATGGCTGGTGCCTGCCAGTTTCACCCTTTTGGTGTTTTCTTTCTGGCACTAGTTGGGTGGTGCTTTGGTGTGGTCTCAAGATATCCACCAGGTATGAAGAATTCTCATATAACATAAATAACACAGAAATCATTTTTCTACTGGAAACCTTTTTGATATTGGGTTGAAACTTCAAAAAGGTTGTTATGTTAACACGGAATAAGAGCGAAATTGGACAGGGTTTTTGCACATATTACTCAAAAAAGTTTTTAATAGAACACCCCATCCAAACTGCCATAGAGAAATGATGTATACATAGTATGAATTTTCCAAAACAGTGCTGATTTAAAACAATAAGTATTTAAATTTTGATTAGAAAATCTGAATACAGACCAGCTGGTATGGCTCAGTGTTTGCGCATTGACTTATGAATCAGGAGGTCACAGTTTGATTCCCAGTCAGGACACATGACCGAGTTGTGGGCTCAATCCCTGGTGCTGCAGGCAGCTGATCAATGATTCTCTCTCATCATTAATGTTTCTCTCTCTCTCTCTCTCTCTCTCTCCCTTCCTCTCTGAAATCAATAAAATATTTTTAAAAATATGATTACAATTACTATAGAGTACATATTTCCAGTGAATAAAATACAGTATTTACTTTAAAAAAATATTTTTATTGAGAGGAAAGGAGACGGGAGATAGAAACATCAATGATGAGAGAGAATCAACAATTCCCTGCCTCCTGAATGCCCCACACTAGGGACTGAGCCCACAACCTGGGCATGTGCCCTGACCAGGAATCGAACTGTGATCTCCTGGTTCATAGGTCTACACTCAACCACTGAGCCACGCCAGCTGGGATAGAGAGTTAGAAACATCGATGAGAGAGAAACATCGATCAGTTGCCTCCTGCACACTCCCTACTGGGGATGTGCCCGCAACCAAGGTACATGCCCTTGATTGGAATCGAACCTGGGACCCTTGAGTCTGCAGGCTGACGCTCTATCCACTGAGCCAAACCAGTTAGGGCTTTACTTTATTTTTTTAAATATATACTTTTATTGAGAGGAAAGGAGACGGGGAGAGAGATAGAAACATCAATGATGAGAGAGAGTCATCAATCCCCTGCCTCCTGCATGCCCCACAACCTGGGCATGTGCCCTGTCTGGGAATGGATCCGTGACCTCCTGGTTCATAGGTCAATGCTCAACCACTGAGCCACGCCAGCTGGGCAATAAAATACAGTATTTATATCCAGTAATGAGATGTGAAAATGAAGTAACAAGAATCCAGGCTATAGGAAAGCATCACACACCATCTGTATGCTGGGTTTGGCTTTCCATCCAATCTCCTAATCTTTTCATGACCCAAAGAAACCCCCATCACTTTCTCTGTAATGAAGATGTTTCCATATTCTCCTTAACTACTTTCCCTCTCACACTTGGTGATGTTTCAATTGGCTTAGCTTGAGTCAACTGCCCATCCATCTGCTGAGATAGCAAAGGGTGTTTAAATTAAGAATGCCACCAAGACTCACACAAGGTAAAATAACTCCTCCCAAAGCAAGGAAGGAATGGATACCAGTGGCCAAAGGATGCAAACTCCTTGGCAGGGCATAAATGACCCATCATAACAAGGCACTGCATAACTGCATCCTCTTCTACCTCCTCTCTCTTTATACTCTCCCGGCAGTTGCATGTGCCACCCTCTATGCCATTTACATACTTTTGTACTATCATTCCCTACACTTAGCTTGGTCCCCTCCAGTTCAAATTTCAAGACCCTGTTCAGTTAGCATCTCTTTAAAAAGTCTTTTCTGACAACATTCTTCCTCCCTTGCTTCCCCTCCAGGTTAGATGCCCTTCTCACATGCTCCGATACCACCCAGAGTTGTCATATGTTCAAATTGTCTGTGAACTTTCTTTCTCCCCATACATCATGGGCTCCCTAAAGGCAGGGCAATGTCTAACTTACCTCATTAATGCTTGATGCTTGATGGAGCAGCAAGTATACAATAGGCATTAAAGCTTATTGAATGCATAAAGTGAGTTCCATTATTCATTAACCCCTAGCCTATGCTGGGAAATATGAAGTTCAAACTTTTCAATTCTTTTAGACTGTTAACCAAAAATGTTCATTTTTCATCACCATATTGGTATTTTGACATGACAATATTTTTACTTTTGTATAACATGTGAGGCCTGCTTCCTGAGCTACAGGGCAATGGTCTTATCCTCATCTTGTTTATTGATTCTTGTCAGCCTTAGACAGAGTAGAGTGGCCTTTGTCGTACACAAAATTATATGCTTTAGGCTCGTGTGCTTGCAATACTGTGCAGCAACTCCCATCAGATTGTTTGGTCTATCTAAAAGTTCATCTCCATTCTAGTTTGTTGCCATTATACCGTCTAGTGTTCATCTGCATCATGGGGCTAGGAATGCCTGCCTTGCAGAGTTAATAGGAACATATATGTAAAGCATCTAGCACAGTGAGTCATAGACTATGTTTTTCCTAGTAAGTTGTTGAGCACAGCCAGGGGAAGGACTTATTTCTACTGAGCTCTGTGATACAGGACATCCTCCCCGCTCCTGCAAAGGTTAAAAAACAACAGGATGTAGTAGGGCCTGCTAGTTGTCTTATTCAAATGCATTCCTCCCTTTTGGGGGGGAAGATTTTATTGAGGGCAGAAATGTGCTTAGACTATGTCTCCCAGCTGCGTGAGGCTAAATTCATATCTCTATGCTGTGGGTAGAAGTTGTTGGGCAAGGCTTCTGGACAGGCCCTTTGGAAAATAAGGATGTGATGGCTGGAGCTCCAACAACCATTTTGGGCCACGAGGTAAATTTGAGGTGGAAGCCAGTATGTAAAGATGAAGAAGCAGGAGGAGAGTCTGGATCCCTGGGGTAGCTACCTAACACTTTCTTCCATGATAGAGTCTTTAAAACCTTATGGGTTTAAAACAGCGGTTCTCAACCTATGGGTCGCGACCCCTTTGGCGGTGGAACGGCCCTTTCACTGGCGTCTCCTAAGACCATCCTGCATATCAGATATTTACATTACGATTCATAACAGTAGCAACATTACAGTTATGAAGTAGCAACGAAAATGATTTTATGGTTCGTTCACAACATGAGGAACTGCATTTAAAGGGCCAGAAGGTTGAGAACCACTGGTTTAGAATATCAAAATGCTGGGGGTTCTGTTACACGTCATGAACCCCAGCAGCCCGTCTGTTACATAGCAGGTCTGGGTGCCTGCTGGGCCGCGCTCTCACCCCAGCACTTCCCGCCCAGTAGAGTTCTTGGGAACACTCGGGGCCGCTGGAGGCTGGTGGCCAGTGTGGGGCCAGGATGGATTGGCCATACAAAGGCGGGAAACTGCAGTAGCTCCGAGTCGGGGGGAGGGGGGCGGGAGGGCGGCGCACACCCTGGATTCTTCCCTCCCTTCTCCCAGACCTTCCGGGCTGGTCTCAGAGCGCAGCGGGAAGCAGAGCAGGACCTGAGCTCCCCGGGCCCCTAACCAACTCCGCCCTGCACCCTCCCTCACGCCCTCGTCCTACTCCGCGCGGCCCCCCCAGTCCTCCAGGCCCGCGTC
>NW_005354426.1:180120-185049 GCF_000412655.1 Myotis brandtii | reverse complement strand
GTTTGAAATGAATAAAACTAAAAAAAAAAAAGACCGTACCCTTTTATGTAATGATGTTTACTTTGAATTTATATTAGTTCACACAAACACTCCATCCATGCTTTTGTTCCGGGCCTCCGGTCCAGTTTAAGAACCCATTGTTTGCCCACCCCTGCTAGCCGGTTTGGCTCAGTGGATAGAGTGTCGGCCTGAGGACTGAAGGTTCCCAGGTTAGATTCCAGCCCAGAGCACATACATTGGTTGCAGGTTCGATTCCCAGCCCTGGTTGGCACTCGTGTGGGTGGCAACCAATTGATATATCTTTCTGTCTCTCCCTCTCTCTTCACTCTCTCTAAAAATCAGTGGGAAAAATATTCTCGGGTGAGGATTTAAAAAAAAATTACATCTTGTGACTTTTAACAGGTGCAAATTCCCAACCACGCTTCAGGAATGTGGATTGTCTGGAACCGGGCCTGGGGAATCTGCATTTTAACTTTCCTAGGTGATTCCATTTGGTGATCCAGGGAGCATTTTTTTTCTTTTAAACAATATATTTTTGTTGATGTTGGAGTGGAAGAGAGAGAAACATCAATGATGAGAGAATCATTGATAGGTTGCCGCACACCCCCTACTGGATGAAGCCCGCAACCCAGGCATGTGCCCTTGACCGGAATCCAAGAGGGGACCCTTCACTCCGCAGACCAAAAGCTCTATCCACTGAGCCAAACCAGCTAGGGAACATTTTGAGGACAACTACTGTTGTCTAATTTCCCACCCAGTTTTCATGGGGTTGTACCCAAGGGACTCAAAATGTCCCTTCCTGAGCAGATTCCAGCGCCTCCTCTGGACAGGTGACTGACAAGCTTCAGGAGGAAATCCTTTGTTGGGAGAAGCCAAGGCTTATGTTGAGATAGCACGTTGCGCTTCTGAACAGCGCTCAGTTTGAGAAAATGCTGACAATTTGCTTTGACTTTGACTTTTGTAGAGTTTCCTTCAGTCCTATTCTGACCTTCCTAAAAAGGCAGGTCAAGGCATTAATTTTAAAGTTAATATTAAACTGTAAAACAGCATGAAAAAGTTTAAAAACGACAATTCACCCACAAATGTCGGTACTCTAACAGAATTATTTTCATGTTCTGTTGTATTGTCCAATTAATTAACCATCTTCCTGTTGTTAATCACATAGATTGTTCAGGTTCACAAAATTTAGGAAATTCTTCTGAGAGATGGGCTTGAACTATAAATTCCAATTGGAAACCTGACAGTTACCCTGAAGATTAATCTTAGATCACAATTCTGATAAACAGCATATCTTCCTTTTTCCAAACTAAAAATGCCTCAAAGTCTGAAGATCTTTAGCTCTAAAATAAATGGTACAGTGGGTTTGAGAATGTGTACGTTGGAATGTTTCTTTTCTAGTGACTTTATCTGTTCTTTCCCATATCACTTCAACCTCACCAAAGGATTATTTAATTACTTAATTTGCTTATATATTTCCTGTTGTAAAAATTATAAAAATTAAATAATGTAAACATTTCTTTGCAAACAGTAACTGTATCATTTAATGAATTAGTGTGTGTCACTAGGAAAAGTTATTTATTTTTTCTGGTTCCTGTAGAGACAACATGGAGTAAAAGAGATAAAATGGGCTTTGGTTTAAGAAAGACATGATAGCCTGGCTTGCGTGGCTCAGTAGTTGAGCATCGATGTATGAACCAGGAGGTCACGGTCCAATTACCAGTCAGGGCACATGCCCAGGTTGTGGGCTCGATCCCCGGTGTGAGGTGTGCAGGAGGCAGCCAATCAATGATTCTCTCTCATCATTGATGTTTCTATCTCTCTCTCCTTCTCTCTTCCTCTATCTGAAAAGGAAATAATAATAATAATAATAATAATATATGTGTGTATATATATATATGAAAGACATGATATTCTAATTCCAATTTCAACACTTTCTTGACCTTGGGCCAATGACTTCCCCTCTGATTCTCACTTCCCTCATATTTATGGTGCCTCCAAGATTTTATCTAAGATAGCATGTATAAAACCCTGGTAGAGTAATAAGCACAATTCTTTTTCTACTATTAGTTTTCTTTCACCTTCACTCTCTTTAGAATAATTTTGTGGGTTCCAACCCTGCTGTGATATTTGAGGTTATTTTCATTTCCAAAAAGATGCATCTTTTTTCAGAATCTATGTGTGAAGCATTTTTTAAAAATAACCAGCTTTAAAAAATATTTTTGAGAAATTTAAGGGCATATTGTCTAGCTTTTTATCATATTTTGCTATGGCCAAAATCATCCATTTGTTAATTCAGTAAATATGAATACTTGTTAGTGCCAGGCACCTATGTTAGATGTAGGGGAGATACCAGTGAAGAAGATAGGGATTCTGGTCATACAGAAATTATGTAGGAAAAAGGCAATAAGCAGACAAAACAAGGTAATTACTGATTGTGATAAATGCTTGAACAATAAAACAAAAGTCTCTGTTAATATGATGAGGAAATGTGTTTCTCACTGAGTGTCATTTGTAACAAAATATTGGTTAGAAAATTCTGTTAAATTCAAGTCTCAATTAAGATTGTGCAAGTAGGTTGTGTGTCAGAAAATGGGAAACTTAAGGAAAATAAATTAGTGCAGGTAAAGATTTCCCAGGTCTGAAATACTGTTTGTAATCGATCCAACAGATATAGTTTCTGTTTGTCCCATAAAAATGTCAGTACTTTGATAGTCCTTTGGCTTAACTTCTAGGAAGTTCTAATTTTCTTTTTCTTGGAGATTACTGCCTTTAATAACAATTAGCATGGGCACCTAGTTTGGTAGCAAATTATGTCCAAAAATATTTTTCTCAGGGATTTCTGTAAAATGTATTGATTCTTAAGCCCGTGGGAATTTTTAACACCAAGAATGAGTATGAACTGACCATTAAGACAGGTGTGAGAGAGAACAACTAACCCAGTAACGTTACACATAATTTAGAAGTTACATATCTTAATTTTTCTCGTTGATCAAACGATGATCACAGTAAACAACAGATTGGGTTTTTAAAGAACTGAACTTTGCAAGTGACTAGTTGTGATGATGAAGATTCAAAACTCCCTATTTACACTTGCATGAAAAAATAACTTCAAATATTAATATGATTCTGCATTTTCTCAGTTTACTAATTTTTATTGCCAGCTATCTAGTTACATATTTGCACATTACTTTTTTGTCATGGTTTAAAAATCTAGAGATTGGGTTTTTAAAGAACTGAACTTTGCAAGTGACTAGTTGTGATGATGAAGATTCAAAACTCCCTATTTACACTTGCATGAAAAAATAACTTCAAATATTAATATGATTCTGCATTTTCTCAGTTTACTAATTTTTATTGCCAGCTATCTAGTTACATATTTGGACATTACTTTTTTGTCATGGTTTAAAAATCTAACATTTGTCCTTTGGTGGTAAAACTTATGATTTTAATTCACAGCCTTTCGAGTGACAGTTTCTACAGCAAGGTGATCGCCTAGCCTCATGCTGGCTGCTGTGAAAGAACACATCCCCTCTTTGTTCTGTCTGTGTGGGCATGAATAAGGATCAATCTCTGGATCAGACTTTTTGTCTGGATGCTGCAGTGTTTGTAGCACAAGGAGTTGGCCATTGCAGGTGGGGAATAGTTAGGAGAAGGCCCAGATAGTTTACTTGAGGGAAACTAAGGCTTGCCCTTTTGGTCTCTGCATCACTTCTATTCACCATTTCTTCTCCAGCACATTTGATCTAATCATTGTGGCATCCTACCCTTCGAAAGGAAAGTTATCTGGATATATATTATATAATCTCAGGACTTTATTTCATCAAAATTTTGAGCACTTACTCTGTGCCAGGAATTGTAATGGATTAAATGGATCTATTTTAATAGATTCATTGGCAAATTTTATAGGTTTAAGAAGGGCCTTGTGATCTTTGCTACTCATGGGAGCATTTTTTCATTTAGAATCATGCCTTTGCAAAGTCATATTTGATAAGTTACTTTTATAGTTTATAAGTATTAATTCAACTCTAGGTGAAAAAGATTGTAGAGAATGACATTTTCTTCATTTTTAGAAATCTGTTTTAGGAATTAAATTGCCCAGTAGTTTAATTAGTGTTGTGACTGTTTCCTAAGAAGTTTATATGTAATACATATGGTCTTTTAAAAATAACATTTTTTTCTTATAAAGGTAATATGTATTCAGTGTCAAATATTGCTACTCAGAAAATAAAATAAAATGTACCCTGTTAATATTTTGATATATATTCTTTGAGTCTTTTGTCTAAGTACATTTATTTATATTTTTACAAAAATGAGGTCATACTCTGCTTTTCAGTCACATGATTCCAGTTCTTTTAAGCAGTTATTTTATCACTAGACTAGGGACGAAAGAATCCATTTATTAAATTGCTCTGCAGGATAAATTCAGAAACTCAAAGCACCTGCCCGGGAAGAAAATCCACTTCTCATTTCCTTCCTGAATTCTGATTCGCTTTCCCCCCACCCCCACCAGCCACCAATGCACCCCCACCCACAGGATGGTTTTCTTGGGAGAATCTCTGAAGAAAGGTTTATCTAGTCCAGTGGTTCTCAACCTTCTGGCCCTTTAAATACAGCTCCTCATGTTGTGACCCCAACCATAAAATTATTTTCGTTGCTACTTCATAATGGTAATTTTGCTACTGTTATGAATCGTAATGTAAATATCTGATATGCAGGATGGTCTTAGGCGACCCCTGTGAAAGGGTCATTTGACCGCCAAAGGGGTCGCGACCCACAGGTTGAGAACCGCTGTCAGTTACACATAGTTAACATTTTACATTCTTGTCAAAACTTTTCAGCCAATCCTTTAGCATTTTTTAAAATTTCTTTATTGGTTAAGGTATTACAAATGTGTCCTCACCCCCCCATTAACCCCCAACCTCCCCCCAA
>NW_005354426.1:172041-174617 GCF_000412655.1 Myotis brandtii | reverse complement strand
CATTGAGAATCTGGGTTCCTGTGTGCCCATGCACCAAGAATTGGAGTCACTGGCTCTTAGTATGAATGCACAGGGAATCAGGGATCCCAGGTGCAGGTGATAAGAAACACAGTCAAGTCACTGGTGCTTGGTGCTGCCTCCTGCCCGGAGAATCCGCTGTGTGGGACAAGTTCCCGGTGTTCGCGGGTTAGCTCCCAGGCCAAGACTCCTGTAGCCTGCACTGCGCAGGACCAGTTCCAGGTGTTCTCGCACTTCCAGGCTAAGGTTCCTGTAGCAGCACTGAGGCCCGGGCAAGGGGTGGGTCTATCAGTTTCTATGGCACTGCCCGTGAGCCTGCAGGGAGGGGGATGGGCTCTGTTACGGATCTGCCTCGGGGATTTCTGGACTCTTGGTGTCCGTGGGTCTGTAGCTGTGGTTGCAGGTCTCTGTTTCTAGTGGCTACAGGATCCTGGTTTGTGTCTGAGACCAGACTGGGTGGTGCTGAGGCCAGGATCCTAGTCTCAAGCATCTCTGTTTCTCAAGATGGCGTGGTCTCTGTGCCCATGCTGGCCGCCCAGGAGTGTCCGTGCAGGGAGCGGGGCTCCGCCGTCTAAGACTGCCTGGTTTAGCAGCCCCTTAGAAGACCTGCAGAATCTAACTGTCCCTCGCTCATACACACACACACACCACACACGTCCACACACTCCTCTATCACTCCCTCACACTCTCACACTCTCTCCCTCCCTACCTTCCTGCTGGTCAGCATCTTCCCCTCCCACCAATCCTTCAGCATTTTTATTTTTTACTTTATTTGCTCAAGGCAAAGCATTGAGAGTGGAGTTTGGAGTAACATGGGAAAATAAAAACATATGCTGGGATTCTTTCTCAGATTGTAGGGAAGGGGGAGGTACCTGAATAAAAATGTGTTTAGAGTTGAGTGACATATATTCAAGTTAAAAATTCTTCTGTTCTAAAGAAAATGGCCCAACTTTTATTTATTTTTATTTTTATTTTTTTATGGCCCTACTTTTAAACTCCATTTTGCCTTTTATGTATTACCTCAAACTTTCTAGCAATTTTATTACATCTATTGCTAATTTGACTATTAAATTATTCCTGCTTTGAAATACACAATGTTTTTGTCCACATTCTTAATGCCTGATAGTCTGTGAGAAATTATATATAAATGACTCAGGCCACAAATTAAAACAAAGATTGAAGTGTGTTTTAAAATGTAGCATTAAAGTAAATACCTAAAAAATGTATGTACTAGTAATCAGTACAACTACATATTTTTTTGGGAATAGCATTTTTATTCCTATTGAAGTCAAACATTGAGTATAGATATTTGGAAAATACCAGTAAGCCAAAAACAAACAAACAAAAAAACCACAATCCCACCACTGTTAATATTCCATTAGTTTACTAACCTAATTTACCTTTCTCTTAATCTATACAGACAGTCCTCGGTTACATCAGACTTGACGTACATCGTTTCGTGATTATGTCGTCATCTCCCATTTATTTATAAAAAAAAAGTTCCGTCATTTCAACATATGTCCTTTATGTTTTTTATTATTTATTTACCACAAGTAAAGGTCAGGAATTGTTATCTTTTTAAAAAATTTTTCTTACTGTTTCACTTCATTACTGCTGTGTATGTGCTCCATGTGAGTGACGGAGGTGCTTATGTAGGTGGGTTCCGACTTACTGCAAAAATCGTGTTACATCACGCCATTGGAACGGATCTCCAACATAACCTGAGGACCTACTGTAGTAGATTCTATCTAGAATGGTCATATAAAGTGCCAGATCTGCTATGAGGGCTTTGGCCCACTTCATTTCAATAGAAATTTTGAACCTGTTCCATGCATGGACGGGCTTATTCCTATTTTAAGGTCAAACTCTTATCCCTGTTTATAAACCACAATAGATTTTGACTTCCCTTGAATCTATTTAGGGAAAGGCACGAATAAACTAGTTTTTTTAAGTTTGTTTTAGATATCTGAGTAATAACAAAATAAATAATATAAATAAAAATGGTATATACAGAAACATTATCTATCTTATCTACTTATATAAAAACCCTGGGTGTAACATCACGGCCAGAACCGGGACCAACAGGAAGGAAGTCAGTCCTGCAGGGGTCGTCTTGGAAATGGCTGCACCCTCCCACAGCTGTTTCCTGGAGGGTGAGGTTTCAGGCAGGAACCAGCCCTCAGGGCGGGGTTTCAGGCAGGAACCCGCCCTCAGGGTGAGGTTTCTGGCATGAACCGGCCCTCAGGGCGAGGTTTCAGGCAGGAACCCACCCTCGGAGCAGAGTGTGGAAGTGAAATGATTTGTAATGGATCTATTATTGAAGCTACCTTTGGAAATACTATATTTATAGATCAGTGGTTCTCAACCTTGGCTGCACATTAGAATCACCTGGGAATCTTTTTTAAATCCTGATTTCTGGGCCTCATCCTCCGGAAATTCTGTTTCTTTGTTACTAATGTTGTGGCCCCACCCCATAACAAAGAAACAATTTCTGGAGGATGAGGCCCAGGAATCAGGATTTTAAAAAGATTCCCAGGTGATTCTAATGTGCAGCCAAG
>NW_005354426.1:159213-167701 GCF_000412655.1 Myotis brandtii | reverse complement strand
GGCCTGCCCTCTGCCACCCGGGAGCAGGCCTAAGCCAGCAGGTCATTATCTCCCGAGGGGTCCCAGACTGCGAGAGGGCACAGGCCGGGCTGAGGGACCCCCTCTCCCTCCCGAGTGCACAAATTTTTGTGCACCGGGCCTCTAGTATATATATAAAAGCCTAAGCGACTGAATGACTGGAATGACCAGCGTTATGACGCACACTGACCACTAGGGGGCAGAGGCTCAACGCAGGAGCTGCCCCCTGGTGGTCAGTGCACTCCCACAGTGGGAGCGCCGCTCAGCTGACCCACCATCCTGGTGACCCACCAGCCTGGCAGCAGCCACTCACTCCCTCAGTAGTCCTGCAGGTCCAATCTTTGCAGAAAAGGCCAGGCACCGACGGACCAGCACCACCAGCACCATCCTGACAGTTATGCGGGCCTCCTGGCAGTCGGCCTCTTCCCCTACTTAGATGCTCCACAAGGAAGAAACAATATAAAAGTGGCCGCCAGGTGGCTCCCAACAACCAGTGCAAATATCAGTGGGATGGATCTGAATCCCAGGCTGGCAAGGATATCCCAACACCCACCCAGAGGGCCGAACAGGTCTCGTCCCCCCTTCTGCGTCCCCCCCTCGGGACCCCACTTGTGCACAAAATTGTGCATTGGGCCTCTAGTAAAAGAATAAAAGTCGGTCATACTCCCATTATCAGTATTTTGGTCAATCTCTTTCAAGTCTATAAAGGAGATTTTTCTCTGCCTGTTTATTTTTTTACATACTATGTGCACATTTGTATTTGACTTTCTTTAAGACAGTGGTTCTCAACCTTCTGGCCCTTTAAATACAGTTCCTTATGTTGTGACCCAACCATAAAATTATTTTCGTTGCTACTTCATAACTAATGTTGCTACTGTTATGAATCATAATGTAAATATCTGATATGCAGGATGGTCTTAGCCAACCCCTGTGAAAGGGTCGTTCGACCGCCAAAGGGGTCGCGACCCACAGGTTGAGAACCACTGTTTTAGCCTGTTTTGCAAAGGACCTAGCATGCATCTAACTTAGCCTGCCTAATTTTATCAGTAAAAGGCTTTACACAATTAGCCGACTCTAGTTCAGTGTTTTCTTTCCTTTGAGCAAAAGCTTATTGCGAACAGAGACGAGAAGCAGGACCACAGGGGGAGGTTTTCTTCTCTCTTTTATTAGTTGTGTGTGTTTCCTGGTGCACATGGGAAAGGTATTCTCATTTAGATAAGTTTCTTCTCTTCTATATGATGGAATGATTAGATATTTCTAACAGGCATTGTGGATTTTTAAAGTGTGAATGCCCTTATGGTCTAAATTGTTGTAAAGAGATTGTAGAATAATTATGCTTTTAGCTTGTAGTTCCAGGGTCTTGTTTCATAATTATTACTTGGATCAGTGGTAAACCTTCTTTTTTTGTTGTTTTTGTTTTGTTAATCCTCACCCTGGGATATTTTTCCATTGATTTTTAGAGAGAATGGAAGGGAGGGGAGAGACAAAGAGAGTAACATAGATGTGAGAGAGACACATTGATTGGTTGCCTCTGGCATGCCCCTCAACAGGCTGGGAATGGAGCCTGGAACCTAGGTTGTGCCTTGATGGGATTCTGGGTCCCTTCAGTCCTCTGGCCGATGCTCTATTCTCTGAGCCAAACCAGCTAGGGCTAGACCTTTTTGTTTAAAAATATATTTTTATTGATTTCAGAGGGGAATGGAGAGGGAGAGATAGAAACACCAATGATGAGAGAGAATCATCGATTGGCTGCCTCCTGCATGCCCCGCACTGGGGATTGAGCCCACAATCCAGGCATGTGCCCTTGACCAGGAATCAAACCCAGAACCCTGCAGTGTGCACGCAGACGCTCTAACCATTGAGAACACCAGCAGAGCCAGACAGTTACCTTTTAAAGGTCAGGGACTATTTTATTTGTCCTTGTATTCTCCCCTACATCTCATAGTTCTTGGTACCTAGTAGGGGCTCACGTATTTATTACATTGAATTGGGCTGTTGTTCATGTGAGTCCCTACCTCTCCTGGCCTCTTCCCCTGTAAACACACTCCAGTATGCCTGTCCCATTTAAGCTATGTTCCTGGTATAGTCTGTCCTTCTACGCTGAAAAAATATACCTGCACAAGAACACAATTTTACATGATTTAAAGTTGGGAAGATATCAAAGTTTACCTACTTTTATTATCATTGAACATGTCAAAGTTTTCTGTTACCAGACATAACTGAAAACTTCATTATTTTTGTTGCTCAAAGTGTTTCATCTTTTGCCACGGGGGCTCTTTCAGTTGCCTTCTGTATCCCTTTGACATACTCCCAGCAGTTTGTGTTTTGAGTACCTCCCTACTTTCTGGCACTACAGGATAGATGCTCTAGGCTCATCTATAATAATAAAAGCATAATATGCTAATTAGACTGGACAGATGAACAGCGGAAAGACCATCCGGATGACCTTCCAGTTGACCTTCCAGACAAAGCCGGGGCTGCAAGGGCCGAGGCAGCCAGGGCTGTGAGGGCCTACCCTTGCACGAATTTCGTGCATCGGGCTTCTAGTCTTATATATTCTGTTCCAGCCCTAAGCCAGCCATTTCAGCAAGGATCCCTGGATCCTTTTGTTGGGGAATGATATTAGAAACCAGGATTTGCTCTGATGTGCTCATCGTTACAGGGGTGTCATTGCTTTTAAACCCTGTCAGTGACCAGAGCTAGGAAATTAACCTCTGTATACATATATACCTGTATTATTTCTCCTTTTACTCATCAGTTTCTATATTAAGCTAAACAAGAATTCCCACTGATGACTTAGACCCTAATTCAGAACTACCATGGTTCATTCTAGACTTTCCCCCTTACATATCTGTCATCCTTCATTCCAACAGTGAGAAACCTGGCCCCTACCATTCACTATCTTTTTACTTATTTTTTCAGTCCCAGTGTATACGATGGCAGCATCAGAACTTCTAACCAGTACCTCCATGGGAAGCAGCATTACCATCTGTGGTGTTCATGTACAGTTCCTTTTGTCTTATAGTTTCTAGTCATTTCCAAAGTTACTTAGATCCTTTCCTCTCTATTCCCTCCAGGGAGGTTATGTCATACATTTGTAATACAATTAAATTCTTTTTTCATAGTGATATGTATTTAAGATTCCTCCATGTTTTTTCATGGCTTGGTAGCTCATTTCTTTTTAATGCTGAATAATATTCCATTATTGGGATGTATTCCAGCTTATTTATTCATTCACCTATTGAAGGGCATCTTAGTTGCTTCCAAGTTTTATGAATAAAACTGCTGTACATATCCATGTGCACGTTTTTGCATGGACATAGTTTTTAGTTCCTTTGGGAAAATACCAAGGAGTGCAATTGCTGATTTATATATTAAGAGAATGTTTAGTTTTATAAGAAATCACCAAACTGCCTGTACTGTTTTGCATTTCTGTAAGCCATGTATGTGAGTTCCTGTTGCTCCATATCTTAATCAGCATTTGGTGTTGTCAGTGTTCCAGATTTTTGCCATTCTAATAGATGTATATTAGTATCCCGTTGTTGTTTTAAAATCCTCACCCGAGGATATGTTTTTATTCATTTGAGAGAGAGAGGAATGGAGAGGAGGAAAGAGAGAGAACGAGAGGACATCCATGTGAGAGAGAAACATCGATCAGTTGCCTCGCACATGTGCCCCAACTTAGGATCAATCCTGCAACATGGGTATGTGCCCTGACTACGAATCGAACCCTCAACCCTTTGGTGTTCAGGATGACGTGCCAACCCACTGAGCCACTCTTGCCAGGGTGCATTGTTGTTGTTGTTTATGTTGTTGTTGTTTTCTATGTGCCTTAGGCATGAAACAGCTCTGCCACCGACACAGGCATCAAGCTAGGATGAACTAAGGACTGTACATCTGCTTTGCCCCTGACTGATGTAAGAGCAACACCACCAATCAGGTGTCTCCTTGCCCATTGCCAGGGGGTTGCATTGTTGTTTTAATTGCATTTCCCTGATGACATATAACATGAAGTATCTTGTCATATGCTATTTGCATCTGTATATCTTCTTTGGGGAGGTGTCTGTTAAGGTGTTTGACCAATTTCTTAATCAGGTTGTTTGTTCTCTTATTGTTGAATTTTAAGAGTTTTTGTAAATTTTGGATAATAATCATGTGTTTTTTGCAAATATTTTTTTCCCAGTCTGTGACTTATCTTCTCATTCTTGTCTCTAGCAGATCAGAAGACTTTAATTAAGTCCAATTTATTAATTATTTCTTTCATGGATTGTGTCTTTTTGTATCTAAAAAGGCATCACCATACCCAGTGTCATCTGGGTTTTCTCCTATGTTATCTTTTATAGTTTTACATTTTACATTTATGTCTATTGTCCATTTGAGTTAATTTTTGTGAAGAGCATAAGGTCTGTGTCTAGATTCATTTTTTTGCATGGTAGATATCCAGTTGTCCCAGCATCATGTGCTGAAGAGACTGTCTTTGTTCCATTGTATTGTCTTTTCTCCTTTGTTAAACATCAGTTGACTATATTTATGTGGGTTTGTTTCTGAGCTCTCTGTTGTGTTCCATTGATTTGCGTGTCTTACCAATACCACATTGTCTTCATTACTTTTTGTCATAGTCTTGAAGTTAGTGTCAGTCATTCAGCTTTGTTCTCCTTCAATATTGTGCTGGCTATTCTAGGTCTTTTGCTTCTACATATAAACTTTAGAATCAGTTTGTTGATGTCCATGAAATCACTTGCTGGGATGTTGGCTGAGGTTGTATTGTATTTCAAGATTTTGTGAAAATTGGCTCAGGAACTGTTAAAAGGCTTTGTGATTTGACAACATAAACAAAACCCAGGAGACACACCTTCACAATAATCTGTATGAATACCTACTGTTAGGTAAATGCAAACTAAGTAGTTAGAGTGTTGGCTAGTGCACCGAAGGGTTACGGGTTCAATTCTGAATCAAGGATATGTACCTGGGTTGCAGGTTCGATTCCTGGCCCTGGTCAGGACATGTGTGGGAGCAACCAATCGATGTTTCTCTCTCACATCAATGTTTCTCTTTCCCCTCCCTCTCACCTTTCCACTCTCTCTAAAAAAAAAGTAAAATAAAATAAATTTAAACCTATAGGAATAATTAGTCAGATTTGGCTGTTTGTGAGAAAATGCAAGGGAGTATGCAAATCTTGTTTGTGAAAACCAGCTTTATTTATCCATCTGTTTTATCATAATGTGTTTCCTGAAGAATCTGAACTAAACAGCATATTTCTTTCAATGATGAAACCTTGAGGATCTTGTTGTAGTGTTGTTTTTCCCTGACCTGTAACAAGTCTTCTGAGAGTGAGGACCCTCCCTAAGGTGTATTTAAGGTATGAGATCACAAAAGCCAGTGAAGTCCATAGTGACCTGCCAGACATGTATATTCAAGGCAGCCTTTAGTGCTTTCCCTGGGGACTTATGGGGACTCACCTTGTTAGAAAGGCGTGGGGGGAGGGAAGGCTATAAAAAGAAAAGGTGTTTTTAAAATGTTACCCCAGGGGTGACTTGAGGAGAAAGGGAATTTTATATAGTTCTGTCATTTATTTGAGGTTGCAGATTCAGAAGTGAGGACATTTCAGTTTAAAATAAGTCTGTTTTGTTTTACTACATAAAGAATCATCAGGAATACTTTAATTCTTTAAGGACAAAAATATATATATAAAAGGCTAAGTGACCGATCATCTGTCCGTCCGACCAACCAACCGGCTGTACATATGACAGGCATTACCAATTTAAAAATAAACATTGACTCATGCATGTGTGATACATATAAAGCTCTCACTGGCGCCAATCGCACATGTGTGTTTTGATCTGTCATTGTCGTTTGTGAATTTGGTTGTTTTTGTTGACATTTGAAGTATTAACAGGATTTGTGGAAGGAGACGTTGTTCTGATTCCAAGGATTGATTTGTTCCCATCTGACACTCGTCTCCCATTTAAATTAATTCGAAGACAGTTTCCCGTGATGCCAGCATTTGCGTTGACTATTAATAAATCACAAGAACAAACTCTAGATAGAACAGGAATATTCCTACCTGAACCCGTTTTCATGGTCAGTTATATGTTGCTTTCTCTCAAGTTCGAAGAGCGTGTGACGTTAAAGTTGTAAATAGTTTATCACAAGGGAAATTAGTCAAGCACTCTCAAAGTGTTTTTACTCTTAATGCGGTATACAGGGAGATATTAGAATAAGTTTAATCAATTTATCAATGTTTTCATATCATGTTTTGTTTTTATATCATGTCTTTGTTATATCTAGTTATTGTTTATTAATCAATTTATATATTATTTTTATATACATTTTACTAATTTTCTTTCATCTCTGACACTTCTATTATAGAAAAAGGGTGAATAGTGATATTAAAATATTTCTTCTAATTAATTTCCTTTCAATGTGCATGAATCCGTGCACCAGGCCACTAGTACTACTATAATATTAAGAAACTATGTTTTAGCATTTGAGCTACTGAATAAATCTTCAGTCAGCCCTTCAGGAGGAGGGAATGTGAATAAAATGTGTAATTGTTATCAGACAAAGGCATCTCAAGGAGAGAAAAAATGGGCTTAGGGTTGGAATTACTGTCACCATGCATATTTGTTGGAAAAGAAAACAGATTCAACCTCAGGGAATTAGAAGAAACACAAATCTGTCAGGTTGAAGATCAGCAACAAGTTGAAGATATAGATGTGATAAGGAAAACTAAGTAAAGGAAAATGCTACATCTTGTATTTGCATAGTGGTGCTGTCATGTCATTGATATGTTCTTAGCAATTACCTTGAGTTAGGTAAGTCATGATTACCACTCCTTTACAGATGAAAAAGTGAATTTCAGAGAGATTAAATGATAATGGTGGTGGTGGCAGCTACCTTTTATTGAGCGTTTATCTTTATTCATTTAACAGATCTTTATTATGCACCTACTATGTGTCAGGCCCTATTGTAGGCTTTGGAGACAGAATAAAGCAGACAGAAATCTGTGCCTTCATAGAGCTTACGTTTTAGCAGGGGAAGGCAGACAATACACGAAATAAGTAAGTAAATTATATGTGTGTTAGAGAGGTTTTCTTCCTAAGTCCTGAGGAGAAAAGTGAAACAGGGAAGGAGAGCTGCTTTAAATTAAAAATAGGGTAGCTAGAAGGATTTTGAAGAGAGGGATGACATGACCCAGCTGAAGTTAACAAGATCACTCTGACTACTGTGTTGAGAACAAACTGAATATGGACCAGGCATAAATTAAGTCTGTATACAGCAAACTTAAAGGCTAACATGGGCCAAATAATTGAGGCATGCGGCCTGTAGGCCACGAGTTTGACATACTTGGTATACAGGCTCTCAGGTAACCTTTCAACAACTACCAGACAGTGAGTCTCAGATGTTAATAAATGTGCCTAAGATCACACAGCTAGTAAGTGACAACAGGTGTATTGAAAATGTGTTTGGATTTTATGACCTTATGTTAAGACCAGCTGTATTTGTGTTTCTGTTGGAAGGAAGGAGACTGAAATGTAAGGGGCTGTGTTCTTGATATATGTCTTGGATAGCACTGAATGAAGATTTGGATGAAGGATCAGCCAATTACCTGCACAAAGCAAAACAAATTTGAAAATCTCACTGTGGGAAGGGAGATCTGAAAAGTTTCTTGCAAGCAAAGGAATTATAAATGGTGCAGATCCAGTGTAGCTGAGTTAAAAAGCATAGTTTAATAAGCTTTTGTTTAGTGTGAGGTCTTTATTGTTGAGAAGCTGTGTGTGTAATGGTTCACACATACAACTCTGGAGCTGAACTGTGTGGGGTTTCAAATCCCAGATCTACTACTTCACAGTTCTGTGACTTCAGGCAAGTTATTTGACTTGTCTTTGCCTTAGTTTCCTAATCTATAAAATAGGAATCCTATCTAATAAAAGAGAAACATGGTAATTAACCGTAACTTCGCTACCCTTCCCATTGGCTAATCAGCGAGATATGCAAATTAACTGCCAACCAAGATGGCGGCCGGCAGCCAGGCAGCTGAAGCGAACAGGGAGGCTTGCTTGCTCCAGTGACAGAGGAAGCCAGGTTCCCCGCCTGCTGCTGCCGGCTTCTCAGCTGCTCTCTAAAAAACTGTGTTGCAAATATAGAAGCTAAACAAAACCCAGAAACCTGCTTTCAGTCAGCCGGGATCTCAGAGCTGGAGCCGCAACAAAGTTTCAAATACAGAAGGTAAACAAAGCCCAGAAACCTGCTTTCAGCAGCCGAGGTCTCAGAACTGGAGCCGAGCCTCAGAGAGAAAGCTGGCTGTCAGTTCAGCCGGGATCTCAGAGCTGGAGCCGCAACAAAGTTTCAAATACAGAAGGTAAACAAAGCTCAGAAACCTGCTTTCAGCAGCCGAGGTCTCAGAGATGGAGCCGAGCCTCAGAGCTAAAGCCGGCTCTCAGCTCCAGTGACAGCCATAGAAGGTAAA
>NW_005354426.1:148551-157645 GCF_000412655.1 Myotis brandtii | reverse complement strand
TTATCTCCTGAGGGGTCCCAGACTGTGAGAGGGCACAAGTGGGGCTGAGGGATACCCCTCCCCCGCCAGTGCACAAATTTTTGTGCACCGGGCCTCTAGTCCTATATAATAAAGAGCTAATATGCAAATGGTCATCATGCCCTCACACCATCATGCCTTAACGGCTCAGACACTCAACACTGGGGAGAGATGAATGGGGACCAGCCAGGCACAAATAGCCTGGGAGAGGGACAAGCTGCCTGCCCCATGGTCCCAGGCTCCAATGGCTGTGCGTGTTCCTGTGGCCCGGGAGAGGGACAAGCTGTGTGCCCTGCAGTGGCTGGGGCTGCGGCCCAGGAGAGGGACAAGCTGCCCACCCTGTGGTCCTGGGCGCCAGCAGCTAGGGCTGCGGCCTAGGAGAGGGACAAGCCACCCGCCCCATGGTCCCGGGCGCCTGCAGCTGCGGCCCTGGAGAAGCCACCCGCTTATGGTCCCCTGCAGCCGCGGCTGGCCCGGGCGAAGCCATGCAGCTGCGGCCCTGGAGAAGCCGCCCACCTATGGTCCCCTGCAGCTGCGGCCGGCCCGGGCGAAGCCAGCCAGAGGGAGGGAAGCATGGGTCCCGAGTGCCTGCGACCGGCTGGAGGAGGGAATCCTGGGTCCCGGGTACGGGGTGAGGCAGAGGTGGTTAGGGGCGATCAGGCAGGCAGGCAGGTGAGTGGTTAGGAGCCAGTTGTCCTGGATTGCGAGAGGCAGTTGGACATCTCCGAGGGGTCCCGGATTGGAGAGGGTACAGGCCGGGCTGAGGGACCCCCCCACCCCCCATGCACAAATTTTGTGCACTGGGCCTATAGTAATATATAAAACTAAACATGTTCATACCATGTGACCCAGCAATTGTGCTCCTTGGTGATTACCTGAAGAAGCTGAAAAATGTATGTCTACACAAAAACCTGCACAGAGATATTTATAGCAGTTTTATCCATAATTGCCAAAACTTGGAAGCAACAAATGTATCCTTCAGTAGGTGAATTTATGAATAAACTGAAGGATGCATTTTATCCTTCTGTGACATCATCAGACAATGGAATATTATTCAGAACTAAAAAGAAATGGCTGTCAAGCCATGAAAATACATGGAGGAGTCTTAAATGTGTATTAATAAGTGACAGAAGCCAATCTGAAAAGGCTACATACTGTATGATTCCATCTCTGTGACATTCTGGAAAAGGCAAAACTATGGAAGCAGTAATATGTAGTAAGTCTCGGGTATTATACCTTTAAAATTTTCCATTCGTCCACTGTTTTTCCTAGGTTAGAAGAATTACTTTTTCATAGAAAGCATGTATTCATGCCCTGACTGGTTTGGCTCAGTGGATAGAGCATTGGCCTTCGGACTGAAGGGTCCCGGGTTCGATTCCGGTCAAGGGCATGTACCTTGGTTGTGGACACATCCCCAGTAGGGAGTGTGCAGAAGGCAGCTCATCGATGTTTCTCTCTCATCGATGTTTCTAACTCTCTATCCCTCTCCCTTACTCTCTGTAAAAAATCAATAAAATATATTTTTTAAAAAAGAAAGCATGTATTCATGTTGTTTGGTAAAAATATAGTATTTAAGCTTTACAAATGTAGATAATTTACAAATAAAGGATAATTTTACTTTTTCAAAGTATAGTCACATTAGTATACATATGATATTCTTCGAAGATGGGCCATCTTTAATTCTGTAGACTGTTGCGTTTTAGCAGTAGTGCTGTCAACTTGCAACAAGGGATGGCATCTAGCCATTGGAATGGGAGGCACTAAAACGGGACTGACATCTCGTATTGAAGAAAGCCTTTCTTATCGTGGCAATAGAGCCAGAAAAGTCCAAGGAAACAGACTACACAACAATGAGAATACTAGGCAGAACCCACCATTAACATAATTAAAGTATGGTAAACTGTTAAAAAGATACTTGACATACATGGTGAAGAATTGATATTCTTAATATAGAAGAACATCTTGAAATTCAGTAAGAAAGGGGCAAATGTCCAGAAGGAAATGGGGCTAAGCTCTGCAGCAGGCAGTTTATTAATAAGAAATTTTTTTTCCCCTAGCCGGTTTGGCTAAGTGGGTAGAGCGTCAGCCCACAGACTGAAGGGTTCTGGGTTCGATTCCAGTCTAGGACGTGTACCTTGGTTGCAGGCTCGATGCCCCGCCCTGGTCGGAGGCAACCAATAGATGTTTCTCTATCTCCCTCTCCCACACTCTAAAAATCAATGGAAAAATATCCTCAGGTGATGATTAACAAATTAATTAATTAATAAATAAATTCATTTTTAAAAGCCTCTGAACAACTGATTTGCCTCACTAAATAACGATATGCAAAGTAAAACGATGATTCTGTTAAAAATATTTGAAATGCCCAGCATTAATGAAGAGAGAAAAGATGCAGCTAGAAATGTGTGAGCTCAGACAAGGTTTCCCACCTGAGAAAAAGAAGATAAGGATAGTACACACCTCCTCATGGTACCTGGAGTCCAGTCAATTTTAACTGCTAAATGAGCCATCT
Source organism: Myotis brandtii (assembly GCF_000412655.1). Classification (NCBI taxonomy): domain Eukaryota; kingdom Metazoa; phylum Chordata; class Mammalia; order Chiroptera; family Vespertilionidae; genus Myotis; species Myotis brandtii. Next base: position 155,115 of record NW_005354426.1, on the reverse strand, counting down.
ATCTGCATATTATAAGGGCCCAGCAGGAATCAACTGAGTTAAGTGACAAGGGTCTGCTCCCAATACATATCCTTGTGAAATTTTAGAAACCAAAGATACAGATACTGCAGTAGATCTGTTACAAGTCTCAGGTTAGTGTCATCAGCAGTATTGTTAGCTAAAATGCAGTAGAAAATACCTTCAAAATTCTGGCATGGTTTTCAACCTAGAATTCTGTAAGTAGCCAGATTATTAGCTGAGTACAAGGATAAAATAAAGATACTTTCAGAATGTAGGTGATACCATTATAATAACCTGGTTATTATTTAACAGGAAAGGAGTAAAGGGAAGACTAGATAATATAGGTTTGCCATTTACATAGCTTTACTAATTGAACACTCTCCAAGTCTGTTCCCTGCTAAGCAGTGGGGGAAGGGACTGGACAAAGGCAGTTTAAACACATGCCCAGTAAGGTCTGAGCAATGTGGGAAGATGTATGTCAGTCTCACCTGAGAACAAATTAGTGGCCAGAATAGGTGTGGCCACTGCAAGGGCGTGAAACCTGAATACATAAACTACACAAAGGAATCTCTTTCTCATGTGCAGGGTTCCTGGCTCTCCTGTTTCAGGGGGCACTATAAGTATTTCTCTCTTCGCTGTGACCAGCACGGCTAGAGAGTGGACGAGTCCTGAGTAGAGGCGGCTGGGGATTGAGAAAAGGAAAAAAAGAGACAGACACAAAGACTTTAAGTAAAGCTGGGGCCAGGTGGGACGCTGCCCTCTGATGGAGAGACAGTGACCCAGAGCTGGTGCAGCGTGTTTGTTATATATAGCCTGATACCAGGAAGTTTTACTGAAGTTTTAGACAAAGGAAATTTTGTGAAATCATGGTTAAAGATCAGACTGCAATTCTTCATTCTTATGACTTCTTTGTAATTGTCACTCCTGGCTGAGCCCGGATAATTGTGTCCATTCCTGGTGCCTGGCTGAACTTAAATAATGAAACCCACCCCCTGGCGCCTGAGCTAAAGGTCAGGCTGGCTGACAACATACCTGCCTCTGGCAAGGTATGTTTCCAGGACGTGGCTCTGCCGACAATCAGCTCATGCGCCTTCCCAGGAGCTCTCTACAGGGCACACTCCCTACACCCACGTGGCTCACAGCCTTGTGGGACTCTACACCGTGGACTTTAATTAGCCTAAATGTTTGGACTGGACCCGGCTGCAACATGGAAGGAAAGCTCTGGACATTGGCCGTGCTTTTGGCTTTACTGGAACCGTAGCTGCCCCTCTTTCAGGACTGGGTTAAAGGACATGGGACTTTGCAACCCAAGGAATATATCCCCATGCAAATAAAGTTTTTTGCCACACCTCATTCTCCCATGGGGGCTTCTGAAAAGGCTTAGTTCAGTGGTACCCCAAGAGCCACCCCACTCCCTCAAGCCAGGGTGGAATTTGATTTTCCAATAACAAAAGGAAAGTTTACCTTCCATTCACCTTTTATGGAAAGAACAACAGCAACGACTTAAGGATAAATCAAAGCCAATCAGCATCTAAGGACCAGAGGCCTTGGTCCTATAAGAAACACATAGTCCAAATTTGCAGCAAAACACACAAGTATGCCCTTGTTTTAAGCAACAAATGAAATGAAAGAAAAAGTCCATTGGACACTGATGCCTAGAATGTTTAACTCTGAGCAGCACAGGTGTGGTGATAGCAAGAGTATCTTCTTTTGTATGGGTCCAAGCACAGTACTTGATAAATATTTTTCTAAAAAGGTGTGTGTACCCAGACCATGTATGTGTGTATTAGATATTATATTGAGCCAATTTCCCCATCTTTTATGCCAGGATTTTATACTACGGTTTAATTACGATGAATTAATAACCAGAGGTATAAGTATAGTGACCTCCTACACCCCAGAAGAATAAAAGCCAATGAGTACATTGTTACCTCTGAGGAGTAAAACCTGGGCAGGGTGATAGGAGTGGAGAGTTTATTCTCTACCTTTTATCTCACTTTAAAATTTGATATATTTTTAACCACCCATATTGAATGTATATTTTAACCTCAAAATGTATTACAAATTATTTCTAGCCAGTTTTTTCTTTGACTGTTGATGTATCCTGATGTGTTTTGAGCCTGCTGAAAATACTGTGATGGTAAGCCACATATACTGTCCTGACCAGGGAGCTGTTTTCATTCTTTTTAAAAAATATATATTTTGTTGATATCTTACAGAGAGGAAGGGAGAGGGATAGAGAGTTAGAAACATTGATCAGCTGCCTCCTGCACACCCCCTACTGAGGATGTGCCTGCAACCATGGTACCTGGGACCCTTCAGTCTGCAGGCCGACGCTCTATCCACTGAGCCAAATCAGTCAGGGCAATTCTTTCGATGATCACACCACTTCTGGGGGATAGACTCCAGCTCTGGGCACGAGAATATGAGTAACTATAGAGTGTAAGTAGAAAGGGATATCCAGGATGGTGAGGTCTAGAACCATTACACATGAAGAGTGGTGACAGGAACTGCTGGTGTATAGTCTGGGAAGATGTAATTCGGGAGTAAGGGGAGCATGATCGCCAACTTTAGACACATGGGAGAAACGGTTTATTGTTCTGTGTGGGCTCAAAGGGCAGAAGTAGGACCAATGGGCAGAAATCACAGAGCACCCCCATTATGAGGAGCTTTCTAACTACCAGAGCTGTGTGATGACATCACTGTTTCTGTTCAAAGATATTGCGGAGGTCATGTTCGTGTTGGGTAGGGTTCCGCTAGAGGACATCTGCACCCCCACCTCCCTAGAGGACTTCTAACCATGACCTCCTTATTAGAACAAAAGATGTTCCTAGTGCTCTTCTCACTTAGGAATTTATAAGGGTTTATTTATTATTATTTTTAATCCTCACCTGAGGATATTTTTCCATTGATTTTTAGAGAGAGGGAAAGACAGAAACATCGATGTGAGAGAAACACATCAATTGGTTGCCTCCTGCATGCACCCTGACCAGGGCCCAGGCCTGAGAGGAGCCTCCAACTGAGGTATGTGCCCTTTACCAGAACTGAACCCTGGACCCTCTGGTCCGCAGTCCGACACTCTATCCACTGAGCAAACCGGCTGGAGCCATGGGGGATTAGTTGCTCTGTTTCAGGAATCAGAAGAGACCACTATGTAAGTTTCTCAACTCACAGTCTTACATATGGTAAGAGCTTAAGAACGGTGACGGGTTTTGCTTTTTTGACATATAAAATGATTTACTTAACTTTCCTCAGTGGAAACTGTAGTGACACAGAAATCACTTAGTCATAAAATTTAACTACAGATGAAAGTCACATAAATTTTGTAAACCCTCAATTAACAAAATTAGTAAAGAATGAATGGTTCTGTTCAATTGCCTAGTATACTGTCAAGTCCACAGTAAATGTTACTCCTTTTGCCCAGTTCAAATTCTGATTTCTCCTTGATGCCTTGCAGCCACCCTGAAGTGGACAGCCCTCATGCTTGTCCAAGCCTGTCTTGTGACACTAAGCACATAGTAGCATTATTTGTGTCTACTTTTCGTCTTCCTGACAGATTATAAATGTATAAGGGAGAACATGTCTGGTTTCCTCTATAATGTCCTTAATATCTAGCACAGCACCATCCAGTAGACTACCATGTGACCATGTGTTCAGTTTTACATTTTCTAGTAGCAACATTAAAAATTAAAATGACACAGTATATAAAAATATTTCAATGTAGAATGAATGTAAAAATATTCATAAGATATTGTACATTCTTTGTTTTTATACTAAGTCTTCAAAATCTTGTACTTTACTCCTACAGCACATCTCAAATCTGTACTAGCCACATTTCAAGTACTCAGCAGCCACTTAGCTAATGACTATTGTGTTATACTGCAGAGGTCTAGCATATTACAGATAATTAGTAAATGAATAACCAATGGGCAGTCTTTCAAAAAATAATATTTTTTTCTCTCAACAGAAGACCATGGCTGCAGGAGTCTTGCCTCAGAATGAACCACCATATTCCACTTTGGTGAATAACAGTGGGCATGCTGCAAACATGAAAGGTAATCGTTCTTTAATATGCTCTTTTTGTCTCTTTGTGCAAACTAGAGTTTAATCAAACTAACTATATGAATGCACGTGAAAGAAAAGGCATGATTCTTTATTCATATTGAAATCCCATGTTACAGGTACTACTTGTGGCCTGTTGTTTATTTCTGTCTGACTGTTTTGCCTGTTAAAATTCCTTTTCTAAATCCTGAATAATGATCTTGGCCTGTTAAGAAAGTGTTGAAAACAATGTTTGTCTCCTTAATAATTCTTAGACTTATTATCCGTTTGTTCCTCTCATCAAACGCCTCCTTGTGAATCAAACTTTCATTTCTTTTCTTCTTTGGTTACTTGCAGTGTCACTTGTAAAGCACATTCAGAAGCACGCTAGCCCTGCTCCTCTCAGTTTTTGTCTCTCCGTGGTTGCCTTCACGTGGTACCAGGAAGGAAGGGTGTTGTAACTTGGACTCTCACTACCACTTGCCCCTCACTTTTTCTTACTGTCACGAGTAGTAAGCTGGGAGCATGCCTTGATTTTGTGCCTCTTTGGCCCTTCAGTCAGCCAAGAGATGTTGGGTAATTTGATGTGTTTTTTGGACAGTACCCATTGCATGATTTTCTTAGTGCCCACTCTGGGTTTTACCCAAGTTCACTTTATTTCTTCTGTATAGGGAACTTTGCAGGATTTCCCCCCGAAAGTATGGATTAGATAATATAAGGAAAAGTAAGGGAGTACGGGTCTAAAGTTATCGGATGGAGTTCAATGCTTGCTGAGAGTGGTTGTTGATTGTGCACTTGTTGGAATCTCCTCCACCAGGGGGAGCTCTCTTTCACCAAGAAAACCAGTGTTTCCCACTTAATGACCCTGTTAGATCCTCATTTGTCTGTCTGTATTGTGTCTGACTACTACTGGTTACTATCATTTGTGGACAGCGTCTGTGTGCCACACTTACTGTATGTTAGTGTCACTGCCTTAGAATGAAATGCTGTCTAAAACAAATGCAACAGTAGTGTATGCTTACTGCTTCCATTGTAGAATAATGGGTTGTTTATTAACTCTTCAGCTAACAAGTGTAAAAGTTAGATGAACCTTTTCCCCTGTCCTTTCTTTTGTTGCAGTGTTACTTTTTAGTTGGTGTTTCTCCCTGGGGATTCTGTTGGCTTTAGAGGTGGGGCACCTCCTCATTGTGCAGGAGAGCCCAGCGCTGATCCCTGCGTCCTCCCCAACGGAGTCCAGTAATGTCCCCAAATTACAATGACAATCAAAAAACTCTAGACTTCTCCAAACACTTCTATTATGATTCACTAAGTAAGCTGATTTTTACCTTTCCCAAAACCATCTTTTTATTTATTTATTTATTTATTTATTTATTTATTTATTTTAATCCTCACCCAAGGATATTTTTCCATTGATTTTTAGAAAGAGTGGAAGACAGAGGGAAAGACAAAGAGAAATATTGATGAGAGAGAGACACATCAATTGGTTGCCTCCTGCATGTGCCCTTGGGAGAAACCTGCAATCAAGGTACATGCCCTTGACCGAAATTGAACCCGGGACCCTTCAGTCCATAGGCGGACACTCTATATCCACTGAGCCAAACTGGCTAGGGCCCAAAACCATCTTTTTAATTAAAACTGTCCTCATTATATAAACATAGCTAATTTTAAATTTGGGGGGAAATTTGGAAAATTTTAAAAATTAATTTATATCTTTTTGTTGTTGTTGTTGCTAATCCTCACTTGAGGATATTTTTTCCATTGATTTTTTTTTTAGAGAGAGAGTTGAAGGGAGGGGTTGAGACAAAAAAAGAGAAACATTGATGTGAGAGAAATATCGATTGGTTGCCTCCCGCATGCACCCTGACCGGGGCTGGGGATTGAGCCTGCAACTAAGGTATGTGTCCTTGATTAGAGTCAAACCTGAGACCCTTCAGTGCACGGGCCAATGCTCTAACCACTGAGCAACCGTCTAGGGCTACATCTAACGTTTTCAAAGTGCATCTAATCTATAAAAGTAGTCAGTTATTCTTTATTGAGTTAACATTGGGATGGGAACTCTTTTTTTAAATGTTCTCCAGTGAGGGTTATGTGTAGGAAAGTGTTGAAATACTGAGATTTCAGGTTTAAAGAGCTGTGACATGTGTAGGACAGTGTTAAGGTTAGGGTTGGGGTTAGGGTTAGTGTTAGGATTTAGGGTCAGGGCTTGGATTAGGGCTAGGGTTAGGATTAGGAGTTAAGGTTAGGGCTAGGGTTAAGTATAGGGTTAGAGTTAGAGTTACAGTTAGGATTTCGGGTTAGGGTTAGTGTTATTGGTAGGATTAGGGTTAGGGTTAGGGATTAGGGTTTGGACTAGAGTCAGGGTTAGCATTTAGTGTTAGGGTTAAATGTGTTGGGTACTGTTTGAAAGACTTAGAATTCACATTGGCAAGGCTGGGAAATGTTTACGGAAGTGTTTGAAACACTTGGTAGTTATGCGAAATGTGTAGGGAAGTGTTGAAAAATGAGAATTAAAAGAGCTATGAC
>NW_005354426.1:144982-146038 GCF_000412655.1 Myotis brandtii | reverse complement strand
GATCACTGTCAGTGGCAGGGGGCTTCTTCCGTGCTTTCCCTTTCGCCTCCCTGCATTGTGCCTACATATGCAAATTAACCGCCATCTTTGTTGGCGGTTAACCGCCATCTTGGCTGGTGATTAATTTGCATATCTCGCTAATTAGCCAATGGGAAGGGTAGCGGTCGTACGCTAATTACCATGTTTCTCTTTTATTAGTGTAGACTAGAGGCCCGGTGCACAAAATTCATGTGTGGGGGGGGGGCCCTCAGTCCGGCCTGCACCCTCTCCAATCTGGGACCCCTTGGGGAATGTCCGACTGCTGGTTTGTGCCTGCACTTTTAACAGATGACAGCTCCATTGTTGTTTCTTTCTTTTCATGCTTAAACCCATTGTAATTAGTAGGTTTTCAAAGTGTGTATACATTTTGGGGGGACACCCTGTATATCTCTAGTCAGCGGTGAAAGGAACCAATGGCGGATTTGGAACCCCCGGACAGGTAACCTCGCTCATCCCCGCATGTCTTCCCACTCCACTTTCCACCTTCTCGGGCAGCAGGAGAATCAATGTTTTCTCTCATTAACTCGGAAAAGCACGTCCTGTCCCCCGCTGCGCGGCAGGAGTGTGCTAGGCCCCAACGAGCGAGGCTCAGTCATGGCAGCCTTCATTCATGGGTGCCAGCACCCAAAGTGCACATTCCTCCTCTGCAGTTGCCCCGACTATCCCACCGTTTCACTGAGAGGATGGAACTCCTCGCCTCTTCTGGGTTCCTGATCTTGAATGCTGACTCAAGGCACCTCAGCGAGGGCCGCCCACACCCACCAGGTGTGTCTGTCTGCACCTGCTCCCACCTCAACACCTGCATTAGCCCCACGGAGGTGATCTCGTCACTGCACTGGCCTCCACGGGAACAGGGCATCACCACTCCACCCTCTCACTGTCATCTCACAGGCGCCCACCCACAGCACCCAGAACACCCAGACACTCTCCGAAGGACATGAGCGTGTCGGAGGGGACATGTGCAAGTCCTGTGGGGGATGTAGGCATGCTGGGGTTGATGGAAGTGTGGCGAAGGGG
>NW_005354426.1:143169-144840 GCF_000412655.1 Myotis brandtii | reverse complement strand
TATGCTGCCCACCAGCCGCTCCGCACCTGTGTATGCTGCCCACCAGCCTGGAGCGCACTGCCCACTGGCCCAGAGCTGCCCACTGGCTGCTCCGCACCTACGTGTGCTGCCCACCAGCCTGGAGCAGCCGGGGCGGGATGCCCCACCCCGCCTGCTCCACGCCTCCACGCTTGCGCTGCCCACAGGCCCTCTGGGCAGGCCTGGCTGCCACCATCTTTTGTCACGGAATGACCCTCAATTTCCATATCCCCTCCTTATTGGCTGTGGGCGTCGCCATCTTTGTCATGGAGTTACAGTCAATTTGCATATTTCCTCTTTATTAGATAGGATATGTATCTTACATCTTTTTTAACATGGGGTTTCCCCCTATTTCCTCTATCTCCTTTTTACTTACAGTTTATTTGTTGACGAAACCAGGTTTTTTGCCCAATAGAGTTTGCCATGATCTATATTTTGCTGGTTATATCCACACTAGAGGCCCAATGCACGAAATTCTTGCAAGAGGCTTGGCCCTCGCAGCTGCAGCCCTTGCAGCCCTAGCTTCATCATGAAGGTCATCCAGAAGGGCATCTGGAAGGGCGTCCAGTCTAATTAGCATATTACACTTTTGTTATTATAGATGGTGCTTTCTATAAACTGAGTTGGTAGAGGGATGTAGAGTCTATAGTCAGGTTGGTTTGTTTTTTTTGGCAACAATATTTCATGGATGGTATTGTTCTCTTTTATCAGGATGCCCATGATGTTTGGTTGTCTATCTTCTTGTGATGTTAGTTATTTTATTTTGAAATAATTTTAGACTTACAGAAAAGCACACAAAGAATTTCTATATACTGATTACTATTCACCCAGAGATCACCATTCAAGTTTCATCAACTGACCCAAAAATATTCTTTGGTATATGATATACCAAAATTTAATATTAAAAGGATACTTGTCATGGTTTTGTAGATTCTGTCAATGATCATAGTTTGTGCTTTTGTGAACTTTATGAAGATTACAGGCCATTATTTGCAGCATGTTTTCTCAATTCAATTTTATCTCCTATTTAGTCATGACAGGATTGAGGTTATAATTTCTATATACTGATTACTATTCACCCAGAGATCACCATTCAAGTTTCGTCAACTGACCCAAAAATATTCTTTGGTATATGATATACCAAAATTTAATATTAAAAGGATACTTGTCATGGTTTTGTAGATTCTTTCAATGATCATAGTTTGTGCTTTTGTGAACTTTATGAAGATTATAGGCCATTATTTGCAGCATGTTTCCTCAATTCAATTTTATCTCCTATTTAGTCGTGACAGGATTGAGGTTACGCATTTTGGACAGAAACGTCACAGAAATGATTCTGTGCTTTTCTCACTACATCCGTCATGAGATAGAAGATGTCATTTTGCCCCGTCACTGGAAACGATAATTTGATTATAGTCAGCAAAGTGGTGTCTGCCGAGATTAATCCATTATAAATTATTCTTTCTCCCTTTGTTGCAGAAGACCGGGTTAAAAACCAAGCCACACTTAGAGAAAGGGAGTTATATTTTATTATTAAATTCTGCGCAGGCCCAGAGAAAAATGTGTCTTTCAAATTCTGGGCCCCCAACATGGAGGAAACTCTATTTATACTTTTTCTAGTCCTTTGTCTCCCAAATTTGGAATGAGACTTCC
>NW_005354426.1:132685-143071 GCF_000412655.1 Myotis brandtii | reverse complement strand
GCCTCTCTGGAATGGGAGTGGTCTTATTTTCCTTATTATTTAAGACAGAAGCCAGAATAGCAGGGTTGAAATTTCAAACAGCAGTTTTTATATAAGATGGATGCTTCACCTTCATAACTAATATTTAGTGGAGTGATGCTTTGAGACTAATGTAAATGCCCTGGTCCTCATTCAACTTTCACCCAGTAGTTTTATCATCTATTGGTGTTTCTTGGCTGAATTAATTATTACTATGATAGATAATTAAATAGTAGTTTTCTAATTCCATAATTCCTTCTGCATTTCTTTTTTAAAAATATATTTTTATTTATTTCAGAGAGGAAGGGAGAGGGAGAGAGATAAAAACATCAATGATGAGAGAGAATTGGTTAGCTTTAGCTGCTTCCTGCACGCCCCCGGGGATCGAACCCACAGTCCAGGCATGTGCCCATGACCGGAATCAAACCCAGGACCCAGGCCGCAGGCCAACACTCTATCCACTGAGCCAAACCAGCTAGGGCTCCTTCTGCATTTCTTAATTGGCATTCTACTGTATGGAAGAACTCTATCTATTTATTTGTTTAGTTTTGGGGTTTTTTTTTCCACTGTAGATTCCTATTCTGCTTAATGGAATATAATTCTCTACCACAGTTTGTTTGGATGCTCAAATTGTCCCATATTTGGCCAGTAAGAGCTCCCTCAAGCTGCTCGCTATGTCTTTTGACATTTCCCCACCATTCCTGCATTCCTTGCTTTCTGGCACACCAAGCTCTTTTAGTCTCATCTTGTACTTTTCTTGTCCCAGCTCTGAAATCAGCCATTTCTCCATAGGGCCTTGTGGGGAATGGATTTAGAAATCAAGATGGGCTCACTAATGGATGTGCACACTACTACTGGAATGTCATCATTCCCAAGCTCCCTAGAAGACAAAGCTAGGAAGTGTATGTTCGTATATATACATGCCATGTCTATCCACTTTTACATGCATATTTATTTCTGTTCTATCTGTATATATTGAAAACCATGAGGTTGTATTGGTACTTCCATTCTAAACGAACCATATACCATCATTCTAGCTTTCCTCATTTTTTATGTTTCTAATTCTCTTCTCCACAAATGAGAAACCTGTCTCTTATTATCCCCAATGTGTTTACTTATTTACCCAGTCCTTTTCACAACCAGTCTTCGAGCCCTGCCTGGCCATCGTCCAACTCAGGTCTTTTTTTCTACACAGGGCTCACACCCTGCCAGGTCACATGCCACATGCTGTACTAGTTGCCTCCTCTGCCTTAGCCCAGACCTCTGCTAAATGACCTTTACTTAGACCTGCCTAATGGCTGTTTTTTCTTTGACTATATATACACTTTCAATTAAAATATTGAAATAATGATACAGTCACATGCAAATGTAAGAAATAATACAGAAAGATCCCATTTACCCTTTATTCAGTTTCTACCAAGAGTAACATCTTACACTAAACTAAAACTGTACAATAGCACAGCCAGGATATTGACATTGTTTCAGTCAAGATAAGGTCACTTCTATCACTAAAAGGATCCCTCCTGTTGTCTTGTCTAGTCAAACCCACTTACATCCATGACTCTGACCCCTGATGACCATTAACCAGTTTCCCATTTCTATCATTTATTTTAAGGATGTTATAGCCCTAGCAGGTTTGACTCAATGGATAGAGCATCAGCCCACAGACTGAAGGGTCCCAGGTCCAATTCGGTCAAGGGCACGTACCTTGGTTGCAGGTTCCCTGGCCCTGTTCGGGGGGTGTGTAGGAGGCAACCAATCAATGTGTCTCTCCCATGTCGATGTTTCTCTCTGTCTCTCTCTCTCCCTTCCACTCTCTCTAAAAAATCAATGGAAAAAATATCCTTGGATGAGGCCTAACAAACAAACAAAAAAGAATGTTATATAAATGAAATCATACAACATGCAACCTTTTAGATTTAGCCTTTTTCACTTGTCCTGATTCCCTTGAATTTCGTCCAGGTTGTTGAACTTATTTACAGTGTATTTTTTTTTTTATTTCTGAGTAGCATTCTCTGGTATGGGGTTTAGCCATTCACTCATTGAACGACATCTGGGTTGTTTCCAGTTTTGGGTTATTATTAATAAAGCTGTGTGAACATGCACATACAGATTATTGTGTGAACGAACATGAATTGTGTCATTACTCTCTAATAAATGGCCAAGAGTTTACTTCCTAGGTCATAAGATTGTTGCATATTTAGTTTCATATGAAACTGCCAAACTATTTTCCAGAATGGCTATACCATTTTACATCCCTACCAGCAATGTAAGTGATTAAATTTCTCTGCAGCCTCACCAGCATTAGGTGTTGTCACTAGTTATCTTAGGCATTCTAGTAGGTTTCTTGTGGTATCTCATTGCAGTCTGCTGAACTCACTTATTAGGTCTAGGAGGTTTTGGAGAGTCCTTGGAATTTCCTGTTTAAACAATCATGTCTGCAAATAAGGATAGTTTTGTTTCTTTCCTTTATAATATGTATGATATTATTTTTCCCCCTTTCCTTATTGTAGTGGCCTAGAACTTCTACTGAGCAGAATAAGAGTCATGAGAGCAGACATCCTGCCTCCATCCTGATCCATACCTTTCAGTATGATGTTGTTTTCAATAGATGCTCTATAGCAAGTTGAATTAATTGCCCTTTCTTGTTAACTTGAATAGGTGTTGAGGTGTTGGAATTTATCAGATGCCTTTTCTGTCAGTTGAAAATCTACTCATATGATTTTTTTTTCTTTAGCCTGATATATATATTTATATTGATTGATTTTTGAATGTTCATCCATTCTCACAGGCCTGCAGTAAATCCCATCTGATAATGGTGTGTGATTATTTTTATGCATTGCTGAATTTGATTTGCTAATATTTTGATGAGAATTTTGTACTTAAGTTCTAAAGAGACATTGAATTGTAGTTTTATTTTTTTTGTACAGTCTTTGCTTTAGGTGAAAGAGTGATCCTAGCCTCATAAAAAAGGTTGGAAATGTTCTGTCCTCTTCTATTTTCTGAAAGATATTGTGTGAAATTGGTTAAATTCTTTAAATGTTAGGTAGCATTTTCCAATATCTCAGCAGCAGTCTTTTGCCCTAGGAGGCTACAGATTTTTTGCTCATTACTCAGTATTTTCAAGTAACGACCATTATTTGTCTACCCTGAGTGAGTAACTTGTATCAGTCCTTCAGGTATCCCCAGACAGGTTAGAACAAACACACAATAATTTTCAAAGTGAAAATTATTTAGTGCTACCAAGCAGGGGAGTGGGGGGTGGAGAGTGGGTGGGGCAAAGACAAGTGAAAATGTTGCCTTTTCTCTTGATTCAGCATTTGCTTGGTTGCTGTACATCTCTCAGTATTTTCCAGAGTTCTGACAAAGTTGGTTCTGACAGCTTCTGATTGATTTAGATGTTCCTGTTGGTAGGATGGGTGTTTATATGCCTACTCCTCTGTGCTGTTAGTGTCACTTCTCTCTTTTATTCTTTTTTTATTGTTTTATTGCTTAAAGTATTACAAAGAGTATTACATATGTCTCCTTTTTTCCCCTGCCCTTGACAATCCCCTGGCCTCCCCTACCCCCCAGTGTCTTATGTCCATTGGTTATGCTTATATGCATGCATACAAGTCCTTCGGTTGATCTCTTACCCCCTTCCCTCCTGCCCCCCAACCCTCCCCGGCCTTCCCGCTGCAGTTTGACAATCTGTTTGAGGCAGCTCTGCCTCTGTATCTATTATTGTTCAAAAGTTTATAATGGTCTCTATTATCCATGAATGTGTGAGATCATGTGGTATTTTTCCTTCATTGACTGGCTTATTTCACTTAGCATAATGCTCTCCAGTTCCATCCATGCCATTGCAAATGGTAAGAGTTCCTTCTTTTTTACAGCAGCATAGTATTCCATCGTGTAGATGTACCACAGTTTTCTAATCCATTCATCTACTGATGGGCACTTAGGCTGTTTCCAAATCTTAGCTATGGTGAATTGTGCTGCTATGAACATAGGGGTGCATATATCCTTTCTGATTGGTGTTTCTGGTTTCTTGGGATATATTCCTAGAAGTGGGATCACAGGGTCAAATGGGAGTTCCATGTTTTGTTTTTTGAGGAAACTCCATACTGTCTTCCATAGTGGCTGCACCAGTCTGCATTCCCACCAGCAGTGCACAAGTGTTCCTTTTTCTCCACATCCTCTCCAGCACTTGTCGTTTGTTGATTTGTTGATGATAGCCAGTCTGACAGGTGTGAGATGGTACCTCATTGTTGTTTTGATTTGCATCTCTCGGATGATTAGTGACTTTGAGCATGTTTTCATATGTCTCTTGGCTTTCTGAATGTCCTCTTTTGAAAGGTGTCTATTTAGATCCTTTGCCCATTTTTTGATTGGATTGTTTATCTTCCTTTTGTTAAGTTGTATGAGTTCCCTATAAATTTTGGAGATTAGGCCCTTATCAGATATAATGTTGGCAAATATGTTCTCCCATGTAGTGGGCTTTCTTGTTGTTTTGTTGATGGTTTCTTTTGCTGTGCAGAAACTTTTTATTTTGATGTAGTCCCATTTGTTCATTTTCTCTTTAGTTTCAACTGCCCTAGGAGCTGTATCAGTGAAGAAATTGCTTTGGCATATGTCTGAGATTTTGTTGCCTTTGGATTCTTCTAGAATTTTTATGGTTTCCTGTCGTACATTTAAGTCCTTTATCCATTTTGAGTTTATTCTTGTGTATGGTGTAAGTTGGTGGTCTAGTTTCATTTTCTTGCATATATCTGTCCAATTTTCCCAACACCACTTATTGAAGAGACTATCTTGGCTCCATTGTATGTTCTTGCCTCCTTTGTCAAATATTAATTGAGCATATTGGTTCGGGCCGATTTCTGGGTTCTCTATTCTATTCCATTGATCTATATGCCTGTTCTTGTGCCAGTACCAGGCAGTTTTGAGAACAGTGGCTTTGTAATACATCTTGATATCTGGTATTGAGATCCCACCTATTTTCTTCTTTCTCAGGATTGCTGCAGCTATTCGGGGTCTTTTTTTATTCCAGATGAATTTTTGGAGAGTTCGTTCTAGATCTGTGAAGTATGCCGTTGGTATTTTAATGGGAAGTGCGTTGAATTTATAGATTGCTTTGGGTAGTATGGACATTTTAATGATGTTGATTCTACCAATCCATGAACACGGTATGTTCTTCCATCTGTTTATGTCTTCCTCTATCTCTTTTTTCAACGTCCTGTAGTTTTCTGAGTAGAGGTCTTTTACCTCTTTAGTTAAGTTTATTCCTAGGTAGCTTAATTTTTTTGGTGCGATGGTAAATGGGATTGTTTTTATAATCTCTCTTTCTGAAAGTTCACTATTGGTGTATAGAAATGCCTCAGATTTCTTGGCATTAATTTTGTATCCTGCTACTTTGCCAAATTCATGTATTAAGTCTAGTAGCTTTTTGATGGAGTCTCTAGGGTTTTGTATGTATAATATCATGTCGTCTGCAAATAAGGACAGTTTTACTTCCTCTTTTCCAATTTGGATGCCTTTTATTTCTTCTTCTTGTCTAATTGCAATGGCTAATACTTCCAGTACTATGTTGAACAGGAGTGGTGAGAGTGGGCATCCCTGTCTTGTTCCTGTTCTTAGGGGAAATGGTGTTAGTTTTTGTCCATTGAGTATGATGTTGGCTGTGGGCCTGTCATATATGGCTTTTATTATGTTGAGGTATGATCCTTCTACTCCCACCTTGCTGAGAGTTTTTATCAAAAATGGGTGTTGGATTTTGTCAAATGCTTTTTCTGCATCAATTGATATGACCATGTGGTTTTTTTCTTTCAATTTGTTTATGTGATGTATCACGTTTATTGATTTGCGGATATTGTACCATCCTTGCATCCCTGGAATAAATCCTACTTGGTCATGGTGTATGATCTTTCTGATGTACTGCTGGATCCGATTTGCTAAGATTTTGTTGAGGATTTTGGCATCTATGTTCATGAGGGATATTGGCCTGTAATTCTCTTTCATTGTGTTGTCTTTACCTGGTTTTGGTATTAGGGTGATGCTGGCTTCATAGAATGAGCTTGGAAGTGTTCCTTCCTCCTGAATTTTTTGTAGTAGTCTGAGGAGGATAGGTTTTAGTTCTTCCTTGAAAGTTTGGTAAAACTCCCCTGAGAAGCCATCTGGTCCTGGGCTTTTGTTTGCTGGAAGCTTTTTGATGACTGCTTCAATTTCTTCCATAGTTATTGGCCTATTGAGATTTTTAGATTCTTCCTGATTGAGTGCTGGAATGTTGTATTTTTCTAGGAATTTGTCCATTTCCTCCAGGTTGTCTAGTTTGTTGGAGTAGAGCTGTCCATAGTATTTTTTAACAATCATTTGTATTTCTGTGGGGTCTGTTGTTATTTCGCCTCTATCGTTTCTGATTTTGTTTATTTGGGTCCTCTCTCTTTGCTTCTTGGTGAGCCTGGCTAGAGGTTTGTCAATCTTGTTTATCCTTTCAAAGAACCAGCTCTTGGTTTCATTGATTTTCTGTATTGTTTTTTTGGTCTCTATGTCATTTATTTCTGCTCTAATCTTTATTATCTCCTTCCTTCTGCTCACTCTGGGGTTTTCTTGTTGCTCTCTTTCTAATTCTTTGAGTTGAAGAGTTAGATGATTTACTACCATTTTTTCTTGTTTTTTGAGATAGGCCTGTAGAGCTATAAACTTCCCTCTCAGGACTGCTTTCATTGTGTCCCATAGGTTTTGGATTGTTGTGTTTTCATTGTCATTAGTGTCCAGGATGTTTTTAATTTCTTCTTTGATCTCATTGGTAACCCAATCAATATTTAATAACATGCTATTCAGCTTCCAAGTGTTTGAGTATTTTGGGTTGTTTTTATTGTAGTTTATTTCTAATATTATGCCATCGTGGTCTGAGAAGATGCTTTTTATGATTTCAATCTTCTTGAATTTGGGGAGACTTTGCTTGTGACCCAATATGTGGTCTATTTTTGAATCTGTCCCATGAGCACTTGAGTAGAATGTATATTCCGCGGCTTTGGGGTGAAGTGTTCTGAAGATGTCTATTAAGTCCATCTGATCTAGTGAGTCATTTAGGATTGCTGTTTCTCTGCTGATTGTTTGTCTAGAGGACTTATCCAGTGATGTCAGTGGTGTATTAAAGTCCCCTACTATGATTGTATTGTTGTCGATCTCTCCTTTGATATCTTCCAGGAGGTTTTTTATGTATTTGGGTGCTCCTGCATTGGGTGCATATATGTTTACCAAGGTTATATCTTCTTGTTGTATTGATCCCTTTAGTATTATGAAGTGGCCTTCCTTATCTCTGGTTATGGCCTTCACTTTGAGGTCTATTTTGTCTGATATAAGTATTGCTACCCCAGCTTTCTTTTCCTTTCCATTTGCCTGAAAGATATTTTTCCATCCCTTCACTTTCAGTCTGTGTGAGTCCCTTCTAATGAGGTGGGTCTCTTGTAGACAGCAGATGTATGGGTCATGTTTTTTTATCCATTCAGCCACTCGATGTCTTTTGGTTGGAGCATTTAGTCCGTTTACGTTTAAAGTTATTATTGAAAGGTACTTGTTTGTAGCCATTTCTTTTTTTGTGTGTGTGGCTGTTTTCTTTCTGAGCTTTTTATTCCTTCTTTTTACACCAGTCCCTTTAGCATTTCTTGCATGGCTGGCTTGGTGGTGATAAACTCCCTTAGCCTTTTTTTGTCTGTGAAGCTTCTTATTTCCCCTTAGTCTACTGTTGAAACTTTCAATGGTGTTTTTTATTGCAGCTATATCACTCTTCATTTCTTCTTGGTTCTTACATAATTTATTGATTTTTTCATCTGTTTCTTCTTGCTTCTTGCATAAGTTGTTGATATTTTCCTCCATCTGGTTTATGCATTCTAGGACCCTTAATCTGAATTCTTTTTCTGTCATGCTGCATGCCTCGGTTTCACTTAGCTGCTTTTCTGGTGAGTCCTCCTTTTCTTTCCTTTGGGGATTTCTTTGTCTACCCATGTTTGATCTCACGGATATATCTAGATGTTGAGTCGTTCAGTGGCTGCTCCCTGGGTGGCAGTGGCTCCTCAGGCTGCGGTTGCTCCTCGGGCAGTTGTGGTAGCAGCTGCTCCTTAGTAGGCAGCAGCTCCTGTGGTGGGTGTTGTTCACCGCTGTGGTGGCTCCTCTCTCTCTTTTATTCTTGAAGAATATTTTTGCCAGCTATAACATTTGCATATGACAGTTCTTTTCTCTCAAAAACTTGAAAAATGTTATGCCACTTACTCTAGCCTTCATTATTTTAGGTGAGAAATGGCTGTCATTCAGATTGGGCTTTTTTCCTATAACTGTCATTTCTCTTTGGTTCCTTTCAAGATTTTTTTGTCTTCAGTTTTCAGAAGTCTTCTTAGAATATATCTTGGCATAGATTTCTTTGCTTGTATCCTATCTAAGGTTCCTTTAGCTTCTTAAACAAGTAGGTTTAAGTCTTTCCCCAAATTTGGGAGATTTGCAGCCATTATCTCTTTGAATACGCTTTCAGTCCCACTCCCTTTCTGCTTTCCCTTTGAGACTCAATGATACGAATGTTGTTAGCCCTTTAGTTAATTTCCTACAGGCATCTGAGAATCTGTTGATTTGTATTAGTCTATTTTTCTCTCTGTTGTTCATATTATATAATTTCTGTTCATCTATCTGTCCTCAAGGTCACTAATTACATTCTGCCATCTTCACTATGCTATTTAACCCTTCCAGAGAGTTTTTAAATTTTAGTTATGTATTTTTTAGTTCTGTTATTACTGTTTGGTTCTATTTTTTTTATAACCTTATTTCTTTGCTGAGCATTTCTACTCATTTGTTTTAAGAGAATTGGTAATTACATGTTGAATTATTTTTAGGATAGCTTCATTGAAATCCTTATTGGATATCTTCAACATATTTATCTCTGTTTTGATATCTGTTGATTGTCTTTTCTCATTCTTGTTGTGATTTTTTTGGTTCCTGGAATAACAAGTGATCTTGTATTGTATTGTAGATATTTTGAATCCTGCTTGTTTTTATTTTAGTGAGTGTTCTCCCTATTGAAGTGTAGCTCGAGACCAGGTGAGTCTGAATGCTTACTTTCCCATTCAGCCTTGTTGACTCCACCCCAACAAAAGTGGAGCACTTACACTGCCTCCTTGCACATGAATCAGATGGAATTTCAACTCCCCTATAAGCTCCCTGACACCTTTGTGGAGAAGGTGGAGCATTGCCCTGCACTCTCATGTTACTTTTGAGTGGGGGTGTAAGACCAGCTTCCTGAGTAAAGAAAGATGACCAGCTTCCCACTGGACCCCACTGCCATCTGGGAAAGAGGAAATGAAAAGGTGATTCACCCCACTTTGTTGCTGCAGGGTGCGACTGAAGCTCATTTTCCTGCTGTGCCCTGTGGACATGGGGGGAGGGCAGGAAACATAGTGCCAACCATCCCACCTCTTACCACTTCTTTTCTCCTCATGCATGCAGGTGGAGTTGGAGGCTCAGCTCCCCACTAGGCTCCAGTGACACTGGGGACAGTGTGGGGAAGACAGGAGAGCCAACTAGCCTGCTTCACACATTTTTTAATTTATTTATCAGTTGATGGACATTTGTGTTGTTTCTACTTTTTGGCTTTTGTGAGTATGCTGCTTTGAACATTTGTGTACAAGTTTTGGTGTGGGCATGTTTTCATTTTGGGGGGTATATACTTAGTAGAACTTTGGGGTTGTATGCTAACTCTTGGCTTATTTGAACTGTCAGATTTTCTTCCAAAGTAGTTTACCATTTTACATTCCCACCAGCGTTTTTGAGGGCTCTTATTTTTTCACATCCTCACCAACACTTATTGTCTGACTTTTTTATCATAGTTCTCCATGGGGGTATGAAGTGGCATCTCATTGTGGTTTTAGTTTGCATTTTTTTTTGACTGACAATGTTAAATGTCTTTTTATGTGCTTGTTGGCCATATTTGCTTTTTTTGAGAACTACCCATTCAAATCTCTTGCTCATTTTTTATGATAAAATTCACTCTTTTAAAATATTCAGTGATTTTTAGTACATACTAGTATACAAAGCTGTGAAATTATCACCACCGTCTAAATCCAGAACATCATCATCAGATCATAAAGAAATTCTGTACCAATTAGCAATCGATCCCCATTTTTTCTTTTCCTTAGTCCCTGCTAACCACTGATCTACTTTTGTCCGTATAGATTTGCCTATTCAGGACATCCTATATAATAAAAGAGAAACATGGTAATTAGCCATACATCCGCTACCCTTCCCATTGGCTAATCAGGACAATATGCAAATTAACTGCCAGCCAAGATGGCGGCCGGAAGCCAGGCAGCTTGAAGCGAACAGGGAGGCTTGCTTGCTCCAGTG
>NW_005354426.1:130859-131379 GCF_000412655.1 Myotis brandtii | reverse complement strand
ATCTAATAAAAGACAAAAAGGGTAATTAACCGTACCTCCGCTACACTTTTCATTGGCTAATCAGGGCGATATGCAAATTAACTGCCAACAAAGATGTCAGTAACCGCCAACAAAGATGGCGGTTAATTTGCATACGTGCAATGATGGGAGGTGAAAGAGGAAAGAGGAAGAATGGTGATCGGCAACCCAGGCGGCAGGCAAGAGCTGGGGGGTGGGCAAAGGCCTCCTTTCCCCGCCCCCCAGCCGGTGATCACCATCGGAAAGCCAGGCAGAAACCCCAGACCCCCTGGGTCTGGGGTTGCCGGCTGGCCTGCGCCCCATGATCGCCATGGCGATCGGAGGGCGGGAGAGCCGGGGCGCTGGAACCTCTCTTAAAGGTTCTCTTAAAGCAGTTGGCAAGGGACCTCGGAGAGCCCCAGCGGCCCTGTGCCCAGCAAAGCTGAGACTTGGGGCGGCTCTCTCCCAGGAAGGTCCAGGGAACAGCCACAGCAGCCCACCCCCACCCCAGCACAAGGCAGGG
>NW_005354426.1:120832-126973 GCF_000412655.1 Myotis brandtii | reverse complement strand
GCCACTCCCACCCCCGAGGACAAGCACTGGATGTATTTTTAATTGCTCTTGAGACTATACCTAGGAGTGGAATTACTGGGTCACATGGTGACTCCATGTTTAACATTTTGAGGAAGTGCCAAACTGTGGTTTTGAAATGTATTTCCCAACTGACTAATGATATTGAACATCTTTTCATGCTTATTGACCATTTATATATCTTCTTGGGAGAAATGTCTATCCATATCCTTTGCCCATTTTTTAATTGGGTTATTTATCTTTTTATTGTTGAGTTTTAAGAGTTCTTTATAGACTACTGTGGATACTAGTTTATTATATTAATCTTGTTTTTGCCCTCTCTGGTTTTCTTCATTTGTTCTTGTGGATTTGAATTATCATCTTCTGTCTCATACTTACTTTAATACAACTCTACACCCACCTACTCCTTTGTGCTATTACTGTCATATATATTACATTTCTAAATGGATAGCCCCAACAATATATTTATATACATATTATTTTGTACAGTCCTTTTCAAATCACTTAATGGAATAAAGGAAAAGAAAAACACAGTTTTACTGTCTTATATTCTTAAGTAATTACAGTATTTTATATTATACTGCCTTGTAATTTACCAATATCCTTCTTCTTTTCATGTGGATTCACATTAATTTCTTGGGTCACTTGCTTTCAATCTGAAGAATGTCCTTTAATATTTATTGTAAGTTGGGTCTGCTAGCAAGAAAGTCCCTATTTTTTTATTTATCTGGGAATGTCTTTATTTCCCCTTCCATTTTAAAAGATAATACTGTTGGATATAAGATTTTTGGTTGACAATGTTTAATTTTCAGTACTTTGAATATATTATCCCTTTGCTTTTTGGTTTTCATTTGTTTCTGATAAAAAATCAGCTGAAATCTTATTTACTAGTAAGTTCCCTTGTACATAGGGAATCATTTTTCTCTTTGTGTTTGGCTTTCAGCATTTTTACTATGACATGTCTTGGTGTGGATCTCTTTCTTTTATGCTACTTGGAGTTTGTTGAACTTCTTGGATGTATAGATTAGTGTTTTTCATCAAATATGGGAAGTTTTTTGAGCCATTATTTCTTCTAATATTTTTTCTGATTTTTTTTGCACCTTTTCTTCTGGTACATCAATTCCATGTATTTTGGCACACTCAGGGATGTCCAACATTTCTCTGAATTTCTGTTCTTTTTTATTATTATTCTTTATTCTCTGTTCTACAAAATATATAATCTCTATCAATTTATCTTCCTCTTTCTGCATCAAATCTGCTATTGAACCCCTCTAGTGATTTTTTTCATTATTATACTTTTAAACTTCTGAATTTCCATTTGTGTGTGGTTTTTTAAAAATAATTTCTGGCTCTTTATTTGATGAGACTTTGTTATCATAGCTTCCTTTACTTCTTGGTTTTCTTTAGTTCTTCGAGAATATTTATAGTGGTCACTTTGAAGATTTTGCCTGTAAATACGATGCCTGGGCCTTCTCACCGGTAGTTTCTAATGATACCTCTATATCACCTCTTCCATACCAAGCTTGTTGGGTTTTTGTTTGTTTATTTGTTTGTTGCTTTTTAAAAAATATATGTATTTTTGTTGATTTCAAAGGAAGGGAGAGGAGAGGGAGAGAGAGATAGAAACATCAATGATGAGAGAGAATCATTGATTGGCTGCCTCTTTCGCACCCCCTACTGGGGATCGAGCATGTGCCCTCACTAGAAATCGTGACCTGGTTCAGAAGTCGACATTCAACCACTGAGCCACACCAGTCGAACTGTTTTTTGCTTTTGCCTGCCTATTTGTTTAGAGCAAGCTTGTCAAACTCAAAGGCTAACACAGGCCAAATAAACAAGGATTAGGTTTACATTGGGCTGCAAAAAAACAAAAGCTTTGATTTTCATAGAAACGTAGATTTATTTTGATAGAGACATGTGAATACAAAGGGCTGAAATAAATGAGTAATCATTAACATAAAATAATAGAACATTTTAATAAAAATTAGTATTTTTTTCTTGAACATTAACTTACCAGACACTAAGTAACTGCACAAATTAATAAGTGTAACGCAAATAAACCTATTTTTCTTTTTCTCAGAAAGCGAAATATTTCCTGTTGCGCACACCAAACAAGTCAGTACAAGACTAATGATGTGGCAATGGGCTGCTAAAGTATTCGCTGCTAATATTAGTTGAGAGAAGTGGTGCGCCTGCGCATAAGGCGCGTAAGGGAAATGGATGCAACACGATTATAGTAATCAGTCATTAGCGAACATTGTGGTTCATTATTAATGATTATGTATAACAGGATATTGTAAAAATTAAGTTACGAAATTTTTATTAAAACGTTTCTTACATACCGTTATATTGGCTGGGCTGCAAAAATATGCGTTGTGGGCCGCGAGTTTAACATGCTTGGTCAGAGGCTTGACTAGACAGACCATTTTAGTGAGATCTGTTTTCTCCACATTCCAAAGCCTCTGATGTGACTCCTTCAAGGGAGGGCACAGCCTTAGGCATACACATACAGTTACCTGGGATGACAGTGTTGTGGCAGGGCTCTCTTTCTCTCCCTCACTAATCTTTCTGTTAAGCTGTCTCCCTCAATTGTTGTCACATGCAGCTGTTAGCTTTCACCAGTCGCCTGCTGGTCACTGTATTACTTTTGACAGAGCCTTGGGGCATTTGTTGCTCTACAGTTTGATCCAATTAAGTTCAGGCTGTGGTGATTTTTGAGGCCAGTCTTTGAGGTTTGTTCTTACCCTATGAGGGCTCTTCTAAGTTGTCTCTTTCTCTGGTTCTTTTTAGTAAGTTAGCTGATTTACACTTTAGCTTGTTACTCTCACGAATCTACCAGCCTCCTCTTAATTGCTTACGACCAAAGCCTTCGTTGTTTTAGGGAACATTGGTTAGGCATGAACTTCCTCACACTATGTTTCAGATAAAGACAGTTTCTTTGGAAATAACTTCAGAGTTCTCTGTTTTTAAGGTCTGCCTTTCCCACTGGGCAAAGTCTCCTAGGTATGGCTCTGGAGTTTAGAGTGAGGCCGGTGGCCCTCTTCCCTAGGTGCTATCCCTGCTTTGCAAGCTGGGTAGAGGTAGTAGCTTCTGGTCTTTTTGGTTTACCTTTCTCAGCATGGAACCTCTGACCTACAAACACGGTGGGGTGAGGGCTGTCAGGGCCCAGTATTCTCAGCTTGCCTTACTGAAAACTGCAAATCATTGCTGAAAGAAAACTGCAAATCATTGCTTAACGAAGTTCAAAATAAATGGGAAAGTCTCTGTTCATGGATTGGAAGACTGAATATTGTTAAGATATGAGCACAACCCAATCGGATCTACAGATTCAGTGTAGTTCCTATCAGAATCCCAATAATGGTATTTATAGAAGTAGAAAAATCCACCCCAAAATTTATGTGGCATTTTGAAGGACTTCCAAATAGCCTTGTTTCATGATTTCAAAACATAATACAGAACTGCAGTAATCAAAACAGTGCAGTCCTGGCATGAAGACAGATGAATATAAGAACCAATGGAATAGAATAGAGACCCCAGAGAAAACCCCTTACATATGTGAGCACATGATTTTCAACAAGGGTGCAAGACTTTTCAGTGGGAAAAAGACTTTTTTTTTCCTCAATTGGGGGGGGAGGAGCAGGGGAACTGGGTATGAAAATGCAAAAAAAATTATGTCAGACCTTTATCTTATGCCATATACAAAGTTAATTCAAAGCATAAGGGCTAAGAGCATAAAACTCTTAGAAGAAAACATACAGGAAAAGCTTAATAACATTGGTGTTGGCAATGATTTCTTGGATATGACACCAAAAGCACAGGCAACAAAAGAAATTGAACTTCATCAAAATTAAAAACTTTGTACATCAAAAGACACTATCAAAAGAATGAAAAGTCAACCTACAGAATAGGAGAAACTATTTACAATTCATGTATCTAATAAGGGATTAATATCCAGAATACATAGAGAAATCCTGAAACTCAACAACCAAAAGCAAACAATCCAATTGAAAAATGGACCAAATAACTTTAGTAGACATTTCTGTTAAAAAGATACACATATGTTTATAAGCACATTATTAACTGCTATGGAAATGCAAATCAAAACCACAATGAAATACCACTGCATATCCATTAGTATGGCTGTTATTTAAAACAAACAACACAGAAATAACAAATGTTGGTGACAATGTGGAGAAATTGGAATCCTAGTATATTGCTGGCGTGTACATGGTACAGCCACTAGGGATAACAGTATGGCAGTTTCTAAAAAAATTAAAAATAGAAGTACCATATGATCCAACAATTCCACTTCTGGGTATATACCAAAAGAATTGAAAATAGTGATACTAGCAGATGTTTGTATACCCATAGTCATAGCAGCATTCACACCACCAAATGTTAGAAACAACTGAATGTTATCAACACATGAATTTGGATAATCAAAATACAACATGTATATACAATGGGGTATTATTTAGCCCTAGGGAGAAAAAGTAAAGAAATTCTGACACATGCTACAATGTGGATGAACCTTAGAGATATTATGCCAAGTGAAATAAGCCAGTCTCAAAAAGACAAAAATAATTATATGAGTCTACTTATATGAGGTACCTAAAATAATCAAATTCATAGAGACAGAAAATAGAATAGTGGTTGCCAGGGGCTGGGCAAGGGTGAAGTAGAGAGTTGGTGTTTAGTGGGTACAGAGTTTCCCATTCAGTCTGGGAAGATTTTCTGGAGATGGATGGTGGTGATAGTTGCACAACAATGTGAATGTACTTAATGCCTCGGAGCTGTACACTTAAAAATGGTAAGTTTTATGTTAATGTATATTTTACCACAATTAAAGAAAACAAGTAAAGAACTTTCTCTTCCCTTCCTGAACAATTCAGTCCAAAAGCCACTGGGCAAGGCCATGAAAAGTAGTATCTACGCCAGACAGTGGGTCAGGCTGCAGTCCTAGAAGCCGTGCAGGGTGAGGGGGATCCCTATGGGGGCAGTCTAGCAGTCATGATACCTGAGCAGGACGATGTCCATGAGAGAGGCTGGCCTGACTCATTGTGTTAGAATACCCAAGGTGTCAGAGCTCCTGCATGATAGGTAGCCCTGCATAGAGTATCAAAACACAGGCAGTGAGAAGAGGCATCCACACAGGAAGGTGGCAACAGCAGCCTTGCTTTGGGTGTTAGAGTCCAAATGGGGAAAGGGAGGCATCCATGTTGAGGAGGGAGCAGTAGAAGTGAGGGAGCCTGGTTAGGTAACTAAATATGTTAAGGATAATGGTAGCAGGTTCTCACCTTCAGAAAAGGGAGTTACAGTTACAGAAAAAGGAGGAGATTGGGAGGAATTCTGTGTTGTTTGATTGGAATTGGTAATTTCAGGGTGAACTCTTTGATTTCAGTGTACGTGCATCCATGTAGAAACAAGTACATATGTAAATGTGTGATTTGTGTGTTTGCATGTATGTAGTGCACCTGTTCCTTAGCTCTGTCCACTGAGAGGGCCTGGTGGTAACACTAGTAGCACTGAGCATGCCTAGCACCCAGACTTGTTTCTAAATACTGTTCTTCACCAGTAAACACCAGGGCTTCTTGGATCTAATCATGAGGAAACAGACACACCTAAATTGAGAGATGTTCTACAATATAACTGCTCTGTACACTTCAAAAGTCAAGGGCATCCAAGTCAAGAAAAGACTGAGGAACTTTTTCTAGAGTGAAATAAATGAAAGAGACAGGATGACTAAGTACAGCATTGTATGAATGTTGTATGGGCTAATGTTCTATAAGGAATCTACTTATATAAAAACCCTGGGTGTAACATCACGGCCAGAAGCATGACCAACTGGAAGGAAGTCAGTCCTACAGGGGTTGTCTTGGAAATGGCTGCACCCTCCCCCAGCTGTTTCCTGGAGGGTGAGGTTTCAGGCAGGAACCCGCCCTCGGAGCAGAGCATGGAAGTGAAATGATTTGTAATGGATCTATTATTGAAGCTACCTTTGGAAATATATATCTATAGATCAGTGGTTCTCAACCTTGGCTGCACATTAGAATCACCTGGGAATCTTCTTAAAATCCTGATTCCTGGGCCTCATCCTCTGGAAATTGTTTCTTTGTTATGGGG
>NW_005354426.1:89049-119874 GCF_000412655.1 Myotis brandtii | reverse complement strand
TGGTGTACAGGGAGATATTAGAATAAGTTTAATCACTTTATCAGTCATTGTTTGTATCACTGTTGTTTTTATATCATGTTTCTGTTGTTTTCATATCATGTTTTTGTTGTTTTTATATCATGTTTCTTGTTATATCCTTTTGTTACTGTTTTTTTACTAATAAATTTGTATATTATTTTCATATACATTTTACTAATTTCCTTTCATCTCTCACACTTCTATTATAGAGCAAAGGCAAATAGCAATATTAAAATATCTCCATTAATTACCTTTTTAAAATATATATATATATATTTTATTGATTTTTTTACAGAGAGGAAGGGAGAGGGATAGAGAGTTAGAAACATGGATGAGAGAGAAACATCGATCAGCTGCCTCCTGCACACTCCCCACTGGGGATGTGCCAGCAACCAAGGTACATGCCCTTGACAGGAATTGAACCTGGGACCCTTGAGTCCACAGGCTGATGCTCTATCCACTGAGCCAGACCGGTTAGGGCAATTAATTCCCTTTTAATGTGCACGAATTTCGTGCACCAGGCTACTAGTCCTACATAATAAAGATGTAATATTCAAATGATAGTTACGTAACGACTGACCGTGTAACGACCGGATCACAGATCAGCAGGAGGGTGGGGCAGCGAGCTACAAGCGGGCGGCAGAGAGCTATAGGAGGGGGCAGGGCAGCAAGCTATGAAGGGGGTGCTGGGGGAGAGAGGGGACAGGATGATCTACAGGAGGGCGGGGCAGAGGGCAGAGAGCTACAGGAGGGCGACAGCGAGCTATTTATTTGTGCACAGGGCTGCTATATAATAATAAGAGAGCTATAGGAGGGGGCAGGGCAGCAAGCTATGAAGGGGGTGCTGGGGGAGAGAGGGGACAGGGGGATCTACAGGAGGGCGGGGCAGAGGGCAGAGAGCTACAGGAGGGCGACAGCGAGCTATTTATTTGTGCACAGGGCTGCTAGTCTATAATAATAAAAGTGTAATATGCTAATTAGGCCTGACGACCTTCTGGACAAAGCCGCGGGGCGGGGGGGGGGGGGGGTCAAGCCCCTTGCATGAATTTCATGCATCGGGCCTCTAGTATTGAGATATCAGTGACGTTTGAGTGAGGTCTGTGGAATAAAGTGCAACTAGTAATGTATCAATCATAATTTGGGGGAATTGTAGAGAAGAACCTCTTTATTTATGGGAAATAAATGCTGTTAATTGGAGTAATGGGACAGCCTATCTGCAGCTTCTTCTCAAATGGTTCAAGAGAAAATATTCTTTGTTACAACTTTTCTGTAAATTTGAGATTGATTCAAAATAAAATAAAATCCTCTCCAAAAAGTGTTTAAAATTAAAGCTAAGTTGTTCAGCTTGTTTGCATGCTGCTGTGCAGTTAGAACCAGTCCATCTTGAAGCAGAGGCCATTGGAGACCTTAAGCAGAGCAGTTTCAGGGCAGGCAGAGGCCAGAGTTAAATAGAAGTTGAGGATGAGACTGGTGACAAATGGAAATGATACACATGAGCAGCTTTTTTAGGAGTTTAGCTGTGGAGGGAGAAGAGGGTCCCTTAGAAGGAGAATCATAGTGAAGGATCTGGAAACAGTGATATACTAAGGATGTCTGAAAAAATTAACTTATCCTAAATAGGGGAGAGCTTGGAGAAGTTTTGTCTTCAGATATTTAAAAACCTTGCAAGTCAGCGAGGGGAATAAAAGGGGAGAAAAATGGAATGTAATATCTTAATCAATAAAAAAATATATTAAAAAGTAAAAAAAATAAAATAAAATAATAAAAACCTTGCAAGTCAGATGATTTGTTTGTTTTTGTTTGTTTGTTTTAGAGGGATGAATTTGCAACCAGTGTTTACAGAGAAAATGGATTTTGACTCATCATTAGAAAACCTCTTGAGCTGTACAGCAGTTGAATAATTAGTTGCCATGTGAGAAGTGAGCCTCCTGTCACAAAAAATGGAAAATGATAGGTTGGAAAGTAGGTGTTCCAGCCCAGTTCCTGGACGTGACTCCTTTATTGATTTAGGGATGAGGTTAGATGGACCTCCTGCTCCCACCCCATTCTCTGAGTAGGAATTCTTAGTCCTTTCTGAAATATTGAGTATAACAGGAAATTACCAGTTTTTGAGGTTTGTCTTTAATTTTTTTGTTTATTGTGCTTACGACAAGTGTAGATAATTTCACATTGCAGTGACCAGTATCTCATTTGGTTCCTTAGATATTACTCTGGATGATTCTGAGTAAAACTGTGGGTGTGTTACCGGTGGGGAGAGGTCCTCATCCCCACCTGTTGCTCGTGGGAGTGGATTCCTTGCAATATCCCAAGAAAAAGAATTTTCTGAAACTTGCGAGAGAGGATGAGATATTGTAGAAAGCTTTATTTCTGTGGAATTACACCCCTGAAATTCCAAGATCCCATTTCTCTTAGTCCAGTCATAGAAGAAGTATAGTTGGGGCTTCAGCAGAGCTAAAATCAGAGCCAGTGTCCAGAATTTTCTTTCCATGTTGGAGCCAAGTCCAGTCCAGCATCAGTCCATTTGTCCATTGCATGTGGGGTTGGCGAATGCCAGGAAGCCAAGAGTCAAGAGCAACAAGAGAGAGAACTCCTTTATTAGGAGATTATGTATTCCCAAATTTTTGCAGGCTTTCATTGGTTCCATCCATTTTGACAAATCCGTGGTTCCCCAGGTTTGACTGACAGGTACTTTCCCTGGTCACCCCAGCTTCACTGCACATACGTCTATCCTTTATTGGACCCCTCCCGCCAGTGATCTACAGAGAATGGGCAGGTGGTTCCCTGGGGGTTGCAGTTGCAGCTCCTGGTGAAGCTGCCCAAATGACCTGCCTGTAATGTCTGGCCTTCTCTTTGTTCCTTTTCTATTGTTAATAACTAGTTAATTACAACAGTATCTGGTGGGACACACACACACACACACCACACACCCCACACACACCACACACACCACACACACATGTGCAAGCAGGCCGTGTCCATTATGCTGGGAGAGGGGTCTTTTGTACATTGACGATCACAGCAGCTCAGGAGAGTGTAGGATTGCTTGCAGGGATTATCTTTTATGTTTTCCTACTTTTTCTTGGAGGCTGACTTTTTAGAGACAGCATATTTAGGAGTGAGAAGGGTAGGGACAGTAATGAGGCAGGGTCCCCCATGATTTTATATTCATGAAATATAGAAAACTGACATTTTCTTATGTATTTAGAAAAATACGTTGTCAAAGGAGGAAAAATAGATCAGTTGTTAGCAGGTATGTGGGAAAACAACAGTAGTGTTGGTTCTTGTGGCCTACAAATAAGTAATGATTGTGCAGGATGGAGGAAAGGAAAGCAGAGAGAGGCTAATGCGGCTGAGGATAACGAGCTTCTACAGAAGCTCTCTGTGGCCACTAGGAGAAGGATTCTGTGCCTTTTAAGTGTCTGCTGAAAGCATGGCCCTTCATAAAATCACTAAAACATTCCATTCTCTATAAAATATGAAATAGAAACTAATATAGTCTTGCTGCTCCTGTTTATCTAAAGATATGGCTTCTGGTTTTTTCTTATGGATAATTTAAATAAAAATTAAAATGTTATTTCTAAGAGTCTGAACAATTTATCATTAGCAAACTAGAACTGATCCCTATTTAAAATTTTTAATTGATTTTTAGGGTGTAGCACAAATATGCTTTCTTATAGATTTGTGAAACAAAAACGTGGGTATATATAACAAAATTGATCCACAAAATTAATCAGGAGATTTCTGGGGTCCAGGAGGTTGGCACAAAACCCTATCAGAGATAGCATCTCTTGATCTGTATTTTAGTTCTGTATTTCTCTCTGATCTCAGAAATAAACCTGTGTTGAGTTGCTAAAAATATTTCCTCTTTCAGCATGTTCATACTTAGTTGTTGAAATATGTGAATCCTATATAATAAAAGGCTAATATGCATATCGACCAAACAGCGGAACAACCAGTTGCTATGACGTGCACTGACCACCAGGGGGCAGACGCTCAATGCAGGAGCTGCCCCCTGCTCAGGCAGAAGCCCTGAGCTGGGTTCACGGCTGGTAAGCGCAGTGGCGGGAGCCTTTCCTGCTTCTGGGGCAGAGCAGGCCTAAGCTGTCTGTCAGACATCCCCCGAGGGCTCCAGGACTACGAGAGGGCATAGATGGGGCTGAGGGACACTCCCCCCTCCCCCACAAGGGCACAAATTTTGTGCATTGAGCCTCTAGTAAAAATATAAGCTTTGAAATTTAATTTTGCTTATCAGTCATACCATACATTCCCTAGGAATTTACTAAATAAGAGAACATAGAATCAGAAAGGTTCTAGTCCTGAAAATGTTTGTCTTATTTTTAAATAAAATCATGGATAATAATATAAATATCTAAGAACTAAGGAATAAATAAGTAAATTATGATGCATCAGCTAAATGTGTCATAATTATTGTGTTTCCATTAAATAAAAATCATGATAAAACTAAAGCAAAAAGTGTATTTACAATATGATTATAAACATGCAGAAATTCACATGCCTAGGGACAAAGACTGGAGGGAGATGAGTCTAGAATGTTCAAGGTGGGATTGGCGGTACACTTCCCTATTAAAGCCATTTGGCATAAATAAATGTAGATTTTAAAAATGAATATGGCCGTGAGTTGGGAGTTTTGCCAAGGAATAGTTTGGAGCATGAATTGGTGGAGTGACAGTTCTGTTGTGTCTAGGGGAAGTGCAGGCCTCTGCCCCTGCCTACCATGCCCACAGGTCAGCTGCGCTCCACCTCAGCACCAGTCTAGCTGCAGTGCATGCCACAGGAGTGGGTCCACTTCCCTAAATACTCCCACTCAGGGTCCCTGACTGTCTAGTAACTGAGCGTGCTTAAATGGTTACATGTTTACTATTTGAGGTCAGCCAAGTTAAGATTTCACAGCAAAACTTACTCCTGAGATGATATGTTAACTATTCCACCCTTAGCTTCATCCAGACTAGTCACCCTCATCAAACTTATTTTCTGCTTCAGAACCATTGAGAGCAGTCACCTGGACTCTCCTCTGTAGGTGTCCTTAGAGTTGCAGGCATAGGGATCTCCCATTCGCTGGCTGAGATTTCCTTTATCTCAAATGGAGCTTGCCTGCCAGATTGTCACACACCGGCTCCTCACTGGCTCCTGTGTTCAGCAGTAGCTTCAGTGTCTCTCTGCCGCTCACTTAGGGAGGAACTCCCGGCACTGTGTCAGCCCCTGTCCTCCAGCTGCCATCTGTCTGCCTCTGCACCGTCTCACACCCTTGCTCTGCTCCAGTTACTGTCCAGAGGTCCCTAGTTGTGTGCTTCCAGCCCTGTCTCTGCAGGGCAGCGTGAACCTCTGCAGAGACTTGTTCAGAACGTGAGTCTGACTCCCTGACCCCCAGGTAGCAGGTGAGCGCCCCTTAGTCGGGGGTCTTCTGCCGTCAGGTTCCAACTTGCCTTCCACACAGCACCAACTCTTTTCTCTCCTGTAGAGTTTTGGAAGCTGTGCTTCTAGATTAGTTACATTAAAAAATTATTCTCTGTCGCTGTACACAAAATAGCAAGGGCATGGTGCTACACGGTGAGTAGGAGTTTGAGCACCAAATTGTCTTATTTGACAGAGTGCATCCTGTTGGGGAGATGGGTTGCTTTTAAAACGTGCTTGCTTAAAGTATTATTAATTGTTAAAATAAAAAAGGACAAAACAAAAAAGAGCCCTATCTATGGCAGTAGATTGTGTCCATGTGCACATGGTTAAATACCATTTTGGAGACAAGAGACAGAAAGATGAGGGGTGGAGTGTTGCGGTGGGGGGCGGTACAGCCTGACATTAACCAAGGAAGAGGAGGACAATTGGTGGTTGTTAAAGTTTCTGTTCCCTTTATATTCTTTATCCTCAAGTTACAACACCCCCTCACCCAGTTTCTTTAAAAAATGTGATACTTACTGAGGTTTGTTTGTAGGCCTCTGCCAAGACATTGCCCAAGCTTCTTTCTCCCCAGTCACTGACAAAAGGCACCGAATTGTATTTTGAATTTTTGAGAAGCCTGACTATTATAACTATCCAATAAAGGCATCGCCAAGAATTGGGTTTTCACATTCTAAAAATAAAAACTAAAAGTCAATGTCTTCTGATTAATATATCAGCCCTACAGACATCTTTATTTGTTTTATCCAAGTATTTAATAGTTCTGCCAAGAAAACAGAAGATTTTTTTGGTTTTAAAAAATGCAGTGGTGGTTTAATAATGTTATAAATATCCAGCATGTCCCACTTCATTACAATTAACTTTCTATCATTACAGTATTTTAGATGTAATATTTTGGGCAGTCAGATCTTTTAAATGTTTGGAAAACAAAATAGAATAGTTGTAATTTAGGAATAATTTATTTAAAATACATGTTTCCTCCACATATTTGAACAATCTGTTCAAAACACAGCTCATTCATGTGGGACTTTGCCTGTGCAACTCTGAGTGGGAATCAGTACTTTCTTTGTTCGTCACTATGGAAACAAGTCAGCCTATCCTGAATGGCTGTTAGATCATGCAGAGTGATGCTCTTATCTCAGTGTAACTTCATCACGGAGCAAGCTGGCACTGACATCTCCTGGCCTCCAGCTCTCCTCTTGGGGGCCCAGCGCCATGCAGGACCCGCCCCGGCGGCTCTCGGCCATGCCCTTCCTCAGCTCCTTCTTACAGGGCCGCCGGCACTCCGCCTCAGACACAGTACTGAGGCTGCCGCAGGGGCAGCAGGGCTCCGGCTCCGGCTCCGGCTCCGCCACCAAGATGCTCTCCTCATCCTCTCTCCAGGTGATGCTAGCTGTGTCCTCTCTCAGCTGCGCCAAGAGAAACCCAACTTGCCCCGAGAGAAAAAGTAAAACTCCTTTTCTTCTTAAAGATTGCCTCAACTTTGAGTTTAAATTTAAGGATGTGAAAAGGCTGTGCTGTGCTTATACCTTTTTAATTTTTGACCATTCTGCATTATACTTTTTACTGTCTGTCATGCTGAGAGTTTCGGTGGATATATAATAGATAAAATGATTGACTGTTGTGTGTGTTTTCTTTAAAAATGTAGTTCTGAACAAACCTCACTCTCTTATAAAGATCTGCTTTTATGGTTTCTTCTCTTTGTGACCAGTATGACATGTGGAGATTGTGTACGAAAGAGTTTCCTACATTAAGAGATAGTGAACTTAGATGCAATGGAAATGGATTTAATCTTGACACAGTAAAGGTGGTCAGCACCAGCTCCTCATCTGCAGTCTGAGATAAAATGGAAGCCGTTTCCCAGGTCACTGTTCTGTTTGGAGTGTGGAGTTTCAAATCCCTTCCTGCATGTTCTAGGCAATTCAGGACGTCCAACACCAAAGTATACAAAAGTCGGAGAGCGTTTACGGCATGTCATTCCTGGACACATGGCCTGCTCCATGGCCTGTGGGGGCAAAGCTTGCAAATATGAAAATCCAGCCCGCTGGAGTGAGCAGGAGCAGGCCATTAAGGGGATCTACTCGTCCTGGTGAGTGATTCTGTCAGTCTGCCGTAGCTCTTCCCTGCGGCTAAGTTGAAAAAGGTAGTGAAGATGTATGTGGTGCCGGGTGGCAGGAGGACATGGAAGAGGATGTATGGGGTTTTGAAGTCAGAACCTTACCTCCCATCTCTTGCTGCCTGACAAGCTGTGGCCTACTCACTTAGGCACTCTGAACCTCAGTTTTCTCATCTATGAAATGGAAATAATATAACCAATGCCATGGGGTCTTTTTTTAATTAAGTGAAATAATGTATGTAAATATCTTAAAGAAATGGTAACTAGATAGCTCTTAAATTTCAGAAATTGCTAAAAGTAATAAAAATGCTAAGCTATAAATTTGAAAAATTATGAGGTAGTTTCCAATTTCATACAGGTAAGCTTTAACCTTACTTTAATTTTGGTCCTATTCTCTGTGTGAAAGGACCCACTTTCACACAAATACATCTTCAGTCTGCCTCAATAGGAGTGGTCCAAGGTGTCAGTTCAGTGGGCAATATAAGATGCTTGCATTTTTTATGGTTTATTAATAGTAAACTGTCAAGTAGATCTTTTCAATTTAGTGATACCTGAAAAGTTTTGATAATCAGACCAAATCCCATTTGAAAATTACTGTTTAAAGAATTCTAGTGATGAACCAATGTATATAGCAAGAATCCATTTACAAATTAGATAATTTGTTGACCAGAGTCTCTTAACTTGCAACCCATACTTTTCATACTGGATTTGCTGGGTACATGGATTTTGATCATGTTGGGGGTCCACTGTCACTGTTCTGCACAGATCATATTCTAGTCCGTCACTGTGTTTCTTAAAGATCCTTGTGAGAAAGCCAACACTATTCCTGATGTAATTTCTAATAATGCAGCTTAAGGCCACATTAATATTTTTATTTGTTTTTTACTGAACCATCGGAATCTTTTGTTTTGCCTCTGCTGATATCATGTTATATCTCTCCTCATCTCATACCAAGTACTATTAAATCTTGGGGGTTCCAATGTTTTGGGGAGCCATGTTGAATTTCAGGCATTACGCCGGGGGTGGGGGGGGGAGTTGGTATCTTTTTGGATCCTGCCCTGTTTATTTAATGTTACTCCTCTCAGGTTCATGTGACCCACATCTTTGGGTAGACTGCCTGATGTACCTTTTACGTAGCCATTTCTTAGGTCTCTGTCCATTTGTGCAGTCAATAAACATGCATTTGGCTACAGGCCAGGCACTGTGCTAGACACTTTCAAATTATTACCTCCTCTTCATCAAACTATTGTGAAGTAGGCATTGGTAAAGTCATTTTATTGGTGAAGAAATTGAGGTCCAGAGAAACTAAGTAATGTGCTACACAGCTTTTAGAAAGTAGAAAAGACAGCATTTGAAACCAGGCCCAACTGATTCCAGAGATCTTATTTTTTGATAAATTGCAATAACTCAGCATTTATTGATAACCATGTGTGGGGATTTTTGCTGAAGACTTTACATCTGTTTCATGTTGAATTCTCACACCAACCATCCAAAGCAGGTGTTTTTATTCCATTTAACACATAGGTAGCTGAACTGCAGATAGCTCAAGAACTGAAAATGCCTCCTGTTGTCCCCCTCACTTGGTTAAAAACCTATGGATAATGAACCTCACCTTTGCGCCAGTTGAGGTTTCTCCATCATGTCCACTAGAATCTCTTGAGTGTCCTTGAAAATGTTTTGTTGCAGTCCATACGTAGGCCCTGGAATTTTCCCAGAGATTTAAGCAGCTAGGTAGGGGTTTTTTTTAGAGCCCTAATCATAATGCAAAATTTAGGCCAGATTTGGATAAGGAGATTTTTATCTTACAGAGTTTTTGAAATCCTAAAAAAAAGTAGTGGCTAGTTACCCTGCTCTCAGTCCATGGAGCTGGAATGGTCTAGGTTTTGTGATTTCACCAGTCTTTTCTCCCACCTGTAGGATCACTGATAACATCCTGGCCATGGCTCGCCCGTCCACTGAGCTCCTTGAGAAATACTGCATCATCGAGCAGTTTCGGAGGTAAAATGTCATATTGTTCATACACTTTAATAAGCCAGCTCATGTTTTCTCTTCCATTGCTTTTGGCATCGATGGAAAAGTGTTTTCATTTTATCAATAGGTATAAAGAACGTATTTCAAATAAGATATTTGAGAATAATTCATACTGTTTATTAATGCTAAAAGTGATTACTTTTTTTTAAATGCTAGCTAATTCCCAGTATGACTCATTCTTTTCTTTTTCTTTTAAGCCATGGCTTAAAAACAGTCATTAACCTGCAGCGGCCTGGTGAGCATGCCAGCTGTGGGAACCCTCTGGAACAAGAAAGTGGTTTCACGTACCTTCCTGAGGCTTTCATGGAGGCTGGCAGTAAGTCCTTCCACCCTTCTCTCCATGAGTTACCAAGACAGTACTCAGAGACTTTGGTCTGCTCAGCTCTTAGCTTTAAAAGGTGATAGAAATAACTGTGCAGTAGTAGGGCTCCTAAACATGAAGATGAGCTCACTTTAACTTTAAAGAATGCTACCATTCTTCTGTGGTATTGCTGTTGAAAGGGCAGGCTTCCTTCTTCTGTGAGAGGGACCTTGAAAGGAGACCCTGTAGAAATAATGGTAACATTTGATTAGTGATTGCATTAACATTCACAGTATGTCAGACCTTTTATCTCATTTTATCCTTAAAGCAGCCTAGTAACATAGCTGTTTCTGCTTCACCCAGGCTTAGCAAGTTCTGCTTTGCCCACAGTCACACAGCCTAGCTGTGTTAGCAGGATTGGAACCCAGGACTCGCTGATGCTTTTGTTGCGGCACAGCAGTTCTGCCCCTGGGTAGGATGCTAGGATTCCTTATGTGACACTTTCAGAAGCTCATTAGTCATAAGAACTTTGGGGTGGGATCCCACCAGGTTAGAAAGGATCAACCTGTGCGATTTTAGAACTTTTTTAAAGCTTTTATCTAGCTCTTTTTTCCCCACTGAGTGGAAAAATCTGTACCATCTTCTGCCGTATATCAGTCATTTAGACTATGCTTAACCAGGATTATGCTTTCTCTCCAGAGCTGAGGCATTTGGGTGTAGATTACTGACTTTATTAATTTGCAATCCTGCTTTTCCATAATTCTTTCTGGCTGAGTTTCAGCAGGAAATGCCTTAAGTAATAGGGAATGTGCTTTGTAAGAAATGTTAACAATAAACTTACTGGAAATGTAAAAAGCCTATTATTCTAGGCCTACACATCTAGTGAGATCTGCGTGCCTTACAGTTTTCTACTCTTCATGAATTCACTCACTTTCTTCACATATCCTTGCAAATATTTTTCCTGTATGTTGATGCTTTTTTCCTATTCTCTTTTCATTGCCCAGTTTATTTCTACAATTTCGGATGGAAGGATTATGGTGTAGCGTCGCTTACCACCATCTTAGATATGGTGAAGGTGATGACATTTGCCTTACAAGAAGGAAAAGTAGCTATCCATTGTCATGCAGGGCTTGGTCGAACAGGTAAATTCTAGGAGGTTGTTTTATTGCCTTGTGGTATATTTAAACATATAAAGAATAATATTTTTAATATCCAATGTCTTTAAAAATAATAATGAAAATAGCAAGCATTGTTTTACCTACTGTTCTACGCATTTTACACTTACTGTCTTAATAAATCTTTAGCAACAATGTGAGTTTTGAAAAGACTAAGCAATTTGCTACATCAAGTAAGTGGAAGGGCCAGGATTTAAATTCATGACTGTCCGAATTTTGTTTGTGAAGGAGAGTCTATCCATGCCTAGAATTCTACATAAAAATCAATTATTTTACTTAAACAGGCAGCAGAATCTCAGTGTCATGCTGATATTGGACAGAAATAAAGATTGATGAGTTGGAATCTTCATTACCATTTGGTTCAACCAGACACCTGAGCTTGAGTCTGGCCATAGTGTACCTGTGTACCTGCCATGGAGTCTCCCACCTGCTCAGGAGCTTCGTTAGGGGAATGTATAATGTTTATACTGTTTCCCTTAATGTAAAGTGCTTCTAGCAATATAGTGTTATATCATGGTATGGGAAGAAAAAACACATATTCATGTAGAGACAAGTCTATAAGAAGAATTGTCAGGGGGAAAAATAGATTGTGAATGCTTCCCAAATTTAAAAATGTCCAGTTTGGCAGAATGCCAGGCAGGAATATTCCAGCAACTGATGGCAAAGGCAGTGTATGGATCCATTGGATGGAAATTTTCAGAAACTGTTAAATGGGAAATAGAAGCAGGATTTTATTTCTCCCATGTTAGAGTTGAGCATAAGAGGATAAACATGCTAGATCACCTCCCCTTACTCCCCAATTACTCAGTCATTCCCCTATTTCACACTCAGTGATTCCCCCCAACTCCACGCTGACTCCCCTTACTCCACACTTAGTCATGCCCCACTCCCTCCGCAATTACTGCATCACCCCCCTTACTCCACACTTAGTCATCCCCCACTCACTCCACCATTACTCCGTCATCCCCCGTTACTCCACACTTAGCTTCACTGCGACAATTTCTGTGCTTCCTCTGGGTACAGTGGGCACTGAGTGTTCTCAGTCAAGGCAAGGGGTACCATATAGACAAATAAATATATAAACACCTTTGCAAAAAGTTACAAAGTTATATTATCCTTAAAACGTTTTCCTATTTATCTGGTTTCTAAACACATATAAAATTTAAATCATCTGAGAGTGATAAATAAAAATATATATAAGCTTTTCTCATCTAGTTTTTTCTTCTTCACTATGTAGGTGTTTTAATAGCTTGTTACTTAGTTTTTGCAACAAGAATGACTGCTGATCAAGCCATTATATTTGTTCGGGCAAAGCGTCCCAATTCCATTCAGACTCGAGGACAGCTACTGTGTGTGAGGGAATTTACTCAGTTTCTGATTCCTCTTCGCAACATATTCTCTTGCTGTGACCCCAAAGCACATGCTGTCACCTTAACACAGTATCTGACTCGCCAGCGGCATCTACTTCATGGTTATGAGGCGCGACTTCTGAAACACGTGCCAAAAATTATCCACCTTGTGTGCAAATTGCTGCTCGACTTAGTTGAGAACAGGCCCATAGTGACAGAAGTGGTAGAAGCACCTGGCCTCTCAGCCGAAATTGAAAAGACTGTTTCTGAGGTGGTCACAATGCAGCTGGATAGAGAGTTACTGAGGCACGACAGTGAGGCGTCGGACTCCTTCACTCCCACTGCAGTGGCAGCGGATGTTGAGAATCAGGATATGATTCTTTCCAGTGAGCAAGAGTTTGACCCTCTGTGGAAGAGACGGAATGTAGAGTGCCTTCAGCCCCTGACTCACCTGAAAAGGCAACTCAGCTACAGCGACTCAGATTTACAGAGAGCCGAGTCACTTCTGGAGCAGTCAGGGACCCCGTGGACAGCATCTGCTCAGATCTCATTCTGCCACATCCCTAGGCAGCGGATGCCCATAGGCCACTGTGACACCCCACAGACTCCACAGCTGGATTTCAATAAGGAAATGCTGGTCCACAATACGTTTTCTTTCTGGAATCCAACTAAATTTGGAGGCTTAGAACGACTGAAAGATGACGGGTCACCAATTTTCCAAAGAAAGAATATTCCAAAGGAAGTGCAGCGAAGTAGAACCTTCTCTTCAGGTGTTTCAGGTTCATCCAACCCTGGGGAACCAGTTACACCCAACGTTGCAGATATCCCCAAGAAACCACACTGTTCTCCCCAGCAAGGGACCCCATGTCAGTGTGAAGTTCATGGTGGCCGCAGCAGTCCTGTGGACTATGGCTCCAGCCCCAAAGCACAGTCCTCGGTTGGACCTAAAACACAGAGCAGCAAAGATGTGCCTGAAGTTGCTCCACACACTGCTCTACAGTCTGAATTGAGTGTTGAAGAAAGGAGAATACTGGCAGCCAAAGCCCTGGCAAACTTAAGTGAGTTTGCAGAAAAGGAGGAAGTGAAAAGGAAGGTAGAAATGTGGCAGGTATTTGCATTTCACTTAATTACATATGCAAAAACATCATTCATTTTCCCAAATTTACTTGTATAATTATGAAGACATGTTTGTTATAATACTTTCGAACTTCAGGTTTCTCAGCTGTAATCGGAACCCGATGTCATAGAAATGACAGACTTTCTTCAGTCTCCTGTGGAAGAAAGCACTTAGCACTTGGCAGGGTGCCTGAGTGAGAGAGGCGTGGATAGTACTGATATTAGTAGCTTCCTTCTTTCTTGCTGGGTTTGTGGGATAGACTGACAGGCAGATGTACAGGCCATAGCAGACAGCTGTAAACTGACCTGAAAGATCTCTAGGCCAACCCAAGGCCTAGCAGTGAGAACACTGACCCATAAATGAAATCAGAGCAAATTCTTTTACAAAGGTCATCCATACAAGTGTTGAGTGAGGTCTGGAGGGAGCATGACAGATGCCATTTGCTCAGCATTCCCTCTGCAGACTCCCCGGTCCTGCCCCAGTGGCACCTGTCAGATCTGGAAAGCAAATGGAAGCAACTACAGAGTACCTGTGTGCTGTGGGTTTCTGAGGTGAGGTCTTTTGGGTCCCTTTCTTGGCTTTTACTTGAAATTTAAAATTTTAACCCTTTTTTGAGTAGTACTTTCACTAGAAAGACAGTCTTAAATCAACCACACTCTCTGCCCTGAATGAGCAGCTGATCTAGAGGAAAGGCAGGCCTTATAAACTTAGTTATCAGAACAGATCAACTGCCCAATGTGGGGCTGACCCAGGGAGGCCTGGCTTAGTGAAATCTTGACTTGTTAGCCCATAATCAACTACAAGTTATTTGTATAGCGGCTCTTCTATATCCTGCCATTAGTTAAGCAAGGTGTGTGCGCTTTTGAGGAGGGCCAGAACCTTCCTGCTGCAGAGGAAGGAAAATAGACATGGAACCTCACGTCAGCTTATAACTGTGTGACGGGAGGAGAGCACCTCACACACTTTCGCCATCAGAATTGGTTTGCTTAGTCAATAGTCAAATGTGGTGGGTTGATGTTGGTTTTTTTTCCAACATGAAGCGTGTTCTTTATTCCCTACTCACACCTGAACAAGCCTTCCACCCAGTGGCCAGGTCTTGCTGCTGCATTGCTGTATGTCATGGTAGCTGGCAGCAGACCCTTTAGCTTTCAGTGTGACAGCTCATGCCCCTCGTGGGCCAGCCCCCCCTGTGCCCACACTGCTCAGTGTGGTACATGGGCCACATTGTTTCAACATGTAACATATATGAAAGCATTTTCTAGAGGT
Organism: Myotis brandtii; assembly: GCF_000412655.1. Classification (NCBI taxonomy): domain Eukaryota; kingdom Metazoa; phylum Chordata; class Mammalia; order Chiroptera; family Vespertilionidae; genus Myotis; species Myotis brandtii. The sequence continues at coordinate 105,086 of NW_005354426.1, read as the reverse complement.
AAATACTACTGTTTTGTTTGGATAGGTTTGCCTTTTTTTTCTTTTTTAGAGTTTATTATAAGGCTTTCAGTAATAAAAACAAATTAATTGAATTCTGGAAAGAGTAAACTAAGAGGACTTCCGGTCAAGATGGCAGAAGGTAATTGCCTTCTCCCACAACCACATCAAAATTACAACTGAACTACAGAAAAACCATCATTCAAAACCGCCTGAAACCTAGCTGAACAGAACTCCTATAACTAAGGATATAAGGAAGAAGCCATGTGAAGACTGGTAGCAGGGGCAGAACTCAGAACAGAACAGGTTGGTCCTACACCCATAGTGTGACAGTTTTAAATAAGGAGGGATATCTCCACTGCAGAGGTTCCCCCTGAGGAGCAAGGGGCCCAGCCCCACACCGCATTCCACCAGTCCTATATTCCAGTCTAGGAGGAGGAGTTCCCGTAACTTCTGGCTGTTAATCCAGCCAGAAGTGACTAAATGAGATGGAGGGCTCCTGGAGTCCCAGGCATTCCACTTAAAGGGCCTGTGCATAGACTTAGACTCACAGAAGCTTGAAATGTGCCAGGAACATACAGGGAGGAACTACAGGGAGCAAGGGTTGGAGGGGCAGCTTTCCCCTAGACAGAAGTGCTGTCAGAGGCCATATTTCCTTTGCTGAGCCCTCCCCCATAGAGCCTGCAAGTGGACATCATATCTGAGTGTCCATCAACCTGGCTAACACTGTTTGTTCTTCCCTGGTGATTCCCTGAGACCCTGCTCCACCCAAATTCCAGGCCCACCCAAGCTGTTTCCAGTGGCTCTTCTATACTAACAGCCTGTCTTGGCTCATGCTGCAGAGTTTCCTAAAATCTCAAACAAGCAGCATCTGGCCTCAGCATGCCCCGTACCTCTTGCTAAGTGGCCCCTAACTTGACACTATTGGCAGCCAGCCTTGGTAGGCAGCTTGGCCTCTCCCAATCACCTTCAAGCCTAGCATAAGTAGCAGCCATCTGCAGACCGCTTTGTAGCTCATGTCCGGTGGCCCTGGGCAGGGCACAGGCAGCAGCTGACCTTGCCCTGCACCTTCTGGAGGCCCCAGAGCCAGCACACCTGGTGACAGCTTCATTTTTAATGCTTTAATTGATTTTATTTTTAAAATATCTTTTTATTGATTCCAGAGAGAGAGAGAGAGGGAAACATCAATGATTGAAAGAGAATCATTGATCGGCTGCCTCCTGATCCCACAACCGGGGCATGTGCCCTGACCTGGTTCATAGATTGACACTCAACCATTGAGCAGCAACTTTTCAGTATTACTTGTGCTGACTTCAGACAATTTTTTTTAAAATAGCTAAAGTTGAACAGAACATAAAGTGTTCCCACATACCCACTTCCCCCAACACAAATACAATTTCCCCATAATCAACATCCCCCACCAGTGTGGTTCCTTTGTTACAATTGATGAATTATGGTGTAAACTGTGAATTTTGTGGCATTATGATAGTACATGGACAAATGGTCACCCGGGGTTCATAGTTTACATTATGATTCACTCTTGGTGTTTATTGTACATTGAGCAGATACATAATGACATGTATTCATCATTATGTATTATACCGAATACTCTCACTGCCCTGAACATATTCCATGCTCCACCTATTCATTGCTTATCCCTACTGCTTCTGGCAACCATTCATCTTTTTACTGTCTCCATAGTTTTGCCTTTTCCAGAATGTCATATAGTTGGGTTAATATAGTATGTTGGCATTTTAGATTGGCTTCTTTCACTTAGTAATGTGCATTTAAAGTTCCTTCATAGCTTTTCATGAGTTTTTAAGTGCTAAATAATATTCCATTAACTGGATATACCAAAGTTTATTTATGCATTCACCTACTGAAGGACATCTTGGTTGCTTCCAAGTTTTTGCAATTATAAATAAAGCTGCTATAAAACAAAAATAAATAAAATGTTAAAGATTAAAGACAGATAATCTTAAAAGCAGCAAGAGAAAAGCAATTAGGATGCACTTCCAGTGTTGCCATGGCGGCTAATGCTACCACTAACCCGTTGCAGCTGATGCCTCTCTCACAGCGGTTCTCAACCTGTGGGTCTCGACCCCTTTGGCGGTCGAACGACCCTTTCACAGGGGTCGCCTAAGACCATCCTACATATCAGATATTTACATTACGATTCATAACAGTAGCAACATTACAGTTATGAAGTAGCAACGAAAATAATTTTATGGTTGGGTCACAACATGAGGAACAGTATTTAAAGGGCCAGAAGGTTGAGAACCACTGCCTAGAGCAGGGGTGGGCAAACTTTTTGACTCGGGGGCCACAATGGGTTCTTAAACTGGACCGGAGGGCCGGAACAAAAGCATGGATGGAGTGTTTGTGTGAACTAATATAAATTCAAAGTAAACATCATTACATAAAAGGGTACGGTCTTTTTTTTTTTTTTAAGTTTTATTCATTTCAAACGGGCCGGATCCGGCCCGTGGGCCATAGTTTGCCCACGGCTGGCCTAGAGCTTGTGGACAAGTGTACAGGATCAAGAATTCAAATCGTGATGAAGAGTGATAAGGAAATTGTTGGCACACTTCTAGGATTTGATGACTTTGTCAATATGGTACTAGAAGATGTCACTGAGTTTTAAATCATACCAGAATGAAGAAGGATCACTAAATTAGGCCAGATTTTGCTGAATAGAAATAATATAACAATGCTGGTTCCTGGAGGAGAAGGACCTGAAGTATGAATGTATTTCTTTGACTTACGTTAGATTCTGTTGTGTCTTATACTGACAACAAAATATCATTTTTTTTTAACCTTTCACTATCTAGATTTTGTGAAGCCACGTTTCCCGTTAAAGGGGAATGCTTTGAAGAGGCATTTAAATGCCATTTTTTAAGTTAATCATGTTTAACTTGGGGGGAAAAGAACATTAAAGACTAAAATAAAGGTGGTTTGGGTTGTCATTTTATTTATTATACTGCAGTAGCCATTGGAACAAAGCTTATGGTCATTTTGTCAGTTGCTCTCTTGTCATTTTACATCTGTTTCCTTATTTATAGGACCATTTGGTTCTCAAAAATTGTTCCAAACAGAATGGTGAACTTTTAATTTTGAACAGGTGCATTTAACCTGAAATTATTCAATTCAGTTCAAACTGTGATGCTTTGAAATTAGGATTTTTCTACTGCACTCAAGTTTCAGTAACTTCTCTTAAAAACAAACACGTAATCTGTGCACATTGTAGAAATGCAGACAAATGAAAACATCATACTTTGATGTCTATCCTCTTAGACTTTCTCAGTACACATTTTATATTTTAAACAACTTGTTTGCCCTGCTTACACTGTTTTGTGGCCTCCATTGAAGACTTTTTAAAAATTTAAGTGGTGAATGTCTTTCCATGTCATATTTCAGCAACATTAATGTGTGCACAATATTTCATTAAATGGGTTTACCATAATTTATTTAGCCTATTATTATTGGCCACAGTAATCTAACTAAATCTTTATACATTTTTCATTTTTCTTAGAAAACGTTCAGAAGTATGTACTGTCAAAAGGTATATATTGTCATGTTGCTAACAAAACGTTTATAATTGGTGTTTTATACTTTACATACCACCATTGGCTGTGTTCTCTCTTCTCTCCTTGTCATTGTGATAGGCAAAACTTGGTATGTTTAAAATTTTCTTTATTAATTTTGTATTTTGTGGATTATGTCTATGAGGCTTTTGCCATTGAGATGCTTGTCTTGTTTTTTACTAATTTGTAAGAATTTTAAATAGGTTCCTCTTAGTTATGTATTTTGCAGGTAAATTCCCCAGTTTGTAGTTTGCCCATTAAAGGTACATTTTTGACATAAATAAAAAATATTTTATGTAGTCAAAAAAAAAGAGAGAGAGAGAGAGAGAAAGAAAAGCAATTAGTTACTTACAAGGGAGCTCCTGTAAGACTGTCAGCTGATTTCTCAACAGAATCTTTATAGACCAGAAGGGATTGGCATGAAATATTCAAAGTGATGAAGAGCAAGGACCTTGCAGCCAAGATTATTCCACCCAGCAAAGCTATCATTTAGAATTGAAGGACAGATACAAAGAGCTTCCCATACAAGAAAAAAACTAAAGGATTTCATCACCAACAAACCAGTATTATAAGAAATGTTAAAGGGTCTTCTTAAGAAGAAGGAAAAAAAGATAAAAAATATGAATAATAAAATGGCAAGAAATATATATCTGTCCATTACTTTAAATGGTTTAAATGCTTCAATCAAAAGACATCAGGTGGCTGAATGGATAACAAAACAAGACCCATACATATGCTGTCCACAGGAGACTCACCTCAGATCGAAAGACAGACACAGACTGAATATAAAGGGGTGGAAAAGATAGTTCATGAAAATGGAAATGGGGAAGAAAAAAAAGCTGGGGTAGCAAAACTTATACCAGACAAAATAGACTTTAAACAAAGGTTATAACAAGAGACAAGGAAGAACCCAGCAATTGCACTTCTGGGTATTTATCCAAAGTAACACAAAGCACTAAATCAAAGAGACATATACATCCATAGGTTCATTGCAGCAGCATTTACAGTAGCCAAGATATGGAGCAACATAAGTGTCCATCAACAAATGAATGGATAAAGAAGAAGTGGTGAATATGTACAATGAATATGACTAAGCCATAAAAAAGGAATGAAATCTTACCATCTATAACAATATGGATGGACCTAGAGACCCAGCAAAGCTATCATTTAGAATTGAAGGACAGATACAAAGAGCTTCCCATACAAGAAAAAAACTAAAGGATTTCATCACCAACAAACCAGTATTATAAGAAATGTTAAAGGGTCTTCTTAAGAAGAAGGAAAAAAAGATAAAAAATATGAATAATAAAATGGCAAGAAATATATATCTGTCCATTACTTTAAATGGTTTAAATGCTTCAATCAAAAGACATCAGGCTGAATGGATAACAAAACAAGACCCATACATATGCTGTCCACAGGAGACTCACCTCAGATCGAAAGACAGACACAGACTGAATATAAAGGGGTGGAAAAGATAGTTCATGAAAATGGAAATGGGGAAGAAAAAAAAGCTGGGGTAGCAAAACTTATACCAGACAAAATAGACTTTAAACAAAGGTTATAACAAGAGACAAGGAAGAACCCAGCAATTGCACTTCTGGGTATTTATCCAAAGTAACACAAAGCACTAAATCAAAAAGACGTTTACATCCATAGGTTCATTGCAGCAGCATTTACAGTAGCCAAGATATGGAATGCCTCACCCACACACCTCTGTGTAAGGCAGTGGTTCTCAACCTTCCTAATGCTGCGACCCTTTAATACAGTTCCTCATGTTGTGGTGACCCCCAACCATAAAATTATTTTTGTTGCTACTTCATAACTGTAATTTTGCTACTGTTATGAATCGTAATGTAAATATCTGATATGCAGGATGTATTTTCATTGTTACAAATTGAACATAATTAAAGCATAGTGATTAATCACAAAAACAATATGTAATTATATATGTGTTTTCCGATGGTCTTAGGCGACCCCTATGAAAGGGTCATTCGACCCCCAAAGAGGTCGCGACCCACAGGTTGAGAACCACTGACCTAGAGGGTGTTGTGCTGAGTGAAATAAACCAGACAGAGAAAGACAAATGTCAGACGATTTCACTTGTATGTGAAATCAGAAAAGGAGAACAGGCAGAACAGAAACAGATTCATTGATACAGGGAATATTGATGCTTGCCAGAGGAGAGGGGACTTGGGGGACTGGGTGGAAAAGGTGAGGGGATTAAGAAGTAAAAATTGGTAGTTACAAGTAGTCACAGGGAAGTACAGCATAGGGAACATAGTCAATACTATGTGGTGTATGATGGGTACTAGATTTATCAAGGTGATCACTTTGTAAGTTATATAAAGGTCTAATCTGGGCTGTACACTTGAAACTAACATTGTACATCAACTATAATGAAAAATAAAAAATCATTTAAAAGAAAAAGTAAAGTGAACATGATTTAAATGGCATAATGCGCCTTGTCCCTATACTAGGCCCTTTCATGTCTTTTATCTGGTGATTTCACAGTAATACTTTGAGGCAGATGATATTATTCACAGGTTCTTTGTTAATCTATATAGTCCTTATAAATTAAGTATCACAAATGGGGGAACTATGGGTCCCAGGGATCACATGACATGCTTGCAGTCACATGGCCCAAATGCCTCCGAGCAGGATACAGCTCATGTGTTTAATACTTTTCATCATTCTTATGTCTTTCCTAATCCCACTGAAGATTTCAGAAAACATTGATGTAACGGTCATTTAATAAGAGGGTCTTTGAGTTTTGTCATTTCTGCCCAGCCTGTTTTCTCAAGTTGACTTATTTATGCCAGAGGACCCTGGTGGCATGAAGAAACATCACAGACTGGGTGGAGTAGACCTGGTGGGAATGCCTGTTTTGCCCTTTTCTCGATTTGGGCTCCTGGGCAAGTTATTTTATCTTTCCTGAGCCCCAGTACATTTGTCGGTAGAGGGAATTGGGTTGCTGTAGAATCAGAGGTAAGTCATGTATCAGAGTTCCTATCATAAGGAAAGTGTTCTACAATTACAGAATGGGTGAATGGATGAATGGTAGCGGTTACTATGCTTATTACTATTGCAAGCATATTTCATTTACTAAAACATAAATCTGAAATTAAATGTCCTGTCAGAAATTAAAATTCTTATCTCACTTTCCTCTGTTCTCTGTGAGGCAAAGTTTTAAAATCACCTGCCTAAATTATCTCCAGGCATGTGGAGTAGTGGCAAGACTTCCTAGTTGTTTACACCCTATCAAATTTCAGGGTACAGTGCTTATTGTTTGTTAAATGCTACATAGGATTCTAAAGAACTTGAAAGAAGTACATTTATCAACTTTTAGGCATTTTTGGGAATACACTTTAAAGTTTCAGTCAGAAGCTTTTCCTTATCCCAGGTTAATTTGCAAATGTTCTTTTATTTATAATTTTAATCTACCTTTCTACTTCATTGCAGCAAATATTTCTGATTTGTTCCCCAAGACCCTGAAACGCAGGCTTCCTTCCTGAGCTGTTGCTGTGGTTCCTCAATGAAGTGGAAAGCTTAGGTTAATAACTAAGCCATTCTCTGCACTGGGAGCTTTAGGAGGCCTCAGACTGCTCAACACCTATGGGGCAGGGATGCACTTCATAGAGGGAAACAGGCTTAGAGAGGTTCAATATCTCAACCCAATGTGCCTCCTGGATAGCTTGAGGTTCATCAGATGTCAGATGGTGCCTGCTTCCTCTCCCTCCCTCCCTTCTCTCTTCCTTATCTCTCCTCCCTCTTTCTCTTTTTTTCTTCCTTTCTTTTTAGAAAGAGCTAAATTCCCGAGACGGAGCTTGGGAAAGAATATGTGGTGAGAGGGATCCTTTCATCCTGTGCAGTTTGATGTGGTCGTGGGTGGAGCAGCTGAAGGAGCCTGTGATAACCCAAGAGGATGTGAGCATGTTGGCTGACAGATGTGCGGATGCTGCAGATGCACTGTTTCTATTAGAGAAGGTAAGGTAGCTGCTGGACCAAGTGATGCAGTTAATTATGTAAGTTCACACACTAAAAAAACCATTGTAAAAAGGGAATTCATATGGAATCACATATCTGGGTCTAATTTAAGTTTCTGTGTTTAAGTTTTTCCAAGAAATACCCAGTATAAATATTTAGAAGATACAAAAATAAAAAGAGAAATGCCCATAATCCCAGGAGAGCCACTTTAAACATTTTCACGTCTTTCAGACTTATCACCACGTATGTTAACTTGGTAGAAATCATTTCATATACAACTTTATGCTTCATTTTTGCTCAAAATTATAACATAGGTATATTTCCATGTTTAGTGTAACATTTTCATAAATATTAACTTGATGGACAGGTAATACTCTAACACTGTGGAGATATGTTATAATTAACCATTTTCACTTTCAAGTATTCGTTTCTACTTATTTACCATAACTGTACAATGTGAAGAGCTGTGAGGTAGGTTGGAACATGCACTCATTTGTATTTTCTGTGAAAGGGAAGTGTGTCGCGTACATATGTATGTAGTCCATGTATAAAAGGTAGAAGACTATAAAAGGAAAAGCAAGAAATCGATAGATAATGATGGTGATTGCCTTAGGGAACGTACTAGGAGACAATAGGTCTAGGGAGGGAGGGAAGGAGACTGACTTGTCATTGTAGATCCTTCTTACAATTTAATATTTTTAACCATAGAGAAATGTTAAATTTTTTTTAAATATATTTCTATTGATTTTTTGCAGAGAGGAAGGGAGAGAGATAGAGAGCCAGAAACATCGATGAGAGAGAAACATCGATCAGCTCAAGAAATCGATAGATAATGATGGTGATTGCCTTAGGGAACGTACTAGGAGACAATAGGTCTAGGGAGGGAGGGAAGGAGACTGACTTGTCATTGTAGATCCTTCTAACCATAGAGAAATGTTACATTTTATTTAAAAATAGGCTTTGTTTTTATTTTAGGAAACTATTATCTCATAATCAGCCTTGCGTTACCTACTGTGCTGCCGTGTCTCCCGTTTCCACATCTGCGCTACTGCTGGGGACGCAGACACGCAGACACACAGTGGTGTGATGCACGGCTTTAAGATGAGATGTTTCCTGCATTGGGAGTCCTCTTAGGCTGGTTTCTCAGCAGGTAAATTACAGAGATGAGCCTGGAGAAGGGTTGAGGGAGGCAGTTACCCTTCTTGGGTGGTGGCGGCCAGGCCCTTGCTGAGCTGTAGATTCTGTGTTCACCTTTGTCCATCCCCCAGCCCGGAAAGGTAGAGGATCCGTTTTACTGAAAAGGGAAGGTGACATAACTGCCCCAGGCATGCAGCCTGTGGCGGAGCAGGATTCACGCTCACGGTTCTAGCACAGCGTGTGCTCCCATCGTCACTCACTCCATGCCCACGGGTAGGCGTTGGCATCATGTCAGGGGTTTACTTCTGTCAGCGTCACTGTTGTGATCATGTGTGCTTGAGCAGATGTCCAGGTGCAGCCAGTGGCTCTGAGGGCCATGTGCACGGGATGCTCACTGTGCAGGGATGGGGCTTCTCCTTTGTTTCTCTAAGGGCAGCCCCAGGAACCAAGTCTGGACGCTTTGTCAGAGACCTTCTCCTAAGCTCCCAGGCTTCCCAAGGGCTGCCCGGTCCCTCCTGACACCCAGCCGTCCTCCAGTGTCTGCAGGCAGCAGGGCAAGCAGGTCCCTGGTTGCCGTGACATGTCGGCATACACAGCCCAACTGACGCCATTGTGTCCAGAAACAGTAAGAGTGGATCATCCCTTCAGTTCACTTCAAGGAAAACATTTCATTTGAAATTGTGCTTCATGTAATAATTAAGCAGCTCCTGAAAGCATTCAGACACGTAACAGTAAACACTGGTAGAGCCCTGGGTAGACAGTGTAGTGTTGGAGGTTATAAGCACTTGGTCACATGCCAGTTCCTGGCGCTCCACTTGCTTTGAGTTTATTTCTTGAGGCATTTTTCAAAAAAACTTGTTTGATTTCGATTTCTGCAAAAAACAGGGCCAGCACCAGACTATTCTTTGCGTGTTGCACTGCCTGGTGAGCCTGCAGCCAGTTCCCGAGGATGTGGAGGAAGCTGTCCTGGCCCACACCATCCAAGCTTTCACCAAGGTGGGTGGCGCTTTCCCTCCTTCAGACCACAGCAGCATGATCTTTGCACGTTAGAATCCAGAGGTCAGCTGCCTCCTCTAAAATAAAACTGTTAGCCACATCTCCTCTTCGGGGAAATGTGTTTGACATTTCTTAAAAGTAGTTGCAGTCTTTTGGCTAAAATTACCCGTTTTCTAACAGTGATATTAGAAAAAGCTGACCTGTGGGTTTTTTTGTAGGAGAACATTGAAACAAAGAGCTTTTATAAAGAGAAACAGTTGGGTATTGAGAAAATATTTTAAATGATGTGCTAGTAGGAGTCAGAGAATTTTGTTGTTGAGCCAGTTCTACCTTGGGTCTAAACAAGAAATCATCTAGTGAGAATTCAGTGTCCAGCATTGACGATTAGGTAGTGTGTCCTAGTTGGCAAATCCTAAGCAGAGAGTAAAAAACGTTTCCTTCCTCTGCACATCCTTCTGGCTTATAACAGTCTTTCCTGGCTGAAGAAGAGTCAGGTGCCTGCCAAGTGAAGAGGTTTCCCTTACCCATTCAGCTAATTTTTTGGTACTTCTCACTTATGATATGAAAAAGTCATTAAACAAAGAACCCAGCATTTCAATGATGGTGTCTGTGGTAAACACTAATGGTGATATCAGTCATTATCGGTAATTCACCAGTCTCCTCCGCCTCCGCTCTTTCCAAAGTGATATTATTCCGGCAGGCTTTCTTGTTCCTCATCTGGAGCTTTATGGCACTAAGTTTCCAGAGTCAGCAGCGCAAACCCCAGTCACATGATCCTTTATGTCTATATTTTATTACATTTTCATAGGCCTTCATAGACCAAGAAGCTACTTGCTGTGTGGGGAAGGCTGTGGTTTGGTGCTTACCAAAGTAAACAGTGGAGACTGTTATTAATGTTAGTAAGTTTCTGTAAATATGATAGACAATATAATGAATGGCTAAGATAAAAATAAGTGTCTGATTTAACTGAAAATGATACTCAATATTGGTCTCTCCAAAATTCTTCACAACTCCTTTTGGCCTTTGAGGGAGATACTAGTGAAGAGTTAAATATACCAGCTGTTCCAAATCTGTCCATAAAAATGTTAGGAGAGAGTCCTTGGGCCTCTCCCGCTGTGCACAATCATAGGAGCAGTGTGTGACAGCTCTCGTCCTGGGCTTCCCATGTAGAAAAGGCCGTGTCTCCCTGCACGCAGAGCTCAGCAGGCTTGCTGCAGCCCCGCATTGAGATCCTCAGCTATGGTGCAAATGCCCTGCTTGTGCAGCGTCCACCTGTGCCCTCCACATCACCCCCATGTGACCTGGAGGGCAAAGGAACCCACATGTGATTATGTTGTTCAAGTTACAAGGTTGTTAGTCTCTGGCCCAGCAGTCTAGTGTCTCCTTCCAGGGTCCCCAAGCCAGCAGATGTCAGCATGTGAGCAGAGTGAAATCCCAGACACTTCCCAGCCCTTCACAAGGGGATAGCCCTCCCTCCCTCCAGGAGCAGGAGGAGGGGGTCACTGGCCAAGGGATCTCATCCTGTCACAGGAGTCACATGTGTCTTTGGGGGTGGGGTGGAAGCATGGTCATTGCTCTAGTTGTCCATCCTGCATCACTCCTAACCCTGTAGTACAGTGAACTTGGGCAGATAGTTTGCCTATGTGTACATGGTGCCTTCCCACCAAGGAAGCGGCTACATAGGTTTTTATGTGTGTCACACCCATGTCAGGATCTCATATTTAGTACTCACCGAAACCCTAAGGAGATGGGCATTGCAGCCTCCTCTTATAGAGAGGTCAGGGATGACCCGAGGCTGCATGGCTGGCTGGTGGAAGGCCAGGCTCCTGTTCAGGCCACCCCGGTGCAACACTGGTAGCTAGTGCACGTTGTTTTCATGAGGAGACCTTGCCCTTATATCATCAGTGATCGGGTTCTGGTTCCAAAACACACTGCACACTCAGTGTCGACCGGATTCCTGACAGTGTATGAGTATACTACATATCCAGGCACTAGATTTAAGTCTTTGGGTTTTCATTGATCAATTTGTCATTGATGTAATTAGCAATTCTAATATGTAATTAAAATTAATGTGAGAAATGTATTGTGTGTACTTTTTAAATATATATTTTTATTGATTTCAGAGGGGAAGGGAGAGGGAGAGAGAGGTAGAAACATCAGTGATGAGAGAGAATCATTGATTGGCTGCCTCCTGCACGCCCCACACTGGGGATTGAGACCACAACATAATCATGTGCCCTGACCGGGAATTGAACTGTGACCTCCTGGTTCATAGGTCACCGCTCAACCACTGAGCCAAGCTGGCCTGGCATATTGTGTATGCTTTTAAATTTATATATAATTTTGCCCTAACCGGTTTAGCTCAGTGGGTAGAGTGTGGCCTGCGGACCAAAGGGTCCCAGGTTCAATTCCAGTCAAGGGCACATACCTCGGTTGCAGGCTCCTCCCTGGCCCGGGCCCTGGTCGGGGTGCATGCAGGAGGCAACTAATCAATGTGTTTCTCTGACATCGATATTTCTCTCTGTCTTTCCCTCTCCCACTCTCTCTAAAAATCAGTGGAAAATATCTTTGGGTGAGGATTTTAAAAATGTTATATATAATTTTGCTAATAAGTGTTATTTTTTCCCCATCCCATTTCTTTTCTCCCAAAATAGACTGGTTAAAATTCTTGTTTCAGTGTCCTGAATATAAATTTTCTTTGTCACAGGTTCATTTTGATTCTGAAAATGGACCCATAGTTTACAACACCCTAAAGAAAATATTTAAGCACACACTTGAAGAAAAAAGAAAAATGACAAAAGACAGCCCTAAGCCTGGTGTTTAGTGCAGCTGACTTTCCCTTCATTGCGAATATTTCAGACCAGAAGACCCAGGCGGCATTTCTGCTCATAGAGGCACAAGGTCAAGTGCAGAGCTGCTTCATCTCCCAGCACTTTGCTTCATGCTCTTGGTTGTGCTAAGAATGACTGCTTCTGTTTGGAGCAATTCTATATCTTAAGATATCGTTGAGCTACATTTTTATGTTGAAACATTGCCATAAAGTTGGTGCCGCTTTATTTATTTAACTGAATTAATATTGTTGTTACTATTTTAAGTAATGTATGTTTACATCCTTATTCTTTTTGACATTTTGGAAAAAAGTTGTAACTCTTCTTTCCAAAACAATTATCTTGTTGACAGAACTCCTACCATTTTTACCAAGTAGATGTCAGGAGTAAAATCTCAGTGTGTATCCATCCCCTGATGCATGATGTAAGGAAGTCACCAAGTGTCTTAAACCAAGTGTTTCTTATTTCTTAATAAGAAGGTTGTTGATACAATGTTTTTAAAGGGTTTTTTTCAATTGTTGAAATCTTTTGTGTGTGTTTTTTTCTTTTTATAAATGTGGCAAAGGGTTTCAAAATACATTCTATTTCAGAGTAGTTTCGTTTTATTGTTAAAGGAATGACTGTGAGATGGTTGGGTTTTTTTTACTTGTAGAAAGTAGACTTGCTCAGGCTTCTCGACAATGTTGCCAACCTTTGCTGTCACAGGAGACAGGAGTGGTTCTCACACATCAGCCTTATTCCCACTCCCCTGGGCTGCTGCTGAGTCAAATAGCATCTTTACAGAGGAATTGGGCTCAGTGGCGGGCACTGTGGGAAGCTGCTCTGAAGCAGGACCCCACAGAAAGGCCGGCCTCCAGGCACTGCAGCCCTCCCCAGTGCATGTCTGTTCATGCTGACGGTGTGATAGCGTGAGATCTGGCCCATACCTCCCAGTCTGCCATTCTATAGACCAAGTTGCCTTTGACTGCCTTTTGACTAGAACAAGTAAGATTTTTAAATTGAATTTGACCCACTTAGGTTATTTTCGCCCTACTGGCTTTAGATAAGAACCTAAACTGGTTCCTTGTAGAACCAAACTATCAATCAGCTATTGAAGCCATAACTAATATTCAAATGAACAGGTGGGGTACCTAGGCCAGGCCAGAGAGGATCAAAGTTTTTCCCAATAAAGGTGATATTAATCAAACCATTTTCAAACTAAAGAAACTACTTAATCATAAAGACAGAATGTCAGGAAAAGCTAATTAACAACAAATGAAATTTCTCTAACTTCTGCATTTGTGAATCAAGCTCTAGCACATTAAAAATATTTTAGTCATTATCAGTCTTACTAACTCTGCTGGCAAACACTAAATGCCATTTCCTCCCACACTGTTTGCATTTTCTTAGGAAATCAAATCCAACGAGTTTTAATGAACCGGGTTGTCCATTCCTGATATTTCTCATTTTCAAGTGCCTGATTTAGGTAATTAGGAGAGAAGACAATTGCATTTTATCCAAAGATATGTTATTAAAATGTTTTGTACCCAAAAAGATGTCTGTTCTCTTCTCATTCAGTCTCATGTGGGCAAGTGGCACCACGGCGTGTCTGATGGTGTGACCCCCAGTGCACCTCTAAAATCTACACCCACTCGCAAAGGAGAGCTGGTGGGAGAGTTCATTAGGCTGTGTACAGTTACTGTATTTATTTGAATAAAAGTGAAAATAACCCAAACACTTATCTTGTACTTCTTCAGCTTGGGAGTCGTGCACATCCTGATGCAGTTGGTGGTTAGACTATCCTGATGGGCAGACTGAGCTGTAGGCTGAACAGGCAGCTAGTCAAGCTCTCCTCAATTCCGACTCTGTGGGTTCAGAATGACCAAGGGTGTCAGGGGACCCGGGTTGGAGAATTCTAAGAGGAATGGGCAAGGAAAATAAGGCTGACAAGATTCCTGACTTCCTGTATTTGAATGGATGAGGAATTCTTTGTTGCCCAGAGAATAGAAATCTACCTATAGGAAGAAGTTACGGGTCGCAAAATTCAGCTCAGCACAAGTGGGCATTCAGAAGTTCCTACCCCAGGGAGCACATGCATTGTCTTGCCTATTTCTCTTACCAGACCTAGAGAGGAAAGATTCTTGCCTGAGGAAGGAATCCCACCCATTCTGAGTGACTTTGAACCATGCCCTCCTCCTCCTGAAACCACCTGCCTATGGAGCTTGGAACCAGGTAGAGCTGCCCAGCACGGAGGGCCCCATCAGGGACCCTGAGGCCCTCTTAGCATTCGACTCCATGATGGCATCATAGAGCCTCGGCTGGTCCGTAAGTGTAGTGAAGATGCCCCACATGTTTGGTCTGGAAAGACTGCACTGGCTGTGCTGCTCACAGGGCCGCTAGCACAGCACACTTAGGACGTGAGCGATTTCTGCCACTTCTGGGCTTTGCTACTTTATAGCATTGGCTGATGCTCTTTGAGATAAAGTAATGCTGCTTCAGAGATTGCTTTGTCTATTTGCATAACTCAAAAGTACTGTGCTGATCAGCTTAGTCATATCTCTAACCAGCCTCCCAGTATTATCTGAGAAAGAGTATGTGCTGTCAATCACTCTAGATTCCATGAAAATAGCAATAGTCATAGTTAATAGAGATAACATTCCTATTTTCTCTTAAATGGAGAGCACTTCTATGCCTGCTGCTATTTCAGGCTCTTCTCTAGATGTCTGGAAAATGTTCCAGAAACAGTGTCTTGTAGACAGAGTGCATGCCTCAAGTTCTTGATATTCGAAGGGCTACAAATAATTTGGGGCTAGCTTAAACGTGACTGTTTACTCATAGGATCTTTGTTCCAAATTTACAAGCATTGATGTATTTTCAGTGCAAGTAAATCAAGAACAGCATTCCCTTTGGTGCTTTTTGTTTGTGTAAATGTGGCCCAGGATTAGCACCTTATTTTAAGTTGTTCTTTACAATGTGAGATGGTTGAATATTGTGTACAGATAAAAATGGCATGACACAAGTTCCACAAATCCTGTTACCCAATGGTGCATTACTTTTTAGTCATGCTTTTAGACATGAGCTGATGTTTGATTAGCCCAGCACTACAATAAAACTGATTTATAAGTAATCACTAGTAATCACCATTTACTAGTGGAGCTGTGGTGAACCTTCATTCCAAGCCAGCCAATAAAACATGCAATCACTGAAAATAATCTATCTACTTATATAAAAACCCTGGGTGTAACATCACGTCCAGAAGCTCGACCAACCGGAAGGAAGTCAGTCCTGCAGGGGTCGTCTTGGAAACGGCTGCGCCCTCCCCCAGCTGTTTCCCAGAGGGCGAGGTTTCAGGCAGGAACCCGCCCTCAGAGCAGAGTGTGGAAGTACTGAGTCCTGGGTTGCCTTGCCAGAGCTGTTTTCTGCGAGGCCTGAGGGAAGAACCCACCCTCGGAGGGCCAGGAGCACCCAGCAGCAGTCAGTCCTGGGTTGCTGAGGCAGAGGCCACAGCGTGGTAGAACTCTGGGTCTGG